>NW_020173396.1:1468143-1813143 GCF_003031525.2 Neophocaena asiaeorientalis asiaeorientalis | reverse complement strand
CATCGACAGATGAAAAGATAAAGAAGATGTGGCATATATATATATTTGAATATTACTCAGCCATAAAAAGAATGAACTAACACCATTTGCAGCAACATAGATGGACCTAGAGATGATCATACTAAGTGAAGTAAGGCAGACAGAGAAAGAAAAATGACATATGATGTGACTTATATGTAGAATCTTAAAAAATTATAAAAATGAACTTATTTACAAAACAGAAATAGACTCACAGACGTAGATAACAAGCTTATTGTTACCAAAGGGGATAGCAGGGTGTGGGGAGAGATAAATTAGGAATTCGCTATTAACATGTACACACTACTATATATAAAATAGGTAAACAACAAGGACCTACCGTATAGCACAGGGAACTATACTCAATATCTTGTAATAACCTATAATGGAAAAGAATCTGAAAAAGAATGTATATGTATGTGTATGTGTGTATATATATATGTATAACTGAATCACTTTGCTGTATACCTGAAACAAATACACTATAAATTAACTATACTTCAATATTTTTTAATGATTAAAAAACTAAAAACAAAAAAAAACAAAAAAAAAAAACCACTACAGGAAGCATATACTCTATCAGCCAACTTACCAAAAAAACCCAAAACAAACAAACAAAAAAGGATCTGGAAGTTGCATATGTCACTTTACACATCTTGCGGACTCGGCCACATGGCCATACCCGTTGTTTGGAAAATAAGAAATTCTCTAATGGAATAATCACATGTCCTGCTAAACTCACAGAGACTCTATTACTAAAATGAAAAAGAGGAGAAATGGATGTAGGGGTTCAGTCTGCCACAGAAGCCAAATTAGGATCAGAAGGCTCCATGATAAGAGTATAAGATAATAAAAATACACAAACACATGTGCAAAATCTCCTGGACAAGGAGAGGCTTTGAATACTGACCCTGAGCCAGAGTTGTGGAGCCTGGGTTACCCACAGCAGTGCTTGTGGGTGCAGAAGATGGAGTGAAATGTAGTCCAAGAAGAATCAAGTGCCTGATTTGTATTTGACAAGAGAGGACTCTGGCAGTGTTCAGAGGATAGATTGGAAGGGAGAAGGGAAACCAAGCAGAAGGCTCTTAGAATAATCTAGACAAGGAATGATGAGACAGTGGTGGCAGAGATGATTTCAAGAGATATTTTAGGAATTAGAATCAGAGGGCTTCGGAACATTTATCGGGTGACATAGGCTAAACTGTGGTTGCAAGTGGAATTTTAATTAGAATTCCCAAGGCTTAGGAATCTTCATCAGTTAGGATAGGCTGAACTGTGATTACAAATACACCCCCAAATTATTTAATGGCTCAGATGTAATAGGAGTTTATCTCTCACCCATGTGATAGTCCAAGACACGTGCTTCCGGTTGGCAGATAGCTCTCCTCCACACAATGTTTCGGGAAATCAGGCTTCTTACACCTCAGATCGCTTTTAATTTGTTATATTTTAAGAAACACATTTTGTTCACTGGCATATATAGCAATAGAAATAATACTGTTCAGTTTATAACTCTACATTGAAAGAAATGAAACAAAATAAGAATAAACAGATTATAGGAGTATCCCTGGGGGAGACTCTCTGTGATAAAAGGAATATCTCCTGGTTTTTAGCAGCATTCCATTGGGAGTTTCAGAAAATGAAATATTGCTACTCGAGTTTCATTGGTTTTCCACAGAAGATTTAACTTTGCTTTCCTAGAACCTTGATGATAATTTCCCAGATACATAAAATCAGCAAATGATGCTCTGCCCCATTTTTAAAAATTGTATTCATTATTTACCCAAATAGAAGAAAAATATAATTTAGAAATATTTCCTTCAAACTTATTAATAAAAATGGTCTTGGTGTTTGACACGGTAATTTTTAGTTTCCTGAAAAATACACTTATGTGGAATGGCTCAGTCTCTGTCAAGGGCATGGAAGTGAAATCTTATAGATCCTTGACTTTTCTCAGAGAAAGTTGAGAAATCCCCTCATTTTAAAGGTTGAAAAACTATAGACAAGAGCAGTTAAATGACTTTTCTAAGACCACACTGCTTATAAGAAGCAAAAGTGACTTTGGTCAGTATTCTTTCCAGCACAGGACTTACTGTGAGCAGTGTCACAGAATCCACAAAGAAGAAAATTTCGGGGTCAGTGGAGTTAATAACACTCACTGTGACCCACAGATGGAAGGGGCTGCAGTCTAAGAAAAAGCCATTGAAAGCAGTGATGAAAAGTTACTAGTGACTAATACATCCTTGTTGTATAAAATGATACAATACAACATATATGGAAGCCAAAAAATGTTACTAGTGACACTCAAGGCAACAGTCTCAGAAGAGTATTGAGATAGCCAGAAGAAAAAGGATTGAGGAGAGTATAGATATTTAGGGTATAAAATTTTAATATTCTGATATTTTTTACATACAAAAGTTGAGTGTTTAACATTTTTTTTTAAAAATTATATTTGATCTTGTTTGGTTAAGATGGCTGTAAAAACATAGTAACATATTCTAGAAGAATTCCAGAGAAAATTGTTTCTCCTTAGGTAAAAATCGTGCTTAAAGGATGAGTATATTTATACCTCCAAAGTCTGTTCACTGATCACTGGTCACAGAGGGAGCTCCCAGGGGTGGGAGGAGCAGAGCCCTTTGGAAAGAATGACTGTGACATCCAGAACACGCTTCTCTATTGCAGTTGTTCTTATGCCATAGATTAATATACAATTAATATTCACAATTAAAGCAGTATTTGTCCAAATCTGTGTGAAAAAAATGTAAGTAACCACCCCCCTTCCATGTTGTAGTTTACCAAAACTTCCAGAAGTTACCAGGAAATTGCTTGTAGATACCACCTATAATTTATGCCGTGTGTGCAGGGGAACTTGAGTGAGCTGTATTTACCCCAAATACGTGTATTATTTTTTCTTACATATTCAGAACTCTGCATTTACAAGAGAAAAATAAGCCAAAAAAATTATTCATAAAAATCAATAGTCTGTTCCTGTCATTTACACCTTCTCTATACGGTGTGTCTGGAAGTTTCTTCTACTCCTCAAAGAAATTTATTTAGTTCAGTCCTATACTGCATTTTATCACAGTATTAGTTTAACCAACAATTTAAAAATCACTGGAATATTCATATTCCTCATTATGGAAAAAGATTTTAGTTTCCTTTTATTTATAACATTAAACCATATGTGATTATAAGCTTTTTGCATTTTAATTTTAATATAGTTATTTAGCCCTATGTAATGTTTCCACTGTAGGGCATTATAAATCTCAAAAAAACAAAAAATGAAGAAGGAACAAGACAGTTTAAGGAATAATTTTAATGTATAAATAAGGTACCTGTTTTGAAGATTTTTAAATCATTAATAAAAATAAATGTATATAAAGATATCTATTGCTCTGAGTATGCTTTGAACTTCTCTATTTTTACAGGCCTCTTTCAAGTGTGAAGGACCTTGTTACAGAACAGATATTTTCTCTGTTGTATTTGGTCAACAAAAGTAGCTAGCTTTAAATGTTTGTAGAAGGATTGAATACCTTCAGGAAGATCCACCCTAAATTTGAATTCTTTTTAACTGTTCACACTTAATATTTATATTCACTTCTCTTTTGTCTTTTTTCTTCTTTCTTTTCATCTTCCTCCTTCTCCTTCTCTTTCTCCATAAGACCGAGTTTCAATTTCGCATTGTTTTTGATTAGGAGTTAGCGTTATTGAATAAGTATAAGCCCCTGAAACAGGAATAGCTGTTTCTGTTTCATTATATACTAGGTTTGGGATAAGACTGATTTAAACTTGTTAACCAGGAGGCTCATTTATTCTGAAAATGAAAAACAGGACATTCATTACTATATGGCTATTTACATTTTAAAGAGCTTTCACACTATTTTAAGGAAAGGAAGACTGCCATCTTGTGTGTGCTGTGTTTATTGCTGCACAAAAGGGGACCCATTCAGACAAGTTTAGTTCTATGTTGGACTTAAATTATATTAAAGGCTAAATAGTCACACAAAATGTTGAAATGCTCAGATGTCCTGACTCAAATAAACAAACAAAAACCATAGCATGGGGACATGTTTTTCTTTACTACATGAAGAAACATTATACAAACCATCTAATTCCTCTTTTTCAAACAATTTGATCCTAGGATTCAGATATATACAATGAAAATTCCCTAAATCTAAAATACTCTAGAATTTTTAAAGCACAGGATTTATAATTATAAGATAAAATAATAATGTTTTAAAATAAATTCTGAAGTTAATGCTATCTGATAAAATGAATGTGTGAAAGGTTGCTCTTGAATATGATAAAATAAATCTGAATTTTATTTTAGGGCTAACACTTCCTCGTTTCTTCTTCTATATTTATTTTCCCTGTTTACATTTTATTATCACCATAAAAAAGATTGTAATGAGGGCCACAGTCCAGCGAATAACAGCAAAGCACAGCTTGCTAGAAATGCCTGAGAACTGCCAAGGGTGCAGTAGAAATGCCTTAACTTTGAAGAGCAGAACCACAGGCCTCACAATAGTAATTTGATAAGTGTTTGTGCCATCTTGTGGTTGAATGCAATATTGCAACAAAACAGCACTGGCACTTGAATTTACTTTTTGAGTTTTTTGAACCAACAAACTAAATCTCTTTTGTGTGTGTGTGTGTGTGTGTGTGTGTGTGTAATATATTTGTTAAAGGCTAACCACAAGTTAGTGGCTTGGATTTACTTGGAGTTTTATTATAATAAAATGACTTGAATTCACTGGAAAATCTATTACAATAAAAGAACCTCCAACTTCCTCATCTATGAAATATAATAAGGTAGCATTTCCCAAAGAGAGATCAGGGATTATTAGTCCTGAAAGATACACTCAAGATAAATAGGCTGTACGGTCAAAGACCTGTCATATCCCCTTGGAGAGTAAAAGTGCACATTGTCTTATTTAAAAGCTATAGATGGGCTTCCCTGGTGGCGCAGTGGTTGAGAGTCCGCCTGCTGATGCAGGGGACACGGGTTCGTTCCCCGGTCCAGGAAGATCCCACATGCCGTGGAGCGGCTGGGCCCGTGAGCCATGGCTGCTGAGCCTGCGCGTCCGGAGCCTGTGCTTCACAACGCAAGAGGCCACAACAGTGAGAGGCCCGCATACCACAAAAAAAAAAAAAAAAAAAGTTATAGAAAATTAATCTGTTTAATTTTGTATTAAATCAGCATTTTCCAATATGCTTGACCACAGAATTCCTTTTTAAAAAACAAATAATACCTATTAATATTACCAGGTAAAAAAGTGACTACCTTTCAACATAAAAGATTAGAGCATTAGGTACAAATCTTTTACTGAAACTAAATTAAAAGAATGATGTCTCCAGTTCTGTGTTGGAATCACAAGCTGAAGGTCTTGAACTTTAAATTAAGGACTCTCAGTCAACAAAGGTCCCTCAGTTACAATAATAAGTAAACAATTAGAAATTCCTTAAAGAGTTTTGACTACTAAAAAAGTTATTAAAATTTAATAATAGCACCCAGAAGCCTCTGAATGATAGTTGGAAAGGGAGAAATGTAGCAGATTTTATTCTATGGAGTCAAAACACAGCAGGAAAAGTCAGATGACTGACTCACCATGTGTGTGCATCTGGAGCTGTTTTCCTGTACTTATGACTGTGAAATTTGCTGACATATGTACCATCTCCAATCCAGGTTATCCTGTGGCCAAAGCCACACATTTACAATATATTTCACCATCATAATATCTTTTCAAAGTCCCTTAAAACAGCCTTTCTCTCTTTTCTATACCAATCCCTGAGATCTTAGTGCCTATCAAAGAGTCAAAACTCTGTCCCTAAACCTTTACTTAACCCTTAGACCGACTCTTGTTTTCTGGATTGTTATTTCTTCAGGCCATTGGATATTTACTGCCTCAAGTGGCATCAAGGATACGATACCAACCGTGAAAAATGTTGTTTGGAGGTGGCCTCATGTAATATTTAATTTCAAGTTCCAGCATCCTAGCTGTGTGACTTTGGGGAATTTACTTACCTGTTCCACACTATATATTTGTATGTAATACCACTTGAGGGTATTCAATAAATGCCAACAGAACAAATGAAACATGGTTTCCTCAACCGTAACCTAGGTAACACTACAACTCGCCTCACAGGCTCATTGGGTGGTATGTTATATTTGACATAGTACGTGTTCAGTAAATGTTAACAAGAGTGATCTAGATTCCTTTTTGTAATTTAAGTTCTGCATTCAAGACCTAGTGGATCACCCGGCAGGATTCTAGGAACGAGTTGTCCCTAATTCTAAGGGGATTTTGACAGTTAGCATAGACAGTGGTTGAGCAAAGTGTTTCTGGTAAGGAGCAAGAAACAGATTGCTTCCAAAAAAGATTTACATTTGAGTGTATAGGCTTCTGTGCTAAATCATAAGTTATGTCAGTTGTTTGCATAATGGCTAAATTAAATAGTGTGAGATACTAATATCAATAACTGTTAAGAAACACAGTCCAACTTCCTTGAAGTCACTTTTCTTGTAAAAGGCTTTTTCATACCTATTTTGGACCAAAGAGATACAAGATTGTTATACCTTGAAGGGGGTGAACGGTTTAGGATGATGTGCCAGAGAGAGAATTAACTGGACTAGGCTCCAGATTTGACTTCTAGTCTGACCTGGAGCAGACCACTTGACCTTTCCTACTTGTCTCATCTGTAAAACGGAGGCAGTAGTTAGACTCACAGAGGCCTTAGGGTGATTAAGACAGATAATAAGTGTGAGAGTTTTTTAAGTGAGAATAAGTTACTTGTCAATATTGGCATGATTTGTAGTGTCTAAATGATTGTTCAACGTCTTTACATAATACTTCTGTGGTGGTGTTTTAGAGTTAAAAAAGGAAAATATGGATGTCCATGTTTCCTAAAAAGCTGAATAGAAGGAACCCTGGACTTGGCGTCTGAAGTGTAAATTTGCCTTTCATCCTGTTACTTGTTAGCTTCTTAAGTGATTTGGTGCAAGTCACACTGAATCTCCGGTTGTTTCTCACCTGCAATATAGGTTGATAATATATGCTTTCACCAACTTCACGGAGTCCCTTTGAGGATGTATTTAGCAGTACTGTGTACACTGTGAGCTGTAAGGTCATTCATTTACTCATCCATTGAACAAATCCTTACTGAGTACAGGCTCTGCCCCAGACACTGTGCCACGTGCTGGGGCAGAGTCCTGCCCTCGCGGGGGGTTATAGCCAACGGGAAAATTCCTACAGTAAACTGGTAGACATACAAATTAACCTATAAGTAGCATAATGATTAGTGCTACTAAGCAGAAGAGCAAATGTCAGGAGAAAGTGACAAAGAGACCTAATTCAGATTGGGATGGTTGAGGAAGGCATTCCTGAGCAAATTATATTTAAACTAAGGCCTGGAAGATAAGAAGTGTCAGCCAGGCAAAAGGGGAAGAGAGAGCCTGGCTGGAATATGTGAAGACTGGAAGAAACAGAGGAGAACTTCTAGTAACAGGAAAGCTGGAAGAGAGTAGGGGCCAAAAATGAAGGTGGAGAAACAGCAAGTTCTGTATACCACGTTAGATATTTTGGATTTTATTATAGGTGTAGTTGAACGGTGTTGAGATGTGTTAAGCAAAGAAGGGGGAAGATTAAATTTGCAGGTTTAAAAGGTCAGTCTGGCTGTCATATAGAGAATTAATACGGGAGGACACGGAAGCGTGGGAAGCCCAGTTAGGAGGCTATCATTGTAGTTGCACAGCACAGGAATCATGGTAGCTGAACTAGAGTGGAGGAGAATTAATCAGACTTGGTGGTGTTCTGGATGGAGAAGGAGGTATGGAAAGTAATTTTGTCTTGCTTGAGAAACTGTCAAATAATGGAGACTTTAACAATCTGACAAAGCCTGAGGGAGGATCGGGGCCTATGTTAACACTGGAATGTCTATTATGTATCCAAGTGGAGGTGACAAAAGTCAGCAAGAAGAGAGGTCTACCACCCACATCGTTAAGTCATTAAGTCATTCAATTATTCACCAAATGTTTATTGAGGAACAATATGTCTAATTCTGTACTAAGTGCTGGAGGTTTAAAACACAGTGATACAAATGGCTCTGATCTCATGGAGCATATTGTATTTTAGCAGCTGGTAGTAGCTGCATAGGTGATTTTAAAAATCAGAGACAAAACTGCATGACTGAGGAAATTCAGATGGGTACATGGATGTTAATATCTCTCAAATTACATGCTATAACACTTCCACTCCCCGGAGTGCTCAGCCTGTAGCTGGGGATCAGGGCCTTAAAAAATAGCCATTTTAACTGTTAAACATTTTGGTTCCATTGACTCCTTTAAAGAATGCATTGTAACAGTTTAGTATTAAGCCTACATTTACATTTATAAACATTTTTTAAAGTTTGTCTTGTTATAAAATCAAGCTGTCAAAATGGGAGTTTCACAAAATGGAAAGTCGTTATTTTGTTAGACCCAGGTCTAGTCATACAAAAACAAGGTCTTCAATTTACTAGGGGAATGTGGAGAGTTTTGAGAGAGTCCCCAAATGATTAAATAAGAAAATCCATATCCTATAAGGCAATCCTTATATTTAGCATAGATATTTATGTGTCATGGAGGTGAGTGGAGTATTGAGGAGGAATAGGTAGTGAGTTTATTGAGGGGGAATAGGTAGTGAGTTTATCAGCCTCATAATTTTAATACCTAACATTTACATGGTGCTTTACAATTTTCTGAGCCCCACTCATATTTTTCTTTAAATCGTGTAGACCATAGTTATCAACTATAGTTTCAGGTTGGACAAAACAGGAAGAATTACAATTTTATTCTAAGGGAGTCAGGTCATGTATAAAGAATTATTTTCTGAGGTTGAAGATTGTCACGCACTGGAATGGTTTCCTTGGGGATGTTCCTGATTCACCTTTTCTAGGAATCCTTAATAACAGCATAGAGTTATGAGGCCAAGATTGATGTTCATCGGTCAAAATGAGAAATGGTATAACATAAATGAACGTATATAGAGGCCCTTCCCTCTTGAAGTTGCAGGGCAAAAAAAAAAAAGCACAGGCATTAGAGCCACACAGCCTTGCTTGGAATCTTCACTCCATTTCTTGCTAGCTGTGTACCCAAGAGCAACTTATTTGATGGCTCTTATTTCCTTTATCTTCATAGGGAGCTTAGGAGGTATTAATGGATAACATGAAGTACCCAGGTTATTCACCAATCATTTGTGCCCTTCCTCTTGATGCCTTCCTCTGAGGCATCCTTCCCTAGCATTCTAAATTTGAAACCTGTGAACAAAATACGGGACCAAGGATAAAATTGATACCTGTGAAGAAAATATGGGACCAAGGATAAAACTGAAGCTCAATTTAAGACTCACCTTTTCCAAAACCTATTAAACTAGTGTAAATTTTTAGCAGTATATATGTCTAAAACTTGTTAAATCAGCCAAGATCATGGATCATCTTTTTTATAGTTGACCAGATGAAACGTCAGATTAATCTCTATCATTTACAACATGAATTAAATTTATAAATGCAGCATGCAGTAGAGTTTTAAAATACCAGAACAGGGTTACAGTATTAAGATCAGAAGATATAATAATAATAATTTTATTATTATTTACTGTCACTTGAATATTTAAGGGAAAATTTAGGAAAAGGCACTTAATCCTTATTTTTCTCATGTGATAAGGTTTACTTAAATTTTATTCCTTTAAACACTTTCTAATGTTTAGATGAGCTATTCTCTTGCTTCTGTAGAAAAGCATGATTAACATGGATCAATCTGTATCTCTTTAACAGGGACAAGTGATCCATACGTGAAGTTTAAAATTGGAGGAAAAGAAGTTTTTAGAAGTAAAATAATACACAAGAGCCTCAATCCTGTGTGGGAGGAGAAAGCTTGCCTTCTTGTTGAACATCTTAAGGAACCATTGTACATAAAGGTGAACCATTTATTTGTTTTTCCCTAATGTAATCTGGTATAGAAATCCCCGTTTAATGGTTTCTTATAATGTCTGTCTGTCTGATGAGGTTTTTCACCAGAGGTGTATTCTGCTATGCACAATTCTGATCTGTTGGTGATGTGACAGAAATGAGCTATAGGGGAGGGGGAGCTGGTGGGAGCATCTTTCTTCTGGACAGTTCTATTGCCAGTTATATTTAGGAGAAATATGAAGTCTATCTCCTCCTGCTTGGTACAGTTAACTGATTTAGTGCACTTTGGGAACGTATAAAAACAAGACTCCATATAATCTAGCAGGAAGAGCTTACACAGAACACACCTTTTCTGTTTAAAAATTATAGCAGGGGAGACTTCCCTGGTGGCAGAGCGGTTAAGAATCCACCTGCCAATGAAGGGGACATGGGTTTGAGCCCTGGTCCAGGAAGATCCCACATGCCGCGGAGCAACTAAGCCTGTGTGCCACAGCTACTGAGCCTGTGCTCTAGAGCCCGCGAGCCACAACTACTGAGCCTGCATGCCACGACTACAGAACTCCATGCGCCTAGAGCCTGTGCTCCGCAACAAGAGAAGCCACCACAATGAGAAGCCCACGCACCACAATGAAGAGTAGCCCCTGCTCGCTGCAACTAGAGAAAAGCCCGCGCACAGCAACGAAGACCCAACGCAGCCATAAATAAATAAATAAATATTTTAGAAAGAATTATATCAGGGATCTACCATTCTTGGTTGCAAACAAAATGCTTTACTTGGAAGGTGAGGAGGGTAAACATAATAGAGGGAGGAAAGCTCCTGTCTCTATTACATTACCAACTATGGGGGGAAAAAAAAGTATTTCCTTTCATTTGATGTAGTTAGAAAAAAAAAAGAAGAAGAATTTATGGAGTTAACCTTAATTCCTTATTTTACTTTCAAACCTGACTTCCCTTTAATTCATATCTCTAGGTACTTATATTCTTTTTGACTCTTACGTTCTGACTATCCATGCGGTGACCAAACGTTTTTCTACTTTTACCACATCACATGCCCCATCCTTTTCTCTAAATTGTCACAACTGGCACATGAGCCCCAAAGGTCACTTGATCACTCTTTCAGCAATCTCTGGGCATCCTTCTTCCCCTCAAATCTTCATTTGCATTGCTTCCAGTTGTTTCTGTTTTCCACAGAAAGGAAAAAGTAATCAAGATGTTACTAAAGTCATAGCAGGACCATTATCAAATCGATGAAAAAGAGAACTACAAGTATGTAGTTGATAAGTTTCTAGAAGTCATTATGGGGAGCATAGACCTGTATTTGCTTAAGAAATTGTCTCAAATGGACAATGGCTAAAGGAAATCAGTTAAATAGAATTAGTGATCTATCTTTTAGTGTTCAAAAATCATGACCCAAGAATTATTAATGTGAGAGTCTTCATGGCCAACCCTCCTCCCACCAAAGGGAAGACCTCCATGATCAGAGATGCTCCTCATCTCTAGAGGGAAAGAAATGTCTACATGAGAAAAAAGGAAATACCTTCATAATAAAGAACTGAGATAAGGGGAAAAAAGGAATTTTTAAAAAGATAAGTAGGATTAAGGAAGCCTATTCCTAGGGAGGTTTAGAAGAAATAAGTTAGAGCAGTTGCAACCATGAAGGAAATGGATAGGAAAGGAAAGCAGGGTTAATAAGGATAGCACTGGGCCATTGGGATCTCATATAATGTCCCTTAAGAGGGAAATTATGGAAGAAAAGGATTAATTTCTAATTGCGTTTGCTGTGGATCTATTTCTTGAATGGGATATTACTCTATGACAGAAGCATGTGGATCTCTAGTCTTTAAAACGGTTACAAATGAATGTTCCAGTGTTACATTAGGTAATGGTTGGGTCCCTCTGCTATTCTTTTGTGTTCAAGAATGAAATTCATCTGTGCAGAAATTCAGATGTCAAATGTGTATTTCAAAAGGCATATCATAATAGGCTCAAAAGCGAACAAAAATCTTAGGTACACAGAAAAAAATGGTGGCAAAAATGTTTGTTTTGGTTTAAGAGAGCAAGAATAGATACACTTACATACTGAAAACGGAGACTGTAACACCGCCTATAGACCAAAGGCCTGGTTAATGACACTGGGAACAAAGAAGTTAGGAGAGAAAACCCAAGGGTGCTTTTGGTTTGTGTTTTTTACCACTTTGAGTTTCCAAAGTACAGCATTATGTAGCCACAACTTAACTTCCACCTTACAGAAGAAGATACATAGTGAATTGTAAAAGATTTGACACTTTTTTTTTACATTTCTACATAATAAAAAATAAGTTAAACAGAAATCACACTGGCCTCTCAAATACTAGTACAAACATAAAATAACAAGACTTTATTTTTATGAATGCTTTATACTTTTTAATATGCTTTGATCTTTTTCATTTGATTTTCATTTTCTGGACCATGCATAGGGCTTCTTTTGAAAAAAAATTTCTGACTTTCACCTTTACTTTTCCCATGTTTTGTGTTACCTACTTTTTGCCTAATGTGGGACACACAAAGACCTAAATAATATACATTGGTGGAAATGATATTTTAAGTTACTAGAACTTCATGAAGATTGCATTATTTTCATGGTCTCCACATAGCTCTGTGTGATTGACTTTTATATGATGCCCACATCCTCTGTGATAGGAAATTAATCTTGCCTGAAAGATTTCTTAGGGACTAACTGATTCTGTAGTGACAGGTAATATGAAAATGCATCCATGAACTAGACGATTAGAAAATATTGTCTTCAACCCTCCTCTCTATGGTTCAATGAAAAAGAAGTCCACATGCACACTGTAATCTGATTTCTATCAGTGTAAAGATTACCAAGGGAAACAAAATTCAGTTCTAAGCTAAGGTTATAACATCACCCTGAAGTTACAGTACTTATAACATTTCTAGTAAAAACAAATTTAAAAAAATCTTGGTAGTGTCATTTTTAAATACTACAGAAAATAAATAAATACACTTTCCAATTGGTTGGAATTCATATAGCTTTGAATTTTGATAAAAAGAGAATATTCCTTCAGTTATGAATGACTTCACAGTAAGGGCAGGTATAAAAACAAGGCTGCAGGGATGGGCTTGAAACATTTATCTTAGGGTAGCAGTAGAATCTGGGAGTTAAATGCAGTGCTTCTAATTGAGATAAGAGCCCCTGGAGCCTGCTCTGTATCCACAGAGATGCTCCAGCACGCATCTTAAATAATAGAGTAAATTCAGCATCCATTTCAGTTGAATTAAATTCAGATTCTCCATTGTAATTTCACTGACACTATTATTCCAGGTACATGATGAGCACCCAGAATTACAGTGGAAAGAGGTAGAAGTAATCTAAAAGGAGAAATGTAAATTGTTGCTTGTTTGGCCTAATCATGAGCTAGAAGAGCTAAATTGAAAGTGCTCTTCTAAATAATAGAAAGATTTTGATAACTAGGAAAACTGTTCTGTTTGGAGCCATAGTACTGATTCTAAGATTGTCATTTTAACAAACTTGATAGTTCCTTAAATAACTCACATCTATCCAAGCTTAAGATTTAAAATTGAAAAGGTACTTAAAGCATGGGTCAAGCTAACTAAGGACCATATAACTGTCTTGTCCAAAATTATTTCTCAGTAGGTTCTAAGGGTCCTAAAAAGAATTTCATATACCAACGACCCTCAACCCTGACTGTACATCACTTTAAATATGCTCTGTGTCTGAAATCCATTACAAGATTTGAATCTGACCTCTTCTTAGCCCGGGCATTTAGGGGCAAGTAACATAAATGTTTTAAGCTTTGGATTCCTTATCTGACAAATGGAAACAATACTTTGTTCACTGAGTTGTATGAGAATGAAATTTAAAAATCTATATGATGTGTTTAACACAATGCCTTATATATGGTAAATGTTGAGTAAACATTAATCGTCATTAACTGTGCTTCTTATTGCAGTGGGAGTGCCTCTCCTATTTCATCACTCTTCTATGTTCTATATTTTCTGACACTTCACCTAGAGCAATGCTCCCTCTGACAAATAGTTTATAGAGCTTGGAACCAAATTGCATAGCAAACAATTTCATTAAGGAATGGATTCTGGTGTTTCCATTCTTCCCTGTGTTTATGCCTTTGCTGAGTAATAGGAATTGAGAACTAATGTAAACATCTAGCATTAGGACGGTAGAAAAGACTCTCCCCATGAGAATAAACAGAGTTTGAATGTTGACTCACCCGTTTGGGCTGTCTATACCGATCAATTCACTGGATTCACAGCTTTCCACTTCATATGTGTAGGTGAATCCCAGGTGTTCTCATGGACTGTATGTCACTGTAGTCTCCCCAAGATTTTAATCCTTAAGGCTGATACAATCAGAAGAGATTGCACAAGAGAAATTTCTCTAATTTTGGTGTAAATTTTATGTTGTAAAATACGCTACTGCAGCCACTTGCAAATACCAAGGTGTCAGTTGTATAAGATACTGAGCAGATGACTAAAGTTCAGAAGTGTAATTGATCAAGGAGAATATTTACTGCGGGAGTGCTGTGCTTTCTACAACAAATGTACTCCTGAAAGGTTGTAAGTAAATCAAATGACTATAAATTGAATAATTTAAAAGGCATTAGAGGAGCTTATAACTTAAATAAATCCCTTGTGACTCTTCTAATTTAAGAATCCCTTTGTAAAGCAAGGGATTTACTTTTTTTTTAATATCAACTTTTTACATATTAAGTTTGTTTAAATTGCAGTACACCTGTACTAGAGAAAAGAAAACAGTAACAGATACAAGGCTTCTGTACATGCTACTCCCTCAGCTTGGAGCTTTTTTTTTTTTTTTTTGGTATGCGGGCCTCTCACTGTTGTGGCCTCTCCCGGTGCGGAGCAAAGGCTCCGGATGCGCAGGCTCAGCGACCATGGCTCACGGGCCCAGCCGCTCCGCGGCATGTGGGATCTTCCCGGACCAGGGCATGAACCTGTGTCCCCTGCATTGGCAGGCAGACCCCCAACCACTGCGCCACCAGGGAAGCCCCAGCTTGGAGCTTTTTAACTGTTGTGTCAAGGATTGGCCAGAGGGATGCTGAGCTACGGGTTCTCTCAGCCCAGTGCATTCTCACCTCCTGGAGAGTCCAGTGGTCTGGGTGATCCTTTCAAGAGCAGACTTACCTGTTTATGCTCATTTACTCCAGTGAGCAATACAATGATTTTCTATTTGAAAAGGTCAGAAACACAACTCTAAACTCCATCTATTAACCTTTTTATCAATCTTAAAAGCTTTCCCTGATCTCCAATGTAATTTTTTTTCTTTTTGTACCCTGTTCTTTTCTTTACAACAGTCATCTAAGTTTGTAATTCTATCACCTGTGCACTTCCTTGTTTAACATCTGCCTCACTCACTAAACTATAAGCATTGACAATGTGAGATTTCCTCACCACAGTTTACTCAATACCTAGCACAGTGTCTGGCACATAATAAGCATTTAATCAGTGTTGACCAAGGAAATAAATGAGTAAGAAATGTTTAAATGGATGGAAATTAGCCCACTCCCATTCACTTAGAGTTCTTTGGAAATGACCCCATCTGATCTAGCTCTGAGCTCTCCCTCCAACTTCCTTCCTCTCTCCATCTTTCTCAGTCTGCTTCAGCCACACTGGCTGCTGGCTGATCCTTGAACATGCTAATCACTTGCTGTTTCCTCCACCTGGTGCGCTCTTCCCATTCCAGTGTCACTCTAATGGCTTAATCGTTCTCATCATTTTAGTCTCTACACAATCACACTTCCTCTGAGAGGCCTTCCTGGACTCCCAATTTAAAATATCAGCTCCAAATGTATATTCTCATTGAATGCTTATATCACTCAGCATCATGGGTTTTTTTACTTTTTTAAATTAGTTTTTATTGGAGTAGAGTTGCTTTACAATGTTGTGTTAGTTTCTGCCGTGCAGCAAAGTGAATCAGTTACATGTATACGTATATCCACTTTTTTTAAGATTTCTTTCCCATTTAGGTCACCACAGAGCATTGAGTAGAGTTCCCTGTGCTATACAGTAGGGTCTCACTAGTTATCTATTTTATACATTGTGGTACATATATGTCAATCCCAATCTCCCATTCATTCAACCCCCCCCCTTTCCCCCCTTGGTAACCAGTAGTTTGTTTTATGAAATTATAGAAAAACAAAGCAAATCTATGAAACAGAAAGCAGATCGGTGTTTGCTAAGGGCAGAGCAGGTGAGGAAGAAGAATGTTAAAAAGGATCATGAGGGAACTTTGGGAGTTATGGAATTGTCTTCCACCTTGACTGTGTCAGTGGTTGCATAGCCATAGACATTTGTCAAAACTCATTGAACTGTACCTTTAAAATGGATGTATGTCCACTCCTGGATATATATCCAAAGAAAATGGAAACACTAATTAGAAAAGACACATGTACCCCAATGTTCGTGGCAGCATTATTTATAATTGCCAAGGTATGGAAACAACCTAAGTGTCCATCAGGAGATGGTTGGATAAAGAAGATATGGTGTTTGTGTGTGTGTGTGTGTGTGTGTGTGTGTGTGTGTGTGTGTGTGTGTGTGTGATGGAATATTACTCAGCCATAAAAAAGAATGAAGTTTTGCCACTTGCAACAACCAGATGGACTTAGAGGGTATTACACTAAGTGAAATAAGTCAGACAGAGAAGGACAAATTCTGTATGATGTCACTTATATGTGGAATCTAAAAAATACAACAAACTAATAAATATAACAAGAAAGAAACAGACTCATAAATATAGAGAACAAACTAGTGATAACCAGTGGGGAAAGGGAAGGGGGGAGGGGCAAGATAGGAGTAGGGGATTAAGAGGTACAAACTACTATGTATAAAATAAGTCAGCTACAGGATATATTGTACAGCACAGGGAATATAGCCACTTTTTATAATAACTATAAACGGAGTATAACCTTTAAAAATTGTGAATCACTGTGTTGTACACCTAAAACTTATATAATATTGTACATCAACTATACCTGAATAAAAACATTTTTTTAATTAGTTTAAAAAAATTGGGCTTCCCTGGTGACGCAGTGGTTGAGAGTCCGCCTGCCGATGCAGGGGACGCGCGGGTTTGTGCCCCGGTCTGGGAAGATCCCACATGCCGCGGAGCGGCTGGGCCCGTGAACCATGGCCACTGAGCCTATGCATCCGGAGCCTGTGCTCCGTGACGGGAGAGGCCACAGCAGTGAGAGGCCCGCGCAAAAAATAAAATAAAATAAAATAAAATAAAATAAAATATCAGCTCCCAACACATTGCCTTACACTTCTGTCTCCATGGTGCTCCTCACTGAACTGTATATATCTATTTGCGTTTTTATGGACTCTCCCAGCTATTCAATGTAGGGTTCAGAAGGTCAAGCACGTTGCCTGTCTTGTTCATCATAGTATGAATATAAACCATGAAGGGCAAAAAGAAGATAAATAGTTTTGACAGAAGAAAGAAATACATTCTTTTCTTTTTCTTTCTGTTTTGTTGTTGCTAGTCACATTAATATTATGCCCTAATTAAAAATTTAATTTAACCTTAGAATAACTTTATGAAGTACTTTAATCATAATAGCTTAATGTTTACTTATTTGTATGTTTAAAATGGCATTGTCCTATAATATCAGAGAATATATCTTTGATGACCTGAAAAATACAAGAAATTGGAGTCATATCTTCATCACCTACAGCCCAGTATGGAAGACATATTTGTTGAATTTCATACCAAATCACTTTGCCTTTCAGTAATTCTAATAGACCATCTATAATGAGAGGAAAATATTATAAGCCTGTGGTTCCCACATTTTTGAGGATTCACTATAATTTATTTGATTTTGTTATCACCTTCTTTGACGTTCTACTTTATACGAATCAGGAATTTTAATTATAAAATTAAGTGTAATTTCCTTTGAATGTTTTGTGAGACCTTAGTATTTCAAAACACAAAAACAAATAAAATTTTAAAAATAAATCTTAGGAAATTTTATTGATTTTGGTGACATAGACAACCAGTATTTTATAATGAAGACGTTTTTCACTTAAAGCTTATATTGGAATTGTTTATAATAATGTCTGTGTCTTTGGCTTCATAGGTATTTGACTATGACTTTGGACTACAGGATGACTTTATGGGCTCAGCCTTTCTGGATCTCACACAATTGGAGTTAAACAGGTAACTTTTGAACTGTTGTAATATCACTATACCTTTTTATGAAACTGGGCCTGTGTAACAGAAAATGTCAACAGATCTGGGTTCTAGTCACTGTTCTGTCATTTATGGTTGTGAGTCTTTGTGCTAGCCAGACTTACTCAAGTATGTCTTTCTTACTTACCTGGTGGAAATAATACTTAGCACCTTCCCTCACTATCTCATTCGACAACAACTATGCAGCAGAAAAATTCTTTTTTTTTTTTTGGCCACGCCATGCAGAATGAGGGATTTTAGTTACCTAACCAGGGATGCAACCCATACCCCCTGCAGTGGAAGCACAGAGTCCTAACCACCGGACCTGGACTGCCAGGGAAGTCCCCAGCAGAAAAATTCTTAAGACACTTTCTTTGTCCCCCAGACTGTGCTGAGCACCAGGAATCTAGATTAAGACACGTTCCTTGCTCTCACATTGATGGTATGATTATAGTGGGGCATAAAGAAGATGATACATGTTAATCATAATTATTAATTTAAGAATGAGGCCATCACATAGGAAATAAGATGAGTACACTATGCATCGAAAATAGCAGCACTCTTATCACTTAAGCCGAAGTAGAATCTAATTTTACCATCATCAGTAATCCTAGGTTACCGAGGAGTAGCCCGAAAGTGGAGGCAGATTGGTTGTATTTACTGTTACATTAACTTATCATTGCTTGACTAGTTGTAAAGTAATGATTAGTTATAACTAAATTAATGTTATAAATATTAACCATTCCTTGCACCAGATTATGGGCTTTTATTTTTTTTAATGTATTTCAACATAGGAGATAAGAATTGATTAATACTACAGAAGAAAAAATAGGTTTTAAAAGGTCCAGCAGTGGGGCTTCCCTGGTGGCGCAGTGGTTGAGAGTCCGCCTGCCAATGCAGGGGACACGGGTTCCTGCCCCAGTCCGGGAAGATCCCATGTGAGCCATGGCCGCTGAGCCTGCGCTTCCGGAGCCTGTGCTCCGCAACGGGAGAGGCCACAACAGTGAGGGGCCCGCGTACCGAAAAAAAAAAAAGGTCCAGCAGTGCTGGAATGGATTGCAAAGCAGGCTGCCAAATCATCTTTGGTGGTTTTAAAGAGATGGTTTAGATCAGGGGTCCCAACCCATGTTAGGAACCTGGCCGCAGAGCAGGAGGGGAGCGGCAGGCGAGCGAGCGAAGCTTCATCTGTATTTACAGCCGCTCCCCGTCACTCGCGTTACCGCCTGAGCTCCGCCTCCTGTCAGATCAGCAGCATTAGATTCTCACAGGAGCGCGAACCCTACTGTGAACTGCACTTGCGATAGGTTGCACGGTTGCATTCTCCTTATAGGAATCTAATGCCTGATGATCTGAGGTGGAGCTGCGGCGGTGATACTAGCTCTGGGGAGCAGCTGCAAATACAGATTATCATTAGCAGAGAGGTTTGACTGCACAGAGACCATAATAAATTCGTTGCTTGCAGACTCATGAAGCTGCTGTATAGCACAGGGAGATCAGCTCGGTGCGTTTTTTTTTTTTAATAAATTTATTTATTTGTTTATTTTTGTCTGCATTGGGTCTTCATTACTGTGGGCGGGCTTTCTCTAATTGTGGCGAGTGGAGGCTACTCTTTGTGGCAGTGCACAGGCTTCTCATTGCAGTGGCTTCTCTTGTTGTGGAGCACAGGCTCTAGGTGCACAGGCTTCAGTAGTTGTGGCACATGGGCTCAGTAGTTGTGGCTCACGGGCTCTAGAGCACAGGCTCAGTAGTTGTGGCACACGGGCTTACTTGCTCCGCGGCATGTGGGATCTTCCCGGACTAGGGCTCAAACCTGTGTCCCCTGCATTGGCAGGCAGATTCTTAACAAGTACGCCACCAGGGAAGCCCCCCAGCTCGGTGCTTTGTGACGACCTAGAGGGGTGGGATGAGGAGGGAGAGAGGGAGGCTCATGAGGGAGGGAATATAGGTATACATATAGCTGATTCACTTTGTTGTACAGCAGAAACTAACACAACATTGTAAAGCAATTATAATCCAATAAAGATGTAAAAAAACAAAACCTATCAGTGAGTGGCAAGTGAAAACAAGCTCAGGGCTCCCACCGATTCTGCGTTATGGTGAGCTGTATAATTGTTTCATTGTATATTACAGTGTAGCAATGATAGAAATAAAGTGCACAATAGATGTAATGCGCTTGAATCATCCCGAACCATCCCCAACCCCCAACCCCCGGTCTGTGGAAAAATTGTCTTCCATGAAACTGGTCCCTGGTGCCAAAAACATTGGGGACCGTTGGTTTAGATGATCATGTTATATCATGTGGCAGGAATAGTGGAAAGCAGAGTAATGGGTCAGATCACAACTTTATATTTTAAATGTAGATGAAATATAAATAGTAGAACTCCTTATATGTTGTTGTCTGAGCACAGTGACGGCTTATTGGTGGTCTTCCAATGGTCATCTGTGCCTCAGACTGGACAAAAGAGTGACCTTTTCTATACTTCCTATGTGTCCTTCATTCCAACCCAGAGCCTAGCAGGCCTGACCTTGGGGTGATTGCTTGCTCCCCGCCTCACCATGGCTGAAGGAAGTCCTAGGTGGTGTTGTATGTGGTCCGTTATCATGAAACTGAGCTCCAGCTAGACTGGGCTGTGCTGTTCTTCGTAAAGGCCACGGTTATTTTCTCTGTAGATTCTGCATAAGGGTATGCAAATTACTAGGTTTAATCACAGAGCATAACTTTCTCTTTTTCTCTATTAAAGATAGATTACTGGTGAAAAATAATTTTAAATGGAAAAACATATGAGATGGGTAAAAAACCAAAAGATTATGTATAAGCATTTGGTGTTTATTTTACCACATTACTTATTTTATGTATTTAGCTAACTATACCCTCCCTTCAAAACCACATAAACATCAAATTACCGCTTTTAAAAGTCACATATTTGTGTATGCCATTACATTCTATGTATAGAAATCAACATGGGAATTCCCTGGCAGTCCAGTGGTTAGGACTCCGCACTTTCACTGCCAAGGGCCTGGGTTCTGGGTTCAATCCCTGGCTGGGGAACTAAGATCCCATAAGCCATGCAGTGGGGCCGGAAAAAAAAAAAAAGAAATCATTACCCTCTGGATGTAGACAGATGGATAATAATAGTAGCCATATAAATACTTATGCTACTATATAATGCATTAAGGTATTATTGCTTTTGAAAAAAATAATAAGCATCATAAAGAATTACAAATGTTCTTAAATCTTTATCATGTAATCATTATAAAATGTAATGAAGTTTTGGCTATTAATTTTTATATGTAATCATTTTTACAGGAAAATGAACCAAATCAAACTGTAACCCCATATAAATACATATGTGTGTATGTGTGTGTATGTACATATATATACATATATACTATAATGCCTAATATGCATTTGTTAAAATAAAAGGAACAAGCTGTTATCATCAAACCACAATGATTAGTTATAACTAAATTAATATTGGAGCAATTTGCATTCACAACTATTGTAACTTATGTATATTATCAGTTTGATAGGTTACTTATGTTTCAATTAAAACCCCTGAAATCATAGCACCATTTCTTGAATTGGTAAATTAAGCATCATTTGAAAGAGTGTCCTAGTATTGTAAAATCTTAGCATTGAAAGGTACCTGTGGTTCCCCCAAATTATTTGGGGACCTTTATAAATGTATAGAAATGTATAGACACCACCCACAATCTACAGAACCAGAATCATTATGGATAGAGTGCGGGATTATGCACTTTTTAAAAGCTTCCCAGTTGATTCTGAGGTGCAGCCAGGATTGAAAGTTTTTATTTGGACCACTTTGCCCATCAAGCCATCTCCCCAGTACTAGAATCCAACAGTATCATTTACTAAATGTTAAGCTCCATGAAGACAAGTGTCTTATCTTTGGTCTTGACTGCTGGTTTTTACCTAGAACCTAGTATCACATATGTTCAATTCATGTTTTGTGAATTAAATGAATAAATGATTGAACAAGCAAGGGAACATTCCTAATTTGCCAACATTTCAGGATTCAAGTGTGGTGCTGAATGTTCCACAGTCCCTTAGGCTTGTAGAGGGCATGAACCCCTATTTGTTCAATATTAATTGAAATATGTAAACAAGATATTACGTACACATTATCAGCTGAATGTGTATTTTACATTATTTTCTAAAAGCTACTGTGGGTAATATTGAGCAATTCATAATCTCTTCCTCAGAGATACTTATCTAATTCTGAAGCCTTCTAAGTATTGATCACCTCTTCTAAGTGCTGGTTTCCTTGCATTTCTGAATCTAAAAAGTTAGGCATAGGTTTAAATAGCCAAAAATAGAAGCATTATTTTAAATAGAAGTTCTTCAAATAACTATACGTTGTTTTTTAAGTATATTTATAATGTATATCAGGCAATTTATATTTTATATTTTCCTCTTCTTCCACTTGTTTATTTACTCTAAATCATACTTCTGATTAAGAAAAAAAAATCTTAAAGAACTAAAAGGATGGTAGTGGTCAGTAAAAGACCGTTATTGAGTTGTTGGACTCAAATTTATAGAAAATAGCTGCTATTGCTCTCTGTGTATTTAGAGATCACAGAGAAGGGCCTTACAATTTTCTTAATACTGCTGTACTTCCGTAGCCTTTCCAGCAACCTCACAGCCTTTCTAGAACCCCGTGAAGAGCTGAAACTTAGGCAGTGAATCCAAGTATACCCAATTGGCCCATGATTTATTGGATAACTTAATACATTGATGTTATTTTAATAACAACAAAAATTGTACCAGGAAATTAAAGGAAGACAAAATTCCTTTTCTTCTTAAAAATATATAGTATATATAAGTCCATGCACTCTCTCACTTTGTCCCAACTTACCCTTCCCCCTCCCTGTGTCCTCAAGTCCATTCTCTATGTCTGTATCTTTATTCCTGTCCTGCTCCTAGGTTCTTCAGAACCATTGTTTTTTTTTAGATTCCATATATATGTGTTAGCATACGGTATTTATTTTTCTCTTTCTGACTTACTTCATTCTGTATGACAGACTCTAGGTCCATTCACGTCACTACAAATAACTCAGTTTCGGTGCTTTGTGACCACCTAGAGGGGTGGGATAGGAAGGGTGGGAGGGAGATGCAAGAGGGAGGGGATATGGGGATATATGTATACATATAGCTGATTCACTTTGTTATACAGCAGAAACTAACACACCAATGTAAAGCAATTATACTCCAATAAAGATGTTAAAAATATATATATATAGGGAGGGAGGGAGGGAGGGAGACGCAAGAGGGAAGAGATATGGTAACATATGTATATGTATAACTGATTCACTTTGTTATAAAGCAGAAACTAACACACCATTGTAAAGCAATTATACCCCAATAAAGATGTTAAAAAATATATATATATATAGTATATATTTTTGCTTACTCATTTAATGACAGTTCAAAATCTTTTTTTTATTTTATATATTTATTTTTTATTGAAGCATAGTTGACATACAGTATTGGTCTCAGGTATACAACATTGTGGCTCTGACAATTATAGACATTACAAAATGATCTCAATAAGTCTAGTAACCATCTGTCACCATACAAAGTTATTACAACATTGTTGACTATATTCTCTATGCTGTACGTTATATCCCTGTGTATTCATTTTATGACTGGAAGTTTATGCCTCTTAATTCCCTTCACCTATTTAGTCCATTCCCGCACTCCCCTCCCTTCTGGCAAAAGTTTGTTCTGTGTATCCATGAGTCTGTTTCTGCTTTGTTTATTTTTTTAGATTTGACATATAAGTGAAATCATATGCTGTCTGTCTTGGTCTGGCTTATTGCACTTAGCATGATACCCTCCAGGTCCATCCGTATTGTTGCAAATGGCAAGATTTCACTCTCTTTTTATGGCTGAGTAATATTCCTTTGTGTGTGTGTGTGTGTGTGTGTGTGTGTGTGTGTGTACATATATAGATATATATACACATAAATACCACATCTTTTTTATCCTTTCATCTATCAATGGATACTTTGGTTGTTTCCATATCTTGGCTATTGTAAATAATGCTGCAATAAACATAGGGGTGCATGTATCTCTTCCAATTGCTGTTTTTGTTTCCTTTGAATAGATACCCAGGAGTAGAATTGCTGGATCATATGATAGTTCTATTTTTAATTTTTTGAGGCACCTCCGTATCATTTTCCATAGTGGCTGCACCAATTTAAATTCCCACTAACAGTATACAGGTGTTCCTTTTTCTCCACAACCTCACGAACACTTATTGTTTGTTGCTTTTTTGATAATCACCATTCTGACAGGTGTGAGGTGACAATATTGTGGTTTTGATTTGCATTTCCCTAATAATTAGTGATTTTGAGCATCTTTTTATGTGTCTGTTGGCCATCTGCATGTCTTTCTTGGAAACATGTTTATCCATTTTTAAATCAAATTGCTTGTTTTTTTGATACTGAGTTGTATGAGTTCTTTATATATTTTGGGTATTAAACCCTTATTGGATATATCATTTGCAACTATCTTTTCTCATTCAGTAGTTTTGTCGATGGTTTCCTTCATGCTCAAAATCTTAATATTTTATATCATAGGCCCACGGATGTGACCGTCACACTGAAAGATCCCCACTATCCTGACCATGATCTTGGAATCATTTTGCTCTCAGTCGTCCTTACCCCTAAGGAAGGAGAACACAGGGATGTGGTAAGTTCCCCCTCAGCCTAGTTGTAGCTTTCTTGCTCTCACTTGTTTGAATGTCGTGAGCCTTCTCTGAACCCAAAGGTAATATTAAAGAGAAACAGCATAAGAAGATCTGGCCTGTTCTTTGTTTCTGTGAGTATCCTGGGTATCAGTAGTCTAGTTGTATTGTATTTTTTGAATTCAAATTTCCTATTTTATTCTCCAGATCAGAACCTCTTATAAATAAGGGATACGTTTGCATCTTTTATCATTATTTTATTTTCCAATTTCAGACTGTTATTTGTAGCAAATGGTGGTATTTATTCAGAGATTATATTTTTCCACATTGAGGTGTCCAGACCTTACTATTTTGATTATATTGTCAGATGTACCATAACAAAGAAAATGAGGTGAAATTACAATAGAGTTTCTGCTTTCTGGTATTTGTTTGATGAATGATTAGTGAGTACTTTTCATCTTCTTGATGGACTTCCATATCGGTGTTACCCATTTTCCAGCCCTGGCTGTCTGTACTTCCTTGCACACCATGCAGCTATGAGAAACTGACAAGGGATACAGAGGAGCTAATTACTCCAGCACTGTTGAAGTGACGTTAAAAAATATCAGGTTTGACCTGCATCGGTATGCTTGCCAGTGCACTTTCTGCCACAATTTACCAGAATTTATTTATTAGACTCAGGGTACTTTCACATACTGGTAGCTATTCTCACTAGTTCTGATTGCAACACATTTTAGGAGTAGACATAATTTTTTAGGCAAGTTTAAATACTCTATTTCAGCAATGTGTGTATTGCTGGTTTAAAATAATGCATGATTAAAGTTGGTATATGTTTTCTGCTGGAAAGGAATTACTGGCATTTTTCCCTAGATTGTAAATAAAAATAGTGAATTACAACTTCAAATTTGGAAGTGTTTTAAACTCATTGAAAAATTCACCCTTTTCAAGGTATTTTTCTCTATCCTTTAAAAAAATTAAACAACGAGCACATATGTAATATTTGCAAAGAATGATTTAAGTATCTATATTTCATTCAGTGAGGAAGAAACTTTTCTTTTCGAACAAGTACTATCAAATAATACCTACTTGGAGAACTTAGCACTGTAAAAGAATGTATGTATGTGCACAGGCATAGGCCCATATGCGCAGATGGAAGGGTGTGTGAGGACATTTTTTCACAGAGAACATTTAGAAATAAAAGCCCATCATTTTAAAAGTCACCAATTCAGAATATATTATTTCACCCAGTGCAAGCCAAGGAGTATATGCTAGCTGGCTAATCCATACACAGGAATAAAGTATAAGTGTTCATTTATTCAAATAATCCTGGTATTCACGAGGAACCTACTATAAGCCAAATCCTGTGCTAGACCCTTTGGATACAGTAGAACTGAAGTCCAGTGGAGAGCTCAGAAATCAAATAATCATGGAAGGAAATGTAAAATGACAACTGTTTTAAGTGCCATAAAAGAGAGGTGCATGCTGCTGTAGAGCAAATATAGGAGAATTTGTTCTAGTCGGGAACAGGAATTCTCCAAGGAAGTCAAATGGGAGATGAGGTCTGAAGTGTGAATAGAAGTTGATAAAGGCAAAAACACAGGAAGAGAGGAAATAGTTCAAGCAGAGGAAATAGCACGTGCGAAGGCCCTGTGGCTAGAGAAACCAAGCTGCACTCCAAGAATTGAAAAAGTACTGGAGCTTGAAGAAGGTGGAAGCAAGCAGAGTGTGAAAGGTCCTGGTGCATGATGACAGTGAAAGGGAGACTCCCAGACTGCATAGGGACTGTTGGCCATGTTAAGGTTTGTGGTCTTTCCCCAAAGAGCAATGGGAAGCCTTTGAAAAGTCTGTAAATAGGAAGTGGCATCATTTTATTTGCCTTTTGTTGTGTAGCTGCATTGTAGAAAACAGATGAAAGTGTTAAGAATGAATGCTTGGAGACCAACTAGGAGCTATTTTGAAAATCCTGGTGGAAGATGATGGAGATTTGGATTAGAATTGTCAAGAGGTAGAGATGAAAAGAAATGAAGAAGTTTATCTATAGGAGGTAAAATCAACAAAACTTGGTGATAGAATATTTGGGGAGGGGATCCTTTGTTATTTTAATGAAGGAAAACACCATAAATGAAAATACCTAAACTGCCTGAGGTCTTAGGATGTGTCTCCAAACCATCCAAACTGCCAGTATTACTGGGGATTCTAATGATATGGCAGCTGTTTTAGTTATTTGGGTGATTTGATGATGGAGGGTCTGCTGATTTTTTACATTAAAAGCATATTTATTAAATACTCTAACATCAAACTGAGGGTTTGAGGGATTAAGTTAGTATCAAGAGACTTTACGACAAGGCTGCTGAGTTGTTCTAAATTACACAGAAATATATGTCAGCACAGGCAAAGTAGTTCCTGACATTCGTTTTTCTTCAACCATTCTTGCAAAAACCCTTCAATCTCCACTGCTGTTCAAACTTATTTAGGCATGCTGTCTTTCTAATTAGAAAAGATCATTTAAAAATATTATAGTGTCTGGTTACGGGTCATCAGTGATTTATCAAACACGAATAGGAACAAAAACAGGTTACATGAAACAGTTACACATCAAAAATCTGGTATTATTAATCTTCTTTTCTTCCTTTTTCTTTCTCCTTATCGTATCTCTCCAGCCACATTCACCCTTCACACAAAGAGTTCTTCCTGAAATCTTCATGCCATTTTCTTGGTTCAGATTTCTTTGGCTACCCCAGCTTTTTGGAAAAAAATCTTCTACCCCTGAGTATTTTTCATTTGCTTGCCTTACTTCATGCCTCCCCCTTCACAGTCCCAAATAGCACTGGATTGATTCTGCTACAGCAACTAAAAACCGGTGTCTTCTTCCTTCCCATGTTGAACTCTCACCTGGCTTCTCTCTTCTTCACCAGAGAAGCAAGTGGCTTATCAGGGGCCAGTGCCTCAGAAAAGGTACAGCAGTTCGCCTCTGGCTGGCGAGCTCTCTTGACTTCAGCCACAACTGAGAAGCAGTGAGAAGAGTGACCAGTGTGGCTATACTGGCTCCTCCTTGTGGACGTGATCAATAGCTGGGAGCCTGGGGTTGGTTGTTGACAAGCAGCTGGGGCAGGAACAGGGGAGGAAGCATGAAAGGTCCCCTACAGGAAATTCTGTTGGGACCCCCAGTATCCTGGCTAATCGGATTCCTAGATTGGGATTGGGGCTTCTAAGCATATACTTTACATGATGAAAATTTCTAACAAAGACATAAATTTGTGCTTTTCTCCCTTTGTTTATTTCAGTCTATATAGCAGTTCTAGAGCTGTTTATTAATTAAGATCTCTAAAATTGGCAAGCGACACTAGTTAGGAGAGTTTGACACTCTGAATAAGAGATGCCAGTTGTAGGCATCTATTGAAAAAAAACCACTTATTGAGCATCTATAAGCATTGTACCAAGTTCTATAACTCCCTCTTTATTCTTCTTCTAAGTGTTCAGTGACCTGTGGTTATTTCTCTAATGAAATGGAAACTCCTGATGAAGGGCTTTAAGACTCTCCAATGAGCGACATATGTTCCCTCACTTGTAAACTTTATCCCAGCCATACAGACTCCTACACAGCTCACCTCCTCTCAAGTCCAAGCTTTCTCCAATGTGACCTTTCCTACCTAAAATATACCTGTACTGTACCTCACCTCACTTCCGTCCTATAGCCCATCACTCCTGGTTAAAAATAATAATAATTCATAAATATTTATATATATATAAATTATTGCTTCTGATTACCTTTCTTATGATGACTCCTCTCAAAACCTGGTCCAGCTTTCTGTACCTAGTGGTTATTCAGTAGGCTGTGGATGAATCTCTAAGAGGATTCTTAGAGAATGCTTGATGGGATGCTTCAAAGGTCCAGGGAAAGGTATTTTAAGTTTCCTTCTTACTTCCGTATTCAAATCCCTGAGGTTGTCACAAACAATATTGGAGATAATGATTTACTTTTCCTATTGAATTCTTAAAATTATTCTATTAATGATAATCTGATTAAAATCAGTCTATATTGCTCTTCTCAAGATTTCTAATGATGACAATGAACTAGAAGCACATCACTGTATTTTTTTCTTTTGGTAACGTGTCTAGTATTGGCTAAATATATTTCCCTGGAATACATTTGAAATTTCTTGGCTAAAAACAGTCAATTATCCAATGTATCTTCAAATTAAATTTTTATATGCTGGAAATATATAACATATTGCTACTGTGAAAATGACATGCTGAACTTCCACAAATTATCCAAGAACAAATCTTATTTAGAGGAGTTCAGACTCATAATGCAGCAAACCAGAAATTAGTTACTAAATGCTTCACAAGTCCACTTACTTACTATTCAGAATGACATATAGAGAAGGAATAGAGGATGATTTTGCATTGACCTTCACACAGCAAAATTATGAGTTCTGTTCTCTTTGATTATTAGCTCAGAAATAACCTATTTTAAGCTTTTGGGACTTAAGACTTTAGTTCAGAAAAGCACATGTTTATTCTTATGCCTGTGTTTTGTAGACTTTGCTAAATATTTTTTGTGGATTAACATGGAGAATGGATGATATGAATTTCAAGAGCCATTGACAAATAAATCCTAACCATCAAGTAGGAAATAGAACATTAATGTTAAGAAATGCTATCAAAAGTGGGAAGAAATGAGTAACTGGAAATACAGAGGGCTTAGCATCACAAAGTGCTAAGAGTTCTAAATCAGTTATCTTGTGAGTGTTTAAAACACTGTTAATACTGACAATGTGTTCCATGAATTATGTGGTTGGGATGATTTCTCCTTGCGTGGATTGCCAGTTCTAGAACTCAGTAAAAATGAAGAACAAGTTGAAAACCCTATCAAGCCTACTGTATCTACTAAAGTCCCTCAAACATGGAACATCTAATTATAGCTAATTAAGAAGTAAATAGGAGTCATAGTAAAAGTATTTCATAGTTGCTTATATTAAAATATTCTCCATTGAGTCATGATTGAGTCTTTTTTAAAAGATTCCAGATGTGGACAGATATATATATTTTTTAATTTTCAGCGTTGTATGTATGAGAAACCAAAATCTTCTTGGGGGGCATGTTGATGACTTGCATGACACAACTGTCATTTCTGTTTTGAATGCATGCCCTGTTTGATCCTGCAAAAGTGTGTAGTGCATATATGTGTGTCCTATATTTATGGTATTTTGGTCTGATAGTGTGTTTGAGTTCTTTCTGGCTCTTTTTCTAGCAGAGTTCAATCCACAGCTTTCTTCATTGGAGGATTTATGAAATAAAAGTGAGTTAATTTGTGTTACACACTCTCTTAGATAACCTAGACCTAACAAATTGCTTGGCTAAAGCTAAAAAGTAAAAACTTTTAAGAAACATATGAATTAACCTCAGTTGATCTTTAGTGCCAATTCAAAAAGTATATTTTTCTCTATGGTTTATTTTTGAAAATTTTCTGAATTATTCCATAAGCTAACATTTGAAAAAATATCCACCTAGAAACAGTTAATATATATGTTTTATAATATGTATCTACCATAGTATTTAGCCATTCTATGATTTTTTTTTTATATCTATAGTAGTCATGTAATTGCCTAAAAAAAAATCATTGCAACAAAAGGGAAAAGCAAAAAATGGATTGAGATTGTGGAATCTTTTAAAAACATAATCAGTTCTGCAGCTCATAGGCCATATTTTTATGCTACTTATTCCATTTTTTGGGCTTCAAAGAAAGTTGAGTTGCTAATAAAGAATTTGAAGGTACTATAATATTAGATAATGACACTTTCAAAAACAAATTCATATGTTTCTCAGCTGAAGTTAAGATCAAATAGCAAAAAATAAATCTTATTTTTCTATAATTTGCTTCATCTCCTATGTTTAACATTCCCCAATCTTTCTTCTCTAAGTGTCCCACAGTTAGTAAAGGTAACAGTGTTAATAGTATGTCTGTTAAATTCACTTTTTAGAAAACTTTTATACTGATTCCAGTTTTACTGAATCTACTTTAACCCTAGAAACCCAGTTTCCTAGAAACTGAACCAGGAAAATAATGAATTGGTCCCTGTAACTGCCAAATCTTTCATACTGGTACGTAGGGAAATCACTGACCTTTTGTTTGTATCAGTGTCCCAATCTGAAAAATAATACCATGCATCTTGTTTGTAAGACTGATTTTGAAAGACAGGAAAATACCAACCCTATAGTTTGCCTTACATGTAGAAGGTTAATCGCGTGCAGTAGTTTTGAGTGGGGGGATGTGGCTTTGACCAGCAGTAGTGAATCTGTGTAATATTGAATAGTGTTGCCCTGAGAGTCAACTCTTCCTCATGTTCTTAGCCCCTTTTTCATAGTAGCATTTCTTACCAAATGGAACTTTGTAAGATTCTTTGATACTAGTTGATGATGATAAATGGCCATGACTTAAGAGATTTTCCGTTTTGATCTACTTATGTTAATTGTTCTCACCTGATTTGACTCAGGACATTGTCCCTAGGAATTATCATTCTTTGTTCACTGAAACTCTGCTTTCTGAGAAAGTTGAAAATTTATTGCCTGACTCTTCACGGGGCGTTTTTTATGAACATGGCGTACCACAAAAGTATTTCGTGTCCAATTGCCTTTTAGTGATGACAAAGTGGTGGTGGTGGTGGTGATGACGACGACTAACTCATTTAACATCAACAACGAACATCTATTAAACGTCCATCTCCCTAACCCGATGGTGGGTTTTGCTTCAGAATAAATTGGACATTAGTACTTAGAAAAAATATAAAATAATACTTTGCAGTTCCTGACTCCATTTGAAAAAAATTGGGAACTGTTGTAACCTTAGGAAGTCTATTTCTCTTCCATATTTTGGTCAATATCTAACACAGAGTGTATATAGAGAAAATGTAACCTATAAAACCACTATCTGCAGAAAAGAGGAATGTATCCTTAACCCTGACAATTTTATGATATTTCTCCTTTCCCCTTCTAGAACCTCTACATAATTCCTTTGTCTTGGTTTAGACCAAAGGTTGCCTACTAAATGACTTACTCTTATATTAAAATCTTTCCTTTTTTGTATTTTTGTAATTTATGAGTGGTTTCTGAAATGGTCTTGCTTTATAGTGAATTTTGCTGAAGGAGACAGGGTTCTTAAAGGCACGAGTGTACTTCCTTGATATATAAATATGGCAAGCATTTCTATAAGCTGTATTCTTTGTTCCGGATATTCCCTCATCTGCCTTAAAAGTAATGATAAAGCTAAGAGAGGGTAAAGAGGTTATCAGGAAGTTAATACCTCAGTGTTCATTGAGAATTTTTTTTAAACTGGAGAGGAAATTAAAAGTCATTGAATTTTTATGAGTTACTTTATGCAAGAGACCAGTGATCTTGGGCACTCATCACAAATCTCCATCAACCTTAATTAAAACTTGAAGTCATAAATATCTCTTACTATGACACGAAAAAACTAGTTTAAAGGATATATCATGGCTAAACATTTAGCAGGAAGATCCACTAATAGCCATCATGATATGCAGCACTTTTTCTCAGTCGAAAGCATTTGTCAACCCTGATGTAATTAAAGATTAACTGGAAGCAGAGACAATTCTAATATGCCGCCAATGCAGCAGACTTTGAATGAGTTTGAAGAGAAAAGTTATTATACACCCTGTAAAGTCATGGCACATCATCAGCCTCCACCACCAAAAGTAACAATTACTAATTGGGAGACTTAGTGTGTTTTTTTCCTATCAATAAGATATTTCAAATTTTCCATTCTATTTAAAATATACTGTCCCATCTCTTTGTACAAAAGAATAAAGGAAATGAACTCTCACCAGAAAGACTGCTTGAATGTTAAAGGTGCTTCTTCTAGCTGCCTGTACGTGAAAAACAATTTTTGTCTTGTATAATTGTTGCTGGAAACCGTTTGCTGTTTAAATGTCAAGCTTCCTCCAGAAAACAATTGGCTGCCCTGTCCTGTACTTGAGTGATAAGATAATGAAAATGCTTTATTTCATTTACAGACAATGCTAATGAGGAAGAGTTGGAAAAGATCAAGTAAGGTAACACTTAGCATGTGATCTTTCAGCTTTTCTTGTTGAGAAGCACTATCAGCTGCTTTCCCAATCTCTCATGCCTCGTTAAACTATACCTCAGGATTTCATCACTCTTCAATTGTTTTTTTTTCCCCATAAACTTTAAGCAAACCATGTGATGCTTTTTAAGTAAATAGAAATCACACTGATCAATCACATCCAAATCATCCTCTTGCTAATCTCTGGTCACTTCTCAGCATCTGTCGCAACATCTGATTTCTGTTCTCTGTATCACAGGGTCTAGAAAATGCCTTTGCTCCAGATCAGGTATAAAATAATGGCACTAGGGTAGGGACAACTCCAGAGAGAAGGAAGATCCCTGTAATTTACTGTTTTTGTTCACTGAAAACTGAGTCTAAGATTTTCTAAACTCAAAAATTCCTTTATTGCTACATCTTTGGAGTGTATCATGAGAACAATTTTCCATCATTTTCTCTTCTCACTTCAAGAAATAAATAGCTCTTGGGAGTGAGAGGAGTTTATGGATCCTATAACTTACCAAGCTCTGGCTCTTCTTATAACTTGTAAAATATATAAGATATAAACTAAGCTTCTAATTTGTTCAGTGGTGATACCACTCCTGGACACAAATAAATATCAAGATGAAACTGACTTTTGTATGACTACTCCTTGGAATAAATCAAAGGGATTTTATTTGTGAAAATCTTTTTTGCTCAAATTTCTATTTTTAAAAGTTGGTATTCCTTTTGAATAGTGATTCATTTTCTTAGACCCTGGAACATGACAATCTTTTTTCTTCCATTCTGATTGAATCATGCTATTACTTAAATTTTTCTTTGATTTTGTCACTTTCATTATTGTGAATTAAGAAAATACTTATCAAAATGATTTTTTAGTTATGGTAATGTCTTAATTGCTTTAACAAGTATTTCTTACTGTAAAAACTTTCTTCCCAGTTGTTGTAGAATTAATGACCAAAAGATAATTTGGATCATAGAAAGGTCAGGTCCACGTTAAAAATCACCTTTATCATTTTAATAAAATTAAAAACATTTATTAAGGAAAATTGCTGAATATTTCTGGCTTACTGTTCACTATGTTTTCTATAGGCCAAAATAAAATTTCAGCAATCTTAAAGAAATGTTTGTGCTGTTCACATTTGTATTACACTTTTTTCTTTGTAATTGTACTTAAGAATTAGTGTTATATTGAAAGTATATATGTTTAAAAATTCAGGTAATTTGGCTTTCTTCATTCTGTGTCTATCTTATACTATATCTATGTAAAAACATTGTAATCCATTAATATGTAGCAATATCTCTCTTCCAGTTGTAGTTAACATGTAATGCTAGAACAGGATATTATATAGTTTTTAGTATTACTTAGTGGGAATAATCCGTTTTATTGTGAGGTAGAAGAACAAACATAAAGATTCTTCTTTAAATAGTTCATTTAATTTATATTTAAATTTAATTTTAAGGATCAATTAAGTCAACATAAATCCATGTCTTTTCCTTTGATCTACAATAAATAAATAAATAAACATCTACTCTTTACTATTTTTATGTCTAAACTTCTTAGAGTTTTTAATTACTAATAATCCAATTGTACATTCAAACTGGTGAATTTTCTAGCTGGCCGTTGATGACACAGAATTCCCTGTGCCTAACTGCACTCATTGGGAGATTAATTTTAGTGTACATGGTAATATGGCTTTTGGGTTTTTAGCCTAAGGGATTTTCAGTTTTATAAAGTTTAATGGGGATATTGAATGCTGTGTAGAAAAAAATCATTTGTTTTTTTTTTTTTCCATTGAGAACATACTGAATACCTGATAATTCATTCAGTTTGTCAATGTCCCCTAAAACATGTGCCGTATTCATCCATATTAGTGTTACAAGAGCAGAGTGTTAAATTCAAAATCCAGGGAAAGTTTGAAATTTCAATTACCACCTAGTCCGCCATCCTTCACATACAATGAGACTGCTCCCCCAATTCTTTCCTCCAGGGATTGAAGGAGGGAGGACAATGTTCAAGTAAATTGTGCTTCCTGAGAAACTAAGGGATAAATGACTGTACCATGTAGTTGCGTGTGTTACTGTGTTACTGTGTTGTGGAAATGCATCCCTTTTCTAACGATTTCAGCCTTCCCCTTAAAGATTCTTGTGTGAGTAAAGATTTTTCCTCTTTTATTTTTGGAAAGAGAATATAATTTATTTGCCTGACACTTAAATACAAGTATTTTACATTTGATAGAACTATGCTCAAAGTCAAAGGTGAAGTTTTCATATAAATAGGTCATTTTCTTCTTTGGGATCTTGGTTTCTGGGAATGAGGTCTGCTTTTTTATAGCGGGGCTTCGGTATGCTGCCTGTCTTTGAGCACCCATGGTGAAGGTGAGATCTGAGAATTATACACTTTGTGGCAAAGACTTCAATAAGAGTCAGATAGTGTTGTTAGATATTCTCTCCAGTATGGAGTTTTTCTTTGCTTGTTTTTTTCAGAAGTGATATAACCATGGAGCGGGGAAGTGCTTTATTGATATTGTTAGCTTTTTAATATGCACATCTCCCCTGTATACAATTTCATCAGCTCATGGAATTTTCCATTACTTAAATATCTGCTTTTCATTTTCATTGTCTTGCCGATAGCAGATTTTTTCTGCTATGGAAATCTAATCTGTGGCAATCACATAATGTGGGGTTGTATTTACTAATGAAAACAAGAGAGGTGAAGAGCCGACTTGAGGAGTAATTGCTGTTCAGGACAGACTTAGATATTATTTGGAGTAAATGTGTTACCACCTAATAATGAGTAGGAAAAACATACACCTAAACTTACCCCTGAAAAGGAAGAATGTATAAAGTACATGCTATATTTAAATGGTGTGTTAGCCAGTAAATAATTATGGATTCCATAGTGTTTCCTCTTTTGGGGATAGTAGCATCCTTTAAAACATTCATTCTGGTTTTCCACAAGCACACTTTCCATTGTGCACATTTCTAATTCTGCCCACACTCAGCTGTTGTAGAAAAATGTTATTTTAAGAAGAAAGGGATCGATGTCTCCATAAACTTGGGCAACTGGATAATTATCCTGGTCAAAGTATTATACTTAGGTGACAAAATGCATTTTGGCAGAGAAATGATGATGCTTTGAGTTATTGTAATATTTTATTCTTTAGAAGAAGCTTATCATTGATAATTTATTATAAGGCTAAATTATTCAACAAGAAAGTTTCATGAGCTTGGAAGAGAAGGTGTATATGAATTTTGTGAATAAATTCTGTGGGGGTCCAACAAAAAATGGAAAATAAATAATGAAATAATTGCCTCTACAGATGGCAAGCAGAAATGATTTTATACTACATTGTGTGTGTTTTAACATAGAAGAATGAGTTTATCAGTGGGTATGATAATAAACTTATGTGCTTTCAATAAATCACTTTAATTCTATGAGAAGTAACCATTGTGATAATATAAAGACATACACATTGCAATTTCTATTCTCAACAATAACAGTTGAAAATTGTTTTAAAGAGAGTTCATCCTTTGAATAATATAATATGACTATGTGATGACATCTCATTAGCATATCTTCTGTTACTTGATGGCTTATTTTCTTTAGTAATATATCTTTTTTATAAAGATTTTATTTTAATCACTTAGCATAATTTTAATGAACTATAAAATACTTTATTCACTCGTTGAATGAGGCAATTTATAATAAGACTTTTGGCAAGGATATTGTTAATTTAAACTAGAGAACACTCTCAACACTGTAAGTCTGCAGGGCATAGTTAAACCTGACACCTTGGATGACACATTAAAAATGCATCAGTGAAAACCTCTAAGTGCCTTAATTTAAGAAACGGTAGAGAAACAGATTAACAAATTTTTAAGTGTCTCACACAGTCAGACATAGTGGGGAAAAAAGTCATTATTTAACAATTATCATGTCCTTTCTACAAAGACCTCGTATCCTGATAATACGTAGATGATGATCTTTAAAAAATTGCAAAAAATGAAAACCTTATGGGTCATTGACTTTCTCAACTGTGAATGACCAAAATGGCTTTTCTTTGATGTCTCATTTCAAATGATTATGCCTATGTATTTGAAAAAATTAGTTGCTTACATGTTTTTGAAGGAAATACAAAATTCTTTTTAAAATTCTTCCTATTAATTTTGTCCTCCCAAATTTCTGTTATTTGGAAATGCTATAAAGTCAACCTCATAATTAGGGCTTCTAAGAGTCCACAATGCTGCAATAAACAAAGGGCTAATAGCATGAACATTTGCATTCTAAAGGACTGTATTTTTACCTCAATTAATTACACTCCTAAAATTTGTAGTAAGTTTATTTAAAATAGAGATAGCTTAATGTCAGTAAATATTTGATTATCCCCTCAAAATACATGGAGCCATAATTAAATTTTATATTGAGATGATTTTTTTCTTGCTGTTTTGACAGGGTTTTCCCATAGGTATAAGATATCATACATTTTTATGTATTGTAATTCATAACTACAGGGATTTCTGTAACAATGGCATTACATTTATTTGACCACTCATGTTGAATTTTTAAAATGTTGTGGGTCCTTTGGGGAGAGAATCTGGATGAGTTGGCACAAAGTGAAAGGACAAAATGTAATCTCAGGCAGAAGATGGATTCCATAATGCCTGCGTGCTAGCTGTAAGATGTTTAATTTGGGGTCATAGACTGGCCTTCACATTGCTAATATGTGCTACCAAGTCAGCTGATGGTTTCCCAAGACCCTTTCTGGGCTAATCAAAGGGAAGGGAACTAATATAACTTGACTCCAGGATGATGGAGCTAAGGGTTGGTTCACAGATTACATGGCTTTTTAATTCAAAGGTATATATGTATATACATATAATGTATATCAGATATATTTAACACATATATGTATATATGTTAGATATACATATATATATATATATATGTATGTATATATATATGTTAAATTGAGTGTGACCGGGAGGAGATTTATTGGTTTTAAAGCCCCCTATATGTTTACAATGAAATTAAATCATAATTTTGTAAGGACTGGTTGACAAGCCCTGGTTGACAGCAATATATACACACATATGCGTGTATTTATATATACATATCTACAAACATACACACACATATGAAACACTTAAGGTAAAATTTCTAAAAAAAATAAAAGACAAAGCAAGGCCAGGCTTCAGCCTGGTGGGTCCTCTGGGGAGCTGACCTTGTCTCTCTCCCTTCAACAATATTTGAAAGGACAGTGGGAGTTGCAGGGGGATTATATTTATGTTTAATGAGTATAAATGATATGAACATCTATTTGAGGAACCAGAAAATTGTGTTTCGGTGTGCAGTTCTACTTACTTCACATCCCTGTTTTCAATGACACATCGATAGGCTTAGTCAACTTGACGGAGGCATCTGAGAGCCACAGCTTTGATAACCGGATTGCAGTCTGACCAGGAAAGTCTATGAAAATTATTTACTTATGAATTTATTCATTTTTTTACCTCTTAAATGCCCATAGAGGTATTCATAAAAGGAAATTATACACCTATAAAAACATGCTGTGTAATAATACTGCTACCTGGCTTGACTTTGACATTGGAATCTCAGGCTTCACAATTTCCAATCTATTGTGAATGTCTTGAGTGTCATAGAATTGCTGAATTAAAACAACACGCAATGGGTTTAAAGGCCTGTACATATTAAGGCTAACAAAAGATACCACTTTCAATAAAAGTTCAGTGGCTATCCTTGTTTGTCTGATGGCAAAGACATTGAAGATTTCTGTGATTTATTTTACATAGAAGGGTGAAAAATAGCATCATATTCATTTGTTATGGGAAAAAATGGACTGTCCTTTAGTTTTATTTCTCTGAGAAAAAGAATACATGTTCTAGATTTTTAAATTTAAAATCTCATTAACTCTTAGATTGACAGAAGGATTATTGATCTTTGAGGAGAAATTTTCTTAGTCTGTGTTGGTTTTTTCGAGGCAAAAAATAGATTTAAAAACAATATTACCAATGGATCTTGCTACTTAATAAATTCAAAACCTCAGCAGAAATAGTTCAACAATTCATCATTCAGAATAACTACAGTTATTTTCCTTCATCAACTTGATACCTCTGGTTTTCGTTCTGTTTCCATTTGTTGTTACTTTATAATTTTAGCACTTTTAAAATGGCACTTTCCCTCACTTGCCAACCTCTTGTCTTGATGGAGACTGAAGTGTAACTAAATATCTATAATTATAATTTAGGACAAGTCTTCCCTGGGATTCTTGAAGAGTTTATTCTGCTTTTCTTGCCCTCCATATTAAAATCACCACTTTTGTTTAGAACTCATTATCGTAATTCCAGGTGTTTCATTATTATTGTTTTCTGTTATTGTTATTATTAGAAACTCTAGGGAAAAGAAGGCCTTGGCTAGTTTGCTGTGAATTTTATATTTATCAGAGCTATAAATGGCAAAAGCGTCCACAGGAAAATTAACTTGTTTCATTTGAAATAAAGACCTAAATTTACATGACAATGTGGGTTGTAAAATGAAATATAAATTTTAGTTAATAATGACAGAAGTAGTTAAACATGGCATTAAAAGCACAGCCTGGGGACTTCAGTGGATCCAAATGTGACTGGTATTTTTGTTTCTCAAATTTTAACAGAGAAATGTAAGTTCTAAATCTTGATAATTAAAATCTCCCCTCCCCGCCGCCAATTCATCAATCTCATTTTGCTCTTTGCATACTAATCACATAATTAGATCATTGCCCTCGGTGTTCATCTGAGGAAGAATGGTGAGTATGGAGTTGGTGCAATTTCAGTATTAGATCACCTTAGACCTCCTAAACTTTAAATGAAGTAACAATATTTTTAAATGCTAAATGGTTGTCTTAATTGTTGTAACTGTCAAGTCTAGAGCCAAGACTTTCACATTGATTTAACACATTTTGCAATTGAGAAACATTGAGAAAAAACTCAATGTTAGCTAAATAATTTGTGTTATTGGCTCTGGGGAAATTATTTGTGTAAGAAGCTTCGAGAAATAATTTCTTTCAAATGATACTTTAAAATTTATCCACATTTTGCTAAGCATGCTGCTTAATTAAAAGAGAACTGGGAATCAAGGTAAGAAGAGAATTGGCAGTAGAATAGGAAAAGCTGCATCTTTTCCAAAAGCTAGAATAAGGTTTCTTTGAGTTAAACAGTAGCATAGCATCAAAAAAATTGCAATCATTCCATCTAAGGTTTGTGCCCTCACGTCCAAATGTAAGTGTATTTTTTTAGAATTTTCTTTTCAGAAACTGATACAACAGTGTGCTAAGTGTGGCAGATGAGAACCATACCTGTAAGGGTAAATGAATTATAAATCTGTAGTGATGATAAAATCGTGTCTTAAACTCAAGACTTTTTCCCGATGACCCTGACATTAGTATGCTACCTGACCGAACTGTATACAAGTAACTTAGGAAAATGTAATTAGTTTCATTAAGAAATAGATTTCATGTAAAAAGCACAGGTAGATTGCATAGATGATCTCTGATATAATTCTAGCTAAACTTAAATTACTCAAATTGCTGCACACCCTAAAGTACTTCAGTTTGTTATTATTTTCTGATATGATTTTTGGAAGGATCACTTTGAAAGAAATATATATCCTTAAGCAAATGAAATTCCATGTGACTAACAGTCAATCAAATATTTATTGAGCACCTACTATGCATAATTAAGTATCATGCTAGGTGCTGGACCACTACCATCTTAGTTGCTAACACAAAATCATGGAATAATCAAATAAATTACAAAACGGCTTCCTCTACATCACAGTGTCAAAGGCTGATGCTTTCTCATAACTGTCATCAGTTTCCCATAATATTACCATAACTGACACCCAGAAACAGGATGCAAAACATGAAAGTTTAAAGGATGCATGTAATTTAAATGTTCTCTTTAAAAGTGAGTAACTGTGCTTTTGATTTCCTAAAGGCAAATTGGTTTCACTTTATAAAAGTCTGAGGATTAAGTAATAAAATGTCCAATATGAATCCATTGCTTTGTTTCCAACTAAATAGCCACCTTGTCTTAGTATTCGTTTATTTTTAACATTATTTTGGGGGAGCTTCAGTTAACTAAGGAATTTATATCTTATATATTAAATGTTATATCATAAAACTAGGAAGTTTTTAGTAAGGAATTAAGCCAAATTTGACTAGGTATATGTTTATAAATAAGATTTCTGTTATCATTCTTTAAAAATGCTCTGAAGGTCTGTGGTATTAAATTTTTTTGTTAAAAGGAATGGATGTTATCTGGTTTATTTCAGAATCTTAAAATATGTTTAAGCAGTTCTACTTTTTAAAATAAAATGTTAGACAAAGATATATTAATCAACAGCTAATAAAGAGGTAAGTATATTCTTTTAAAATTACAGAAATAATCCTCTAAACTTTACTACCATTGTGTCAAATATGAATAAGACAAACTTTAATTGAAATAAAAAAACTTTATTCAAAAAAAGAAAAAACTTACAGTTTATAAACATCCAAAGTGTCTTTAGCATATATGATTTTAGGGTTTTCACTTGTCTTAATTTTGCTGAGCCAATCAAGTATTCTCAAAACACCTCAAAATTTAGCTAAATATTTGTTTATTTTTAGGAACTCTCAGAAAACGAAGTGGTTGGATCTTATTTCTCTGTGAAGTCTTTCTTTTGGAGGGTAATGTCTAAATCCTTTATATTTAATGTTCCTGACTTTTGGTTCTGAATAGTTATTTAGAGAGTTAAATGTGAATTAAGAAATTCCCTTTTTAAAATAGGTTCTCAGAGAGATGTATTCATTTGTCTTCTTTATTAACACTTATTCTAAGTCATTTAGGTGACTCACTCTTCATTTGTAAAAACTAAGAACTTCATATATTTAACATATTGCTTTGAAATCAGTTCCTTGTGGGCCCAAATTTATCCCAGATTTTTAACAATTAGAGGCCCACACATCTTTCAGGAATATGATGGCACTGTCTAGAGGGTCCATAAAGGTTCTTTTTCCCTTCTTGTAAAATCTGTTCCATCTATCTGGGAAAAATTTACTTCTATTACGATGATCTTGTACTATATACATACTAGATAGTATTTTTTCTTTGGAAAAAAAATCCTATGAATTAGAAAACAGCAACTCTGCTTTTGCTTTGAATAAAAAAGAAAAAAAGAAAATTCCACAGAGAACTTGTTTTCAGTACCATTGCAATTTAATGCTATTTACGCTTTCATGACTTAAACATAATGAGTTCTGTCATCCTTTTCCTCTGCTTTAATTCTGCATTGTGCAAGGCGTGATTTATGCCTTTTTGCTAATAATTTATGCATTTTTACTAATGCACTCACTGCTTTGCCTTCAAAAGTTTCCCTCTTTCTTTGAATGTTCACACTTGGCATGTGATTACCTAGCAATAGATACTGCAATGAAAATGCTACACTCATAGAACTTTGCCATTTTTTTTTTTTTGCGGTACGCAGGCCTCATCACTGTTGTGGCCTCTCCCGTTGCGGAGCACAGGCTCCAGACGCGCAGGCTCAGCGGCCATGGCTCACAGGCCCAGCCGCTCCGCGGCATGTGGGATCCTCCCGGACTGGGGTGCGAACCCGTGTCCCCTGCATCGACAGGCGGTCTCTCAACCGCTGCGCCACCAGGGAAGCCCTGCCATTTTCTTTTCTTGGCTCTTAAACTGCTCATGACTGAAAACTACATTTCTCCTTTGAGAATTTTAAGATTTGTTGCAGTGTCTCATAAGCCGACTGGCAGGTACTAGATTAAGTCATGCATCGACTTGACCAATGAGCAAGTAAACCCACATCTCTTTATCTTCTGCCTCCTCCACACACATTTTTTTTTTTTTTGCAGTCTTGTATTTGTGTGAGCTCACTTTAGTTATTATAACCTCTTCATTTCCTTTCAGTCTACTGATGGCTGCCTTCACTGATGTTATTCTGTATCATTGGTAAAATAATAATATTTCCTCTTATATGTTCATGCATTATCCCTGAACACACAGAGTGACTACTTTCGAATTGTCCCATTACTTTAAATGGAAAATGGCTTTTGGGAAAATTTTTTTCTCTGTTTTCTTAAGACCCACAATTACTGTGAATTCATATGCCAACCAAGCAGAATTCAGGGGTGTTCTGTGTTGTGTTTGTTCTGCATGCAGCAAATATGCAGCATGATCACTTTGAAGACTTGCCACCAGGACCAACTCCATAAACACTACTTTTCAAGGGTTTCCTTTTCAAAAGATTTTTTTCAGCATCTTCTTTTCACTTTCTACTCCCAAATTAGTCTTCCACTTATCAGTACTTCCCATTTGGTTGTATCCATCCTTAAATATTCTTTATTAACCTTTCTCAATCTCTTAAACTGTCTTATTTTATTTATTTATTTTTGTTTGTTTGTTTGTTTTGCGGTACACGGGCCTCTCACTGTTGTGGCCTCTCCCGTTGCGGAGCACAGGCTCCGGACGCGCAGGCTCAGCGGCCATGGCTCACAGGCCTAGCCGCTCCGCGGCATGTGAGATCTTCCCAGACTGGGGCACGAACCCGTGTCCCCTGCATCGGCAGGCGGACTCTCGACCACTGCGCCACCAGGGAAGCCCAACTGTCTTATTTTAGAATATCAAATATGCACATTTAAAAGATAGCTTTTTTTGTATCTGAAGTGCAGTGGTCTATTGTCTTTCTTCTGAGCATATATTGAGTGACAAACAAATGGAGTCATAAAAGCAGAACCTTTTGGGGTCATTTTTTTTACCAATGAGGAAACTAAGGCCCAGAGAAGTGATGCCATTGCCCTGGAGTACCTAAATGGTATGATCAGGGCCAATGTTTCTCTTTCTGAATGTCAGAGAAATAAATGTTTTGGTGAAGACTTAAAGCACTTGAGTTCCTTTTGGGGTTGATGAATAGAGATGCGATATATAAGTAGAGCTGCCCCTTAGTTAGTCTTCATTGACAGCCTTTCAAATTCTTATTGTGTTATGTGACCCTCTCCTCCACAGCTCCTTAAGCCACCAATGAGTAGACGTGTTTCAGGGCTGTGATGTTGCTGTATTTTAGGTTCCATTTTACAAAATCAGAAAATCAGTGACCAAGTCTGCTTTAGAAGAGATAATGACAGCCTGGAATGACTGTTTTGTGCTGCAAAGCTTGGAGCGTGGAGCAATTATTAGCTCAATCCCAGGCACAGGCATGTTCTATCTTTCCCTTTTCCTGCTGTGTGATCTTTCATATTCACAGTCAAAGGTCACTCTGATAACCAGCCTCATTGACCTTTGCCCCAGCAATGTTTGTATTCTGATGAACTTTTAGAGGAGATGTATATGAAAAGAGGTTTCCCATAACATTTTCAGATATGCAGAAAACCTAACAGCTCAGATAAAATCTTACATGAAGAGAGTATGTGTGCTTCGTGAATTAAACAGAATGCGATTTGAAAGAAAAATTTAACAGCTTATTTTTAAGGATTAATACACGTGTCCAGGAGACAGTACCTGAGTTACACTGAGTGAAACTAAACCTGTTGAGAACTTGCTCAACGAATGTCAGTGCTACTTGCTGTATCTTAATTTTCTTGAGAGCAGAATAATGGAAAGAAAAATGATAAAGGGATATTCTAATTTTTCCAAAAGCATGCCATTTATAATTTATCAAAATATGGTATCTTAGGATACAAAACATTAAGCAGTGGTTATGGCAATTATCGTGTTTCTCATGAGAGTAATAAAAATATGTGAAGCCAATTGGATTACTCTAAGTCAGAATTTCATTAAAGACTTTTAACTTCCCATTAAAGGATGGTAATTCAGTGCAGTTCTTTCAAATATTTAGTACATTTAAGTTCCTTCTCAGTTATCTCCATTGACTAGACATTTAGATTCTGATGACTGAGAGCTAATTGAACAATCCATCTTATGAGAGCATTGTAGTGAATTAAATAGAGATTTTAATATTGTTTAAATGGAGAAGGCTGGGCTATGCCAAGATACCTCATACAAAAAAGTGGAGAATGGATCGTAATATGAAATGGGTGAAAAGGAGTGCATAGAATAGAGAACAATCCAGAGTTATGTGAGAGCACTACCTTGTGGTAGGATCAGACAGAAGTATGGTTAAAGGACCAAGGAGAAGAGATATTGCCTTTGTAAAACAAGAATGTGATCCTTTGCGGAAGTGCTTACATTCTGAACAACTCAAATGTATATGACATACACCCAAGAAAAGTTCAGGTATTATTTCTATCAATAGGTGTGAAAGTAAGACCCTCAGGAAAAAAAATTAACTTTTAATTTAAAGTCTCAAAAAATGTCTCTGTAAGTCAAACACAGGACTCATTATTTCTTTACCATACCATTGGGAGAAACCTATAGATTACTTCAGCAAACCAACAGGGTTACAAGTTATGTGGTGCTTTTCTATTAGTATATATTTTGAGCAAATATAGTAAAAGCTTAAGATCATTTGTTTGGCCAGTTAAGTTTAGAGAGGGTAGTTAGAACATCTGAAGTAAACATAAATACCTTCCTGACAATGTAAATTGTATCAAGAAGCAGTAGAAATAGGAAAGAAGGTTTAAAGATAAAAACCTGGAGAATTTCTCTAAGGATTATAGGGCCAGTGAATCATCTTCTAAGAAAAAAAGGGATCGAAGCTTTATTAGATGAGACACTTCAAACTAGGCTGGACAAAGCACTGGGAGGGTTTTCTGTAAAGGCAATCCTGCTTTGAGCGGATGGATGGACTGTAGAACAAATCTACTTGTTGGACTTATCATCCAGGTGCAATTCACTGGAATAAACTCAGCAGGAAAAGGGAAAGATAGAACATGCCTGTGCCTGGGATTGAGCTAATAATTGCTCCACGCTCCAAGCTTTGCAGCACAAAACAGTCATTCCAGGCTGTCATTATCTCTTCTTTGTAGTGTCTGTGGATCATTTGATTAAATAAAAGCATGTGCACCTCTGTGCTGAAGATAGAGGAAAGGGCTGCCTCCACACACAGCCATTGTAAAGACACAAGCAATGTCTTTCACTCCAGTTTCATAGTGTCTAGGTCTCATTTAGAAGGATTAGGTTGTACACAGGTTTAAAAAAAACCAAAAAAACAAGATAACAAAAGCCAAGGATTATTTGCACACAACAGGGAGAAGATTGGTATGACTGAATGTTCCTTTAGCCACCGTTAAGTCTAAACAGACTTTTTTGGTTTTGTTCTCTGTTTTAATCAGGATCTAGAATAATAGGAATTTACCATTAGTGATCCAGTTTTTAAGGAATGCAATTAGTAAACTTTATTAACGAGAACTGGAACATAGAAGTGTTCTTAATTTGTATGAAAGATTCTACAACTTCACCACCTTTTTAATGAGACTACAGTTATAGAGTACAGTTAACTCTCATATGTTTTGTTTAACAATATATGCTAGAGTTACTACCACTCGAAAACTTTTTCTTCCTTTAAGCCCTTGATTAGCCTTTCTTAGTAACCTATACCCAGGGATATATTTCATCTAAACATAAGTCAGAGTATTTCAACAAATCCTGTACAAATTAAACGCATTTTTGGGGTTGAACTTCATAGGCTCTGTCCACAAATTGAGATGTAGTGGGGAAAATCGTCAGTTATCAGCAATTCCAGATTCAAATCTCAGACTTGCCAATCTCTAGCCATTTGGTGTTAAGTAGGGTATTTATCTTCTCTGTGCCTCAGTTTCTGTACCTTAAAAACACTTGTCATGAAAAACACTGGATTATGAAAACTCCAGCACATAATACCTGCTCAATACATGTTTACTTCTTTGTGCGATCTAACCCATCTTTCAGACTGGCTTAATTCAGTCCTCCTTGTTGATATTAGTAAAGCTGATGATTCTCATCATAATTCTGTTGTTTGGAAACTTTGTCTAGCTGCTCTAGAAGTCATTTAATACAGAATTTTAGCTCCACCATGATAATTTCCTTCCATTGTTTCCTGTTCATCTGTATCTTTTTTATCCATCTCTTGCTGCTCTTGGTCTTAATAGTGAAGGGAACTTAGGCTTATTTTTTTAGTAGCAAAGGCAACAAAGATAAGTATTGTGTGGGGCAAAATTTCTCTGTTACTTTAGAAATATCTCTTTAAAAGTTACAAAAGATTCACATGTGGGATGCAGTTAACATGATTATAGTTATTGCCTGTCCATGCAACATTTATTCTTCTGGAGCCTTATCACTTTTTTGACATTGGAAACAGTCTCTGGAAATTTTGGAGCAACAGACTTGAGAAAGTGATTCTTTCCATGATTTCTCTTGCTCTGTTTCTTTTTTCTGCTACACCTACTAATAAAACCCTGAAACCACTCGAACCGGATCCATCACCATATTATCTCTGTACTTTATTTTCTTGACCACTGCAGCATTATGTTACTAAAGAAGGAGCTGGAAACTATCGTGGCATTGGCATTTGTTAGGAGACATTTTCTGACAGTGACTTGAGAAGCAAATACATATTTTTTTCAAATAATATTTTTTAAAGAGTGCTGCTAAACTGATTGACATGAGGTGTTGATAGTTGCCCAAAGATTTCCCATACGGCTCTGATCATTCATTTCCATCCAGACATGCGGCAGGACTGCTTTTCCTGTCCTGGGCTTCTGCAGAGATTCAGAATGCTCATTACCAAAATGCACAAGTAAGTTCAACCAGTTTGTTTATGTTTTCTGAGCTTACATGAGCTGTGAACTCTCATGGCTGACTTACTCTCCTGAAAACCATTCCATATCCTAACGTCTTTTATGTATATGACAAGGGATTGAAGTCTTGAATTCGTTTGCAAAGGATAATGTGCATAAACGAATATTCTGTTTAAAATGCCAGCTCACTAATTCTAAAATCTTACTAAAGATACATGTCTGTGACTAATTACCTGAGACTTTGAAATTTGTGTTATTACCTGATATCTTGATATTCTTTATTAAATCTGAACTTGGACGAATATTCCTCATGAGAGTGGATCTCAAACTTCAGTGTGCATGAGAACCACATGGGGCACATGTTGGAGAAACACGTGCAGCTCTACCCACAAGAACTGAATCGTATCCTGGAGGATCAGGCCTGGCGATTTCAACAAATTGCCCGTTAAAACTGGGGAATTACTGCTTTAAAAGTTCAAAGAGTACTTCTTCCTTTTTGGAGTTGGCTCTTTGCTTCAAAGCTGGGTTGCTTTTCCTTTTTATTCTTCCCTTCTTTTTTCTTTCCCTCCTATTTCAACAAGGACATAGTTGAAAACATTACCTTAGATGACTAAGTACCAGCTGTAATATGTTAATTTTATTGAGGGATTTCTTGGATGTATTTAACACTCCTTGCCCTTTAGGTGCTCAATAAGTAATTTTTGGTTGACCGATTATCAATTATTCAGTTAATTATTTAGATACATCCTATTAGAAAAATCATTAACAAAGGAAATAATAAACCACATAATTTTTCAACGGCCTCCTATTTCTCTCTTTAAATGTTCCAAATATCCAGACCAATGTGCTTTTCTCATCAGTAAATTAGGAAGCAGAACTAAAGAAGGACTTTAATTAGCATATATAGTACCCATGCCAGAGAGTGGATGATGTCTACGATTATAGTAATTAATACTAGTTATTAGAACGTAGGAGAAGACCAGTGTGCATGTACCTTAGAACTTTCAAAGCAGGGGCGGGGGGTGGGGGGGGTCTCACACTTGAGTGCGCATCAGAACCCCCTCCCGGGAGGGCTGGTTAAACCAGAGCAGTGGGCCCTGCATCCAGAGCTGGTGATTCCGTTGGTCTGGGATGGGGCTAAAGAGTCTGAATTTCTAACAAGTTCCTGAGTGACACTGATGCCACTGCTCTGTGGACCATACTTGGAGAACTTTGCTATACAGAGGAAGGAAACTTTAACCAGAACAGCAAGTTACTCAGAAGCTATGTTGGGGAGCATTAATGCTAGTGCTTTTCAAAGTTTGTTTGTTTTAGTTGTGGAATTCTACTTGTTCCCCAATGAGTTCCCCAAAACTTTGATTTAAAAACTAAGTTTAGTATTAGCTATCTTAAGTGGATTAAATCTTCTCTGTTTGTGGAATATACTGTTTTTCCATTCAGACCCCCACCACCCCCCCGACCACCCCCCTCACACAGAGCAGTGCTCCTAGTACATGGGGGCCTGGTATACTGTATGGAACCGTAGATAAGAAAACTGAGGCCCAGAGAGGGAGCAATGTGCCCAAGTCACATAGTCAGAAATTGCTAGAAAGATGCAAGTAGACATTTATGCTAAGCCCTTGTCTTTTCTCCTGTTGATAGCCTAAGTTTTATATCTTCCCCCTTTACCTTATAATTTTATTTCAAGTTCCTATTCTTCACACTCAAACTAAATATTTATCTATTTTATGACTATGTAGCTGGTCAAATCACAGCTGAATTAAGAAGTCTCTTTTTAGAAGAGTACCATTTTAACAAAAATAAATTGAAAAAAAAATCACTTTAAAAAATGATATTTGGTTAGTATGTTTTTAGAACCCAACCTTTGTTTTCCTTTTAGCCTTTTATACAGGTCACCTTAAATTCCACAATCACTAGCCCTGTTTTTGTTAAGAAATATTCTCCCTCCTCCACCCCCCACCCCTTAGCTTCCCAAGTCGTTTTGGGAATGTTCTTCCAGGTTTTAGAAAAGCATTTGGTCACAACTAGTGGCACTAGGTAAAGCCTCCATTAAGTTCATTCTGTTTCTGTGAAAGCATGAAGGATCCCATGGAAAGCATTCCTTCTCATCCTAAAAGTAAAATTCTTGTTCTCCTGTGAAAAATGGGAGGAGGAGAGAGCAAGTAAGGGTTTCAGACATGGTACCATACAAGAACCTAACTCAGCGTTGCTAACCGAAGTTGCTGTGTAACCTAGATTGTACCCAACTGTTACTTGATGAGTGCAGTGTATGACCTGTGCTGCTAGAGTGTGTAGGAAATGTCATTAAGTATATCCATCTGCAAGCTGGAATGTTGTAAGTATGAATACATGTGCTCGTATGACAGAGAAGTGGAAGGTGATGCCATGTATTAGCCACATAGGAAAACATAGACCGAATGTCATTTCAAATACAAGCAACTCACCTAACTGAAGAGTACCCTTTAGCAACATTGTACTTAAATCATGACTACTTTGAAACCTCGGGGAGAGTCTCTGCCCTAAAGACCAATATTGGAAGAAGCTCGGAATAAAGGTCAGAAATACTGGGTTCTGGTCCCATATCCACCATTTATTAGCCCAGCCACTTGGAGCCTCAAATTCCTCATCGGTAAAATGGAAATAGCAGGACTTGCCTTCCTACTTCATAGGGTTTTAGTGGAAACCAAATTATGTAATGTATATATAGGCACTTTCAAAGTCTAAAGCTCTATATAAATGGGTAGTTTTTAACTCCTTAGTCTTTGCTAAGATAATTATTTCTTCTTACTTGCCAAAATTTTGTTTTCCTTCTTTGCCACTCATACCCCTTAACAAAAGTTTCAGATGCATAGTTGAGAACCTGATTCTCTAGAGTCTGCTGTTGTAGTCTCAAGAGCAGCAGGAGTCAGATAGATAGGCACTGAAATCGATTGCTGCATTATATAAAATAAGTAGCATGAAATCTTAGAACCAAAAAAAACCTTGAAAATTATTTGGTGCCATGAATTCTAAACAATTATTTTAATCTGAGAAATCCTTGGTTCAAACAAAATCAATGTGGAAACCCAATGTATTGATATAAAACAGATGGGAGCAGAGGGGCTTCACTGAAGTGGGGTATGGAGTCCTGTGGAAGTTACAGGTGCTGCATGTAACCTTGGCTTCTCTTCAGAACACAGGTGACACTGCTCTTGGGCTCACAGAGGTGAGGGATGTGTAGGCAAAGTCCTGCATTGATATTAATAAGGCAGAGCCACCAAGAAGTGGTGTTTAAAATTTGCTGATCACCAAGGCAGGGAAATATGCAATGTGATTTAGAAAGATTTCCATGGACATGTTCAAATATTAAAAGTATTATCTTTTGAAGGATATAGTTTTCATTTTCCTAATAAGCATCCTGAAACGCATGACTTTTGATGATAAATAAAAAATGACTATGCCATTATTACGGTATGGGGAAAGAGTAAGAATTCAAAATGGGAGGGGGAGTTATACAAAATAGACTATCACTTTAGTGTGGAAGGAATTAGGCCAAAAGTAGAGCTAATACATAATTTAGAAGTGGAGTACTCAGAGGTTGAGAGAAACATTGAATTTCTTCATGAAATCACTATAAGTGAAGAAAACGTGCTTGACAACATAAAAAAAAAACACAGCAATTTTTATAATACTCTTTGGTTCTGGATCCAGGTTGAAAAGATCTTTAACGTTTCAGCTACTTTCTCTGGCTTGTTTTATATGCTATTTAGTTCAAGAGATTATATGGCATATTTAGACTTGCTGATTTTTAAAAATTCTGAGTTTGTTCACTGGCTTGAGTACTGTGACTTAGAATTGAGCAATTAAAAGTTATTAAAGAAAATGTTCAAATACTAGAGAACTAAATCCAGAAACATACCTGCCAATATAAATCACATATGTAATTTTTAAAATTTGTGATGCAAGTTTCAGGCATAAGCAAGCTATCTCGGGAGGGCATATTGACTTTTCTCTGTTCTGTGGTACCTTAAGTAGTTTTTTAGAGAGCTGAAACTCAGTTATCTCTTATTGTGGCAATAAAGAAGTTTTTTAATTGTCTGAATAGAACTTAAAACTAATCTTAGAACTAAAAACTGCCTGTAAACTTCACTTATAACACGAAAAAAAATTTTCAAAAACTGTTACTGACAAATGCTAGATGTGTTTATTATGATTTTTCATTATAAAAACTTTGAAGCAGCAAAAAACCTGTTACTAATTAAAAATTACATATCACAGTGTGGATGAGGCCTTTTACATTTATATTTATTTATACATATTTAGACAGGCATATTTGACACATGCAAATATTCTGTGATATTCTTAAAATATCTACATGTAATTTTAAGAGTTGAAAAAGTAGACTTTATTTTGAGCACACACCTCTCTTGCACAACAACTTTAAATTTATGAGATAATAATTTCATATTTATCAATAATTGTGTAGTAAATAACTAATAATCTATTAATTGTTTGTATTTTTTAAAATTGTAACTGCCTATTTTTTATTTTTGAAAAACTATAACAGAGGAGAGGGTAATGCCAAATGTGGTATTTTGGTTTAAAACACAGTAATCTAATTCTGTTTTCCTTTGCCACAAGTTTCAGACCCAAAGTTTACGTCTGTCAGACATACACAGAAAACCACATCTTTGGAGAGGAATAGTCAGCATCACATTGATTGAGGGGCGAGACCTCAAGGCGATGGATTCAAATGGGTTGAGTGACCCCTATGTGAAGTTCCGGCTTGGGCATCAGAAGTACAAGAGCAAGGTGACCTCTTTTGTGTTCCCATCAGTGCTTGGAAGGCAGTGGTTGGTTAATAGCCATGCTCTGAGACGTGAAAACACTAGACACTTTTTTAATGCTTTACAGAACTACTTTTCAACATCATGTCAGGCAACAGTGCTAACAATTGTATTGCATTTCTTACTTTATGTACTATGTGACCTTTGGTAAACTATTTCTCTATGTCTCAGTTTCTTCACCTATCACATGGAATAATACTAGGAACTATCTCTTTAAAAAAAAAAAGCCGGAGCAAACCTAAGTCAATGCCTGGCACATAAAGTGCTCAAAGAATGTTGGCTACTATTATTACTGCATCTAGTACTAGTACAGGTACTACAAATAGCACTATTTGACATGTATGAAAAATCTTTGTGCATTACTCTGAACCATTTTTTCAAACTGAGTTGCACCAATGCAGATTGCAAGGTTTTAAAATTTTACTTAGAAAACAGAGGGCCAAGGTCCTGCTGCCACTACAGCAGTGTGCCATGGCACAAGTTACTTTGCCTCTCCATACCCCCATTTCCCCATCTGTGAGAATGAGAGTTAAAATAATGCCTGCCTAATAAAGTTATTGAGAAGATTGAATACTATATGTCATGCATGTAAAGGGCTTAGAATATTGCTTTGCCCATAATAAATACTCAATAAACGGTAGTAGTGGAAGGAAGAGGAAGAGTAGCAGCAGTAGTAAGTATATTATGTAATAACACTTGTATTATTAGTAATAACGTATTATATTAAATATTCATATCACTATCATACTGTTAACAGAAATAATAATAACTAGTAAAGGTCATAGTAGTCATGGTTATATAGTGATAGTTACATTTATCTGTGTTGCATCCAAATACAGCCTCTTTTTTTTTTTTTTTTTTTGGGACGCGGGCCTCTCACTGTTGTGGCCTCTCCCGTTGCGGAGCACAGGCTCCAGACGCGCAGGCCCAGTGGCCATGGCTTATGGGCCCAGCCGCTCCGTGGCATGTGGGATCCTCCCGGACCGGGGCACGAACCTGTGTCCCCTGCATCGGCAGGCAGACTCTCAACCACTGCGCCACCAGGGAAGCCCAAATACAGTCTCTTTAATGGTCAGCTTGTATAGCTGGTATTCATTGACAGCTTGGGACAACTGATTACACCCATCTTGTATTAGAAATATCACAGAGGTGATTTCTTAGCAGGCTGATTGGTTACCTTCTTAAGTGCCCACATCGAAGGGGAAGGCATCACTTCTGACCTATAGGAAATCATATAGGGAAGAGAATCCTAAAAAAGAAAACTGAAAGCTTAAGTTCTTTTTTGGCCAAATAAGTAAGACGGACCACTCCCCAAAATACTGAAGGAGTTCATCTGAACCCAGTTATGAGACATTTGAATTGCCATACCATCCATCCGGTGCTGTCTTTTTTCTTCTGCCATGGGTTTAATAATAACATTTTAAAGAAACTACTGATCCCCAAAATAGGTACCTGTGACCACTTCTATCTTGTCTTTTATCAATTAACATTATTTCCATGTTCTGGTAGGCTTAAAACATTACTTATTTTTATAGTTCTGCTCTTTAGGTATGAAATGTGAAACCCAGCTATGGACATGTGTCTCTCTTTGCTCTTTCTTTCCATGATCTTTTGCTGATTAATTTCAATTATGAACTTTAAAAATTGTGATTCATTTGCGTTACCTTTGCACATAACATACTTCATTGCTTTCAAAGTCTTTACATCTGAAGATCTGTCTCTCATACATTAAAAAGAGAAAAGGCCGCTGCAGGCCCTCCTGCTAAAAAGAAAGAGTAGGGAAACAAATATGAATGTGGTCTAACTCAATGGTGAATGGAATTTTAAAACACATCAGTATGAGTCACTTGATTCATTGATTCCACCAGGTGTCTTATCTGAATACTTGAAGTTACAAAATTGCACGTCAGATAAGATATCTTTCTTATATATGCAACGTGGAGATGATACACACACATATTCATATTAATTCACAAACATTTTTGGCATAGTGCTTTGGGGAAAGAGATCTGAAGCTCTAATAAAAGAATTGAGTTAGAGTCTAGCTACTAAATCCTAGTCACTGTACGTGGGTCACTTAAACCTCAGGTCTCAGTTTCTCCATGTATAAAATTGGGATGATACATCAGTGCTATAATTTTAAGGTAAAAGTTTGCCTGACCACCCCAAAATTACTTTTTTTTTCCTCTTTCTCCCACAGAACTTCATTGTCCGTTTTCTTCATTATTCAGCTCGCAATTCTTATGTGTGTGGGAAGTGAGGGAAAAAAACTCTGGGAATCCTCATCTTCCTTTATTATAAGATGACAGACTACGAGTTATATCTGTGTATTAACTGGTTATGTAAAAAAAAATGCTAGTATCTGAGTGAGCTATTCCAGTTACAGACTCTTTGCCTTTTCTATGTAGTTCATATCTGTTATCTGTTACTCAAAATAATGAGAGGGTGCCTGTTGGTTTTCAGGACACATTCTTTTGGGTCCTCTCATACAACATGTAGTAAAGATGCTGAGATCTAATGACTTATTCCCGTCATTTCTAGAAGCTCACATGCTTTTCTAGATAGTACATAAAGTTTGATTTATATCTCAAGTTAAATTTTTTAAGACCGATACTGAGGAGATAGTAATGACTTTTTGGTTTTCCAGATTATGCCAAAAACTTTGAATCCTCAGTGGAGAGAACAATTTGATTTTCATCTCTATGAAGAAAGAGGCGGAATCATTGATATCACTGCATGGGACAAAGACGCTGGGAAAAGGGATGACTTTATTGGCAGGTTTGTGCAATTTGGTATTTTTGGATCACCCTAGACAGGATGAGCTTTGTTGTAAGTCTGGTATTATAATTGATCTTTACTGTTTTGAAGCAAGGGATCTTATCATGGTAAGGCAGTGCTTGGGTGAACTGAAAAATAGATTTGAAGACTGACCAGTAGGTGGCAGTTTTGACCACTTGATGGACAGGCTATCTGAATTTGATATCCAGAAATTTTCTCCAGATGTCAGGAACATTGTGCATAAAAGTTACGCGAGTTGAGAAAGAGGAATCTCATTTGATATAAGATACTTAAAAGGAACAAAGAACATATTCAAAGTCTGCAAAGTGATCTGAGATAATATTACTTTTCATAAAGCATATTGTGACCGCAAAATGCATTGTTTCATACAACTCCCTGCAAGGTAGAGAATCTTGATAATCTCCTAGGAGTTCATAAATCTCCCAGGAGTTCAAGTTTCAGCGAAGGAAGTGTGTAAGTGAGGCAGATCCAGGTTAATCTGATAATGTGGTGAAGAAAAGAGTATTCTGAAGCTTACATGACATCTCTGCACAGAGACAAGGTTATTTTGAATGATTGCTTGAATTATATGAATTGTTTTCTAACTTGAAAGCCTATTTTAATATTTTCAATAGTTACATATGTGTCTTTATAGCAAAACACATTGAAACCTGCCAATACTGAAATAAAACATGGTGTACAGAAGAATTTGTTAGTTTAGAAAATTCTTTCTTCATCATAGTTGACATGATTTCCAAGTCTCTAAACATACAGCCTGAAGAAATGCATACATACTAATGATAATAAAGGGAATTTTACACTAAAAAAGCAAAAATAGGAATCCAACCCAATATATTTGTCTCTTTGGCTTTTGTTATTCTAAGAAATATGTTTTAAACAATGGTTTTCTTCATAGTATTATAAAGTGAGAGGTCACAGATCAGCTTCAGTTAACCTTTAATATTTTACTTATAAAATGAAATGAGAAAAACACCACTGCAAGCTAATGCTGTATTACATTTCAATCCTTTTTAGAGGACAAGCTTTCACTGCATATTTTTTCCCTCTAGTAAAATACTATTTTCAGTGTTTTCTTAAAGTTCTACCTTGCTCTCTTTGGGATATACCACCGGCTTAAGTATCAGTATAGATCTGTTAATACACTGAATACATTTTAGTATATATATATGTCTGTTTCCATCTTCCTCAATAAGCTATGAGCACTTTCAAGTAGATGCTTTCTAGATATTCCTTGAATAATTAATTCATTTTCATAATTTATAGCAACATTAGCTCTATTTGGTGACCACAAGGAAATCAGAATGGCTGTCATATGTAACTTGCTACCTCAATCTCATTACTTTGTATTCAAACTTGCTTATCATAGTAAAATAACGAAGTAATTGATGAAATGTACTGGCTTCTTGTACTTCTGGGTCCACATTACATGAAGTCCTTCTTATCCTTTTTTCCATTTTTTTCCCATAATGACAGATACCCTTTTACGTATTTTTCTTTCTTTGAAAAGCATCTCCAAATTTGGAAATTATGAAAATTTCTCAGCCCATTTTTTACTGACCTTTCCCTTTTCCTCACTTGATAATATTACAGATTCTTCAAGGGCATGCCTAATTATTTTAAGAAATGTTTGGCAGAGAGGTGGACTTGTTTATCTTACTTCATCTCGTTTCTATGGGTTTGTCCATATTTGGTGAATTTTGAGAGAACAGTGATAAATGGCTGGTGTGAAGATCATAGTGATTGCTCTAGACAACTGGGGGAGCTGAGAAGGTTTATGAAGTTTGGAAAAAGAGAATAAATCCATTTTTGGAGCTTCTGGGTTGGTGAACATGTACAGGTGCTGGGGGAGTGCTGTGCCCTGAGAGGGCATGGAAGCTCCACACCCCTTACACATACCTTACCCTGTGCATTTCTTCCAATCAGCCATTCCTGAGTTATATCCTTTCATAATAAACTAGTAATCTAGTTGGAAGTGTATCCTCCCTTCTTATTTTTTTAGCTGTTAGAGGTGTTTACCACCTGCGTATAGTTTCTGACTTGGGCTTTGCCTGGGTTGTTGGATGAGTTCTTTATGCCCGTGGCTATTACACAGGAGGACCTTGCAAGCAGGATCAAGAAACCCTGGGCTCCAGCACCCTCATTGCTTTGATGGGCAAATCTGTGTGCTCTGCTTCCCAGTATCTTGGTTGGATTAAAACTGGCTTGGATGGTGAGTCCAAATAGTACCATTAAAGAATTATAGGGATTTCTAAACCTCTCATTTATTTTGAATGACTTACATTTATTTCCAGTTACTTTTCTTTCTAAATATAATAAAAACTTATCTGGCATCAGCCTCACTAAAAAACATTCACTTTTGATCATATGCCAAATATTATTGCCTAAGAAAGCAATTTGAGCCAAAAAGTTTTGGAGTAAACAAGAGCACAGGTAGACAAGAAGACTCCTAGGACAGCTTTTGAGTATCAGTTTAAACCATTTTACACAGTAAAGGGATTTATTGTTGAATTTTGAGATAAGCAAAATGGACAATACAAAATTGTTGTACACTTTGCTAATTTAACAAAGATGCCTGTTGCAGAAAAAGGAAATGACCCTGGCAAATACCATCACTTCCAAGCTACTTGATGGCCAGATAGCAGCAGAAACTCTTGGTATCTGACTTTATACTTACTAACTTGTACTTTACACACATCCTGCCACTGAAGAACAATATATTATTAGATCTAAGTGGTGGGCAAGAGAGTTGCATGTGTTTATGTCAAGGTTGTGTGGTAACAGTGGAAATAATGCAGATTATAATAGAATCCCTTGGTCCTAGAATAGTTTAGAAGAGAATAGTTACCTTCTAATTAAATTTGAGTTCTAAGATTAAAGTAACAGGAGTAAAACTGTCATCACGGTCTTCTGTATTCTTTTCTTTTTTTTTTCCAATTTTTGAATTTTATTTTATTTACTTTTTTATACAGCAGGTTCTTATTAGTCATCAATTTTATACACATCAGTGTATACATGTCAATCCCAATCGCCCAATTCATCACACCACCATCCCCACCCCCACCACCGCTTTCCCCCCTTGGTGTCCATACGTTTGTTCTCTACATCTGTGTCTCTATTTCTGCCCTGCAAACCGGTTCATCTGTACCATTTTTCTAGGTTCCACATATATGCGTTAATATGTCATATTTGTTTTTCTCTTTCTGACTCACTTCACTCTGTATGACAGCCTCCAGATCCATCCACGTCTCTACAAATGACCCAATTTTGTTCCTTTTTATGGCTGAGTAATATTCCATTGTATATATGTACCACATCTTCTTTTTTTTTTTTCCACATCTTCATTGGGGTCTAATTGCTTTACAATGGTGTGTTAGTTTCTGCTTTATAAAAAAGTGAATCAGTTATACATATACACACGTTCCCACATCTCTTCCCTCTTGCGTCTCCCTCCCTCCCACCCTCCCCATCCCACCCCTCGACGTGGTCACAAAGCACTGAGCTGATCTCCCTGTGTGCAGCTGCTTCCCACGAGCTATCCATTTTACATTTGGTAGTGTATATATGTCCATGCCACTCTCTCACTTCGTGTGAGCTTACCCTTCCCCCTCCCCGGGTCCTCAAGTGCATTCTCTACATCTGTGTCTTTATTGCTATCCTACCCCTAGCCTTTTTTTTTTCTTTTTAGATTCCATATATATATGTTAGCATACAGTATTTGTTTTACTCTTTCTGACTTACTTCACTCTGTATGACAGTCTCTAGATCCATCCACCTCACTACAAATAATTCAATTTCCTTTCTTTTTACGGCTGAGTAATATTCTATTGTATATATGTGCCACATCTTCTTTATCCATTCATCTGTCCATGGACACTTAGGTTGCTTCCACGTCCTGGATATTGTAAATAGAGCTGCAATGAACATTGTGGTACATGACTCTTTGAATTATGGTTTTCTCAGGTTATGTGCCCAGTAGTGGGATTGCTAGGTCATATGGTAGTTCTATTTTTAGTTTTTTAAGGAAACTCCATAATGTTCTCCATAGTGGCTGTGTCAATTTACATTCCCACCAACAGTGCAAGAGGGTTGCCTTTTCTCCACACCCTCTCCAGCATTTATTGTTTCTAGATTTTTTGATGATCACCATTCTGACTGGTGTGAGGTGATACCTCATTGTAGTTTTGATTTGCATGTCTCTAATGATTAGTGATGTTGAGCACTCTTTCATGTGTTTTTTGGCAGTCTGTATATCTTCTTTGGAGAAATGTCTATTTAGGTCTTCTGCCCATTTTTGGATTGGGTTGTTTTTTTTTTTGATATTGAGCTGCATGAGCTGCTTGTAAATTTTGGAGATTAATCCTTTGTCAGTTGCTTCATTTGCAAATATTTTCTCCCATTCTGAGGGTTGTCTTTTGGTCTTGTTTATGGTTTCCTTTGCTGTGCAAAAGCTTTGAAGTTTCATTAGGTCCCATTTGTTTATTTTTGTTTTTATTTCCATTTCTCTAGGAGGTGGGTCAAAAAGGATCTTGCTGTGATTTATGTCATAGAGTGTTCTGCCTATGTTTTCCTCTAAGGGTTTTATAGTCTCTGGCCTTACACTTAGGTCTTTAATCCATTTTATTTTTGTGTATGGTGTTAGGAAGTGTTCCAATTACATTCTTTTACATGTAGCTGTCCAGTTTTCCCAGCACCACTTATTGAAGTGGCTGTCTTTTCTCCATTGTATATTCTTGCCTCCTTTATCAAAAATAAGGTGACCATATGTGCGTGGGTTTATCTCTGGGCTTTCTCTACTGTTCCATTGATCTCTATTTCTGTTTTTGTGCCAGAACCATACTGTCTTGATTACTGTAGCTTTGTAGTAGAGTCTGAAGTCAGGGAACCTGATTCCTCCACCACCGTTTTTCTTTCTCAAGATTGCTTTGGCTATTCAGGGTTTTTCGTCTTTCCATACAAATTGTGAAATTTTTTTGTTCTCATTCTGTGAAAAATGCAATTGGTAGTTTCATAGGGATTGCATTGAATCTGTAGATTGCTTTGGGTGCTATAGTCTTTTTCACAATGTTGATCCTTCCAATCCAAGAACATGGTATATCTCTCCATCTGTTTGTATCATCTTTAATTTCTTTCATCAGTGTCTTATAGTTTTCTGACTACAGGTCTTTTGTCTCCTTAGGTACCTGGTTTATTCCTAGGTATTCTATTCTTTTTGTTGCAGTGGTAAATGGGAGTGTTTTCTTAATTTCTCTTTCAGATTTTTCATCATTAGTGTATAGGAATGAAAGAGATTTCTGGGCATTAATTTTGTATCCTGCTACTCTACCAAATTCATTGATTAGCTCTAGTAGTTTTCTGGTAGAGTCTTTAAGGATTCACTATGTGTGGTATCATGTCATCTGCAAACAGTGACAGCTTTACTTCTTCTTTTCTGATTTGGATTCCTTTATTTCTTTTTCTTCTCTGATTGCTGTGGCTAAAACTTCCAAAAGTGTGTTGAATAATGGTGGTGAGAGGGGACAACCTTGTCTTATTCCTGATCTTAGAGGAAATGGTTTCAGTTTTTTACCATTGAGTTTCTTGGATTGACCCCTTGATCATTATATAGTGTCCTTCTTTGTCTCTTGTAATATTCTTTATTTTAAAGTCTATTTTGTCTGACATGAGAATTCCTACTCCAGCTTTCTTTTGATTTCCATTTGCCTGGAATATCTTTTTCCATCCCCTCACTTTCAGTCTGTACGTGTCCCTAGACCTGAAGCGGGTCTCCTGTAGACAGCATATATAACGGTCTTATGTTTGTATCCATTCAGCCTGTCTATGTCTTTTCGTTGAAGCATTTAATCCATTTACATTTATGGTAGTTATCGATATGTGTGCTCCTATTACCATTTTCTTAATTGTTTTGGGTTTGTTATTGTAGGTCTATTCCTTCTCTGTGTTTCCTGCCTAGAGAAGTTCCTTTAGCATTTGTGGTAAAGCTGGTTTGGTGGTGCTGAATTCTCTTAGCTTTTGCTTCTCTCTGACGGTTTTTATTTCTCCATCGAATCTGAATAAGATCCTTGTTGGGTAGAGTTTTCTTGGTTGTAGGTTTTTCCCTTTAATCACTTTAAATATGTCCGGACACTCCCTTCTGGCTTGAAGAGTTTCTGCTGAAAGATCAGCTGTTAACCTTATGGAAGTTCCCTAGTATGTTATTTGTTGTTTTTCCCTTGCTGCTTTTAATATTTTTTCTTTGTATTTAATTTTTGATAGTTTGATTGATATGTGTCTTGGCGTGTTTCTCTTTGGATTTATCCTGTATGGGGCTCTTTGTTTGGATTTATCCTGTATGGGACTCTTTGTGCTTCCTGGACTTGAATAACTATTTCCTTTCCTATATTAGGGAAGTTTTCAACTATAATCTCTTCAAGGTTTTCTCAGTCCCTTTGTTTTTTTCTTCTTCTTCTGGGACCCCTATAATTCAAATGTTGGTGCATTTAATGTCCCAGAGGTCTCTGAGACTGTCCCCAATTCTTTTCATCCTTTTTTCTTTATTTTGCTCTGTGGTAGTTATTTCCACTATTTTATCTTCCAGGTCACTTATCCATTCTTCTGCCTCAAGTTATTCTGCTATTGATTCCTCCTAGAGAATTTTTTATTTCATTTATTGTGTTGTTCATCATTGTTTGCTCTTTAGTTCTTCTAGGTCCATGTTAAACGTTTCTTGTATTTTCTCCATTCTATTTCCAAGATTTTTGGATCATCTTTACTATCATTACTCTGAATTCTTTTTCAGGTAGACTGCCTATATCCTCTTCATTTGTTTGGTCTGGTGGGTTTTTACCTTGCTTCTTCATCTGCTGTGTGTTTCTCTGTCTTCTCATTTTGCTCAGCTTACTGTGTTTGGGGTCTCCTTTTCATAGGCTGCAGGTTCGTAGTTCCTGTTGTTTTTGGTGTCTGCCGCCAGTGGGTAAGGTTGGTTTAGTGGGTTGTGTAGGCTTCCTGGTGGAGGGGACTGGTGCCTGTGTTCTGGTGGATGAGGCTGGATCTTGTCTTTCTGGTGGGCAGGACTGCATCCGGTGCTGTGTTTTGGCATGTCTGTGACCTTATTATGATTTTAGTCAGCCTCTCTGCTAGTGGGTGGTGTTGTGTTCCTGTCTTGCTAGTTGTTTCACATAGGGTGTCCAGCACTGTAGCTTGCTGGCCGTTGAGTGGAGCTGGGTCTTAGCGTTGAGATGGAGATCTCAGGGAGAGCTTTTGATGTTTGATATTATATGGAGCCAGGAGGTCTCTGGTGGACCAATGTCCTGAACTTTGCTCTCCCACCTCAGAGGCACAGGCCTGACACCCAGCCAGAGCAGCAAGACCCTGTCAGCCACACAGCTCAGAAGAAAAGGAAGAAAAAAGGAAGAAAGAAAAGAAAAGAAAATTATTTAAAAATATTATTAAAAAATTAAAAAGTAATTTTAAAAAAGAAAGAAAGAGGAAAGCAACCTAACTAAAAAGTAAATCCACCAATGAAAACAAGTGCTAAAAACTATACTAAAAAATAAAAACCAGGCAGACAGAACCCTAGGACAAATGGTAAAAGTAAAGCTAAACAGACAAAATCACACAAAGTCCACTGCCTCAATTTTGGGGTGATTCGTTGTCTATTCATGTATTCCACAGATGCAGGGTACATCAAGTTGATTGTGGAGATTTAATCCGCTGCTCCTGAGGATGCTGGGAGAGATTTCCCTTTCTCTTCTTTGTTCGCGCAGTTCCCGGGGTTCAACTTTGGATTTGGCCCCGCCTCTGCGTGTAGGTCGCCTGAGGGAGTCTATTCTTCGCTCAGACAGGACGGGGTTAAAGGAGCCGCTGATTCGGGGGCTCTGGCGCACTCAGGCCTGGGGGAGGGAGGGGCACGGAGTGCGGGGCGAGCCTGCGGTGGCAGAGGCCAGCGTGACATTGCACCAGCCTGAGGCGCGCCGTGCGTGCGTTCTCCCGGGAAAGTTGTCCCTGGATCCCGGGACCCTGGCAGTGGCGGGCTGCAGAGGCTCCTGGGAGGGGCGGTGTGGAGAGTGACCTGTGCTTGCTGCACACAGGCAGCTTGGTGGTGGCAGCAGCAGCCTTAGTGTCTCATGCCAGTCTCTGGGGTTTGTGCTGTTATCCGCGGCTCGCGACCGTCTCTGGAGCTCGTTTAGGTGGTGCTCTTAATCCCCTCTCCTCGCGCACCGGGAAACAATGGTCTCTTGCGTCTTAGGCAGGTGCAGACTTTTTCCCGGACTCCCTCCCGGCTAGCTGTGGTGCACTAACCCCTTCAGGCTGTGTTCACGCAGCCAACCCCAGTCCTCTCCCTGGGATCCAACCTCCGAATCCCGAGCCTCAGCTCCCAGCCCCGCCCGCCCCGGCGGGTGAGCAGACAAGCCTCTCGGGCTGGTGAGTGCCAGTCGGCACTGATCCTCTGTGCGGGAATCTCTCCACTTTGCCCTCCGCATCCCTGTGGCTGCGCTCTCCTCCGTGGCTCCGAAGCTTCCCCCCTCCGCCGCCCGCAGTCTCCGCCCGCGAAAGGGCTTCCTAGTATGTGGAAACCTTTCCTCCTTCACGGCTCCCTCCCACTGGTGCAGGTCCTGTCCCTATTCTTTGTCTCTGTTTATTGTTTTCTTTTGCCCTACCCGGGTACGTGGGGAGTTTCTTGCCTTTTGGGAGGTCTGAGGTCTTCTGCCAGCATTCAGTAGGTGTTCTGTAGGAGTTGTTCCACGTGTAGATGTATTTCTGGTGTATCTGTGGGGAGGAAGGTGATCTCCGTGTCTTAACTCCTCCGCCATCTTGAAGGTCTCCCACATATAATGATTTTTGAAATGTGTTTTTGTAAGTGTATACTCTATAACAGGGCTTTGTTTATTACAAAGATGAGACTGGCTATGAATGAAAGAGCCACTTGCAAATCTGGAGTATCAACACAGTGAAAACTATTTTTACACTGAACAGTAGCCACTCCCATTCTCACTTGATCCCACGTAGTCAGGCTTTTGCCCCCAACAAACTGCTCTTGTCAAGGTCACCTGTGACCACCACGTTGCTAAATTCAATGGCCAGTGTTTAACCTACATCTTACCTGATCAGCAGCTGCGCTGGACTTGTCTGATAGCTTCGTTCCTTAAAACAGGTTTTTTCAGTTGGCTTCCAGAACAGAGGGCTCTGTTTTCCTCTTACCTCATCACATGCTCTTTCTTCATCTCCCCCGCAGATTTTTCCTCGTTTTCCTCCTGATTTAATTCTGGAGACCCTCAGAGCTCACTCCCTGGGCATCTTCTCTGTCTATACCTGCCCCCATGGTGCCTTCACCCACCCTTGTGCTTTCCATACCACCTAAGATTGACAGCGACAAACATATAGATCCACTCCTTAACTCCACGTCCAACTGCCTGCTTGAAATCTCCATTTGGACGTCTAATAGGCTTCTCCAATTCAGCAGGTCCAAAGCCAGACTTCTCACCCGCAGCGCCCCAAATCTGCTCCTCCATCGGGATTCTCTCTCGTTCGTTGCTAACACTAAAAATCTTGGAGTCATTTTTTATTCTTTTCTTTCATTCTCATCAAGTCCATTCAGCAACTTGCAAACTTCTCCTTCAGAATATAGTCAGAAATCACCCTTATCATCTCAATCATTCTGTTTCCTGTTGAAGCCACTGTCAGTTTCATGTGGGCAGCGGCAAGAGCCTCCTGTTCTCCTTCCTTCCACATAACATCAACAAAATAATTTAACTCCTCTGCTCAAAGCCCTGTAGTTGTTTCCCATCTCAGTCTGTGTATAGCCAGTATCCTCATAGAGCCCTCTGATGCTCTTGGTGATCTGGCCCTGTGATCCCTCTGCCCTGAACTTCTGCTACTTTGCCCCTCCCTCCCTCTGCTCTGTCCCAGCCTCTTTGCTGTTCCTCAGGTGCACCATATACCTCCCCACCTCAGGATCTTTCCCTCCATCTGTGACACTCTTTCTTCAGGTGTCCACCTGCCTTGCTTCTTTACCTTCTTTAGGTCTATGCACAAATGTCACATCAGGGAGACAGCCATACCAACCCTATTTAAAATCGAATCTTCTTTTCCTTGACATTATGTTTCTTCTATCCTGCTTTGTTTTCTCCATCGAAGTAATCACTATTTGACATACTATGCATTTCACTTACTTATTTTATCATGTATTTTCTATCACTTGAATGTGAGCTTCATGAAGGCAGGGGTTTTTGAGTGCTTTGTTCATTGTGGCATCCTCAATACCTATTAAGGTATGTGGCAAGTAATAGGTGCTTAATAAATATTTGCTAAATACCTGAAGTTTGACTGAGTACTGGAAATTATGGCTCTTCCTTCTCTAAATAAATATAGCATTTGACACCTGATGTAAATGCAAAGGCAATTAGAACAGCATGCCTTAGTGAAAAGTACAAAGTTTCAGTGTAATTAAGAAAGATATTTGTATATAATTCAAAAGGGAGAATTAATGGGTTAAAATGTCTAGGTGTCTGAGTAATCTTTGTACTTAAAAAATACTGAATGGTTGCATTTTAATAAAAAGTAGCCTATGCATTTACCAAGATACTTATAACTTTTTCACCATTATAATATCAAGTGAGTTAATGCCATCTGGTTGTTAAATTTTACACAAAAATAAATGTACCATGAATGGAAAGAAACAATAATAATAGTGCTTTACACTGTATAGGGCACTATTATTATATACATTAGTTCAATATTAGGGGGTAACAAGGATGCTTCCTATTGTACCAATTTTGCCGGTGCAAAAAGTGAGACAGGTTTAGAGGTATAGCAAAAAAGGAGGTTTAGAGATTGTTCAGCTAGTGTGAATTTGGGGTGATTGATCTGAGACTCAAATCCAGGACTCCTGATTTTAAAGTCCATGCGCCTTTCACCTCGGTCCAGTATTCAGTATGTCCTGAAGCCATTAAGGGCTCGATAAAGTGCCAAGAAGTCAGTAAACCCACTTGGGTGGTATGCACCGTACTGCAAGTTGGAACAACAAATTTTACCTGTTGCTAAACTACAGATTTCAAGTGAAGGTGAAATAATGTTAATCTGCATGTAATTATTTAACTTTCTGATCACCTGCATTTTGGCAGGCAAGACGGACTGCCACCTTTACGATAATCAGCTAATAAATCCTCATGATTGTTACACTTTTATGCAGAGCAGTAATCTGAACAAATTGTCTGCTGACAGCTGTGGTAAATTGCCAAGAATGAGTGCTGTCAGAGAACAAGTTGTTTTTATGAACGTGCAGAGTAAGTAAATCCCATGTCAAGCAATTTCATTCAGTCAGAGTTATTTGCAATCCAATATAGCAAGATTTATAGCCTTATTTATTAGTGTGCAAAATGCTTTTTTATCTTTAAAGTGGCATTGATTTGGGGCACATATATTTTAGGTTAGTGGATTACTACTAACTTTTATTTGTTGCATTGTGATCAGGGCCGAGGCATTGGTACTGCCCATGACAATAAAGTGCTATAGATGTACACTTCAGTAGAGAGTTCTATTTCAACACAATTTTTATTACTAATATAGAAGAAAAAGTTATCCCAAATGGGCAAGTTCCGGGTGAAGAACAAATGCTTTCAACCATAAAAATAATCTATGACTCTATATTTAATGCCAAAGGAAAGAGAATGTGGAATGAGTACCTCCTATGTACTATACATAGTACATGTATGTCTGTCCAGGTATAGTGTGGAAAATGAGGAAAACAGCCTTTGACTTTGCATGTTAACCAAATTAATGTTTTCTTAAAGTTGAAGGTCACTGCGTCTGAGCATTTGACACTCTCTAGATTCTGATTTGCAGTGTTTCTTATTTGTGATATAAATACTACGATGATTGTTCCATTTCCTATGTAAATAAGTGTAGGAGCAGTCCTGCCTCATTATTAATTTGAAAAAAGCACAAAGATAACTAGTCAGAAAATTCTAAACTGGAGAGAGTGTTTAATGAAATCTTTCTGTTTCACCATTTTTCTTACTAAGGATTGAGTGAAATATTTTATTTGGGAGAGAGACAGTATTTCAGTAAAGAATGTCATTGATCCTTGTCTTGGCTTTTCCTAAACTCAAGCTAAGCCAAATATATTAAGATTTTAATCCATTTTCTTTCATGGCTTACTATTTTTTCTGCTAAAGATTTTCTCAGGAAGTTTATACTCACTGCAGTATTTTGTCTACGATAGGCATTTCCAAAGACAGTTTCCATGCACCATGCAGTTTCCAAAGACAGTGTGTGTATTAAATAGCTTACCATCGAGGCAATGAATGGGGAAACTCCCAAGTTTGTAGAAGTATGCTCTGATAAAGCCATCTCCCCAAAGACAGTTGGACAGTGACAACTGCTGACAACAGAAAGGCAGTAACTGCATTAGCAGTTAGTAATGTCAGAGGTGGCGTGTACACCGCATAATCGTGAAACTTGAAAACACATCAGTGGTTACCTATTGAATCCTTTAAAATGCAAAGATTCTAAAGAATTATGTATCATATTGATTTATAATATGAGATCTTATACTATGTTTTTGTTTTACTAACGTAAAGTAGCTCTCATGCAGTAAATCTCAAAAAGCTTCCTAATTTTATCGTTAAATTTGGTCCAGATTAGTAAAATGTGTTTTTAGAAATGACCCCTCCACCAAAGAAATTCTATAGAGGCTTGTCTTCCTGTCCTGAAGGCTTCATTTTTAAATGTCCTCTTATCATGATGGCTTCATAATATCATGAGCTAGTACTTCAGGGCACAAAACACACTTAGAAGTTCCTTGTTAGAGGAGATGTAAATTTTTGTTGCAGATATTCTTCCTGATAATTTTAAGTTGAATTTTGTTTGAATTCTTGCTATATCTGATTATGCCACATTATTGGTTTGTAAATCAGAATCAGAGTGTAGCTGACAGACAGATGGGCTAGGAGTAAACGTGTCAACTCTGTGTGTTCTTGTTTATCATTCTGTTCACTTATGCTTGTTCAATTAGTATTATACTCAATCCACAGTTTCTTTACTGGGATCTTTTATTTTTTAATTTTTATTTTACATTGGAGTATAGTTGATTTACAATGTTGTGTTAGTTTCAGGCGTACAGCAAAATGATTTAGTTATACATATACATATATCTATTCTTTTTCAGATTCTTTTCCCATATAGGTTGTTACAGAGTACTGAGTAGTGGTCCCTGTGCTATACAGTAGGTCCTTGTTGATTACCTATTTTATACATAGTAGTGTGTGTATGTTAATCCCAACCTCCTAACTTCCTGGGATTTTTTAAAGCCACTGTCCATTTTGTGAGGATTAGTTCAGTTAAAACTAGATGATATAATCCGTAAGTCCACCTAACCGAGCATATGTGGACTGCAGTTCACTGAAAGCCAGTCAGCAAGTTCGGGGGCCACTGTCAACCCCTCCATGTCATGCAGCTTCTGCTCATCCCTCAAAATACTTGCAGGTCACATGTGACATATCTGATGTATGGGCTACCAGTGTTAATGCATATATAAAATATTTATGAAGTTTGAATCCTGTCCTATTTTAAATTAAAAAATACATCCAAATAGGCCTTTTACTTCCTGTACCCCGTGTGTACATCAACGGTGCTAATCACAAAACTGTTTCATCTGGGTAAAACTATCATTGGTTACTGGTTTAGGCATGGCAGAAGGAAAGGTGGGGAGAAAAAAGGTGACAAGAATACTGAAATTTTTCTTCTTGAACTTAGGGGAAAACGTCACCAAATAAATGTGATATATTCCTTTCATGTGACTAAGTAATGCATATAGTTTTTAAAAGGTGCAAAGAATTTCAAGCTTTGCTATGGAAGTCAGTAAATGTGAAGTCTTGCCATCACTTAATTCCTCTGAGCCTCAGTTTCCCCATTTGTGGAATGTAAGAAAATAGCTCTCCAATCTCAGTTTTTGAGTCTCTTTTGATTCTTCTATTGATGATTGATTGACTGATGAGTTCGGAACAGACAGTACATTTTAAAATTGTACAATATCAAACTAAGGCATATGAGATAATAAAACTACATATTATAGTTACATAGTACTTTCATCTTTTCAAAGTAGTTTTTCATCTGTTATTCCTGTGTTTTTACAATTCTATGCAAAGAGAAGGCATAAACGAGGAAAGCTGATGCACAAAAAGTTTGTAACTTGCTTGATATCACAATACTAATGAATAATTCAGCTTTGTTAAAACTTTGGTGTTCTGAACCCCTGACGCGAACTCTGAAGCCGAATGACTTCGCTAAAAGCAACACACTAGGTCTGCGGTAGTTCCGGAAATAAGGATGTGAGAAACCAGAAGGCTTAGAAAGGGCTGAATCCCCCAAATTTAACAGAGGCCTGACACACAGTGCACTTAATAAATAGTTAATGAATGAGTGAATGAGTGAGTGTTGGAAAGAAATCAACCCACTCTCTGGGAAGGCAATATAGAAATGGTAGCATGAGCACATTACATGCTAATCCTGGCTCTGCCACTGTCGCCTTTCTGAACCTCTGTCTCCTCATCCATAAGTACTTTAATACTTACAGAGCACCAACTATATTCCAGCTCTGTGCTAGGTGCCTGCCCTTGAGGTGTATCAGGAGATTAACAGGAAAAGACATTTCAGTGAGAATTAGTTAAAAATTAGCCAAGCAAACATAGGTAGATACATCATCTCAGGCAGAGGGGTTGCTTCATGCAAACACAAAGAAACAGGTGAGCCCTAGCATGGATGATGGGAGAATTAGCTGTCAGGAATTACTTAAGTAGTAAGTGTAAGTCAACAAATGACACCCAAGCTGATGGTAGGTTGTGGAGTGCCCCATTGCCTTACTAAGGATATTTTATAGGTGGTGGGGAGCCAGGAGTGGGACATGGTCAGGTTTGGGTTTTGGACATCTGTAACTGTGGGGATTAAATGGTACCAATAATTTTTGCCTTCGACCAGGTTCCCTAGGAAACAGAGCTTGAGGCAGGGATTAGGTGCTGATACTTAATTGGGAGGTACAATCCCAGGTCCTGAGAGTGAGAGAGAAAGAACATGAGGCAGGGAAGACTAGGAAGTAATGCACGGTGATAAGTTACTGGGCTGGCCATGTTCCCTGTGTTTCAGAGATACAGTGGTTGCCCAGCAGGTGTGCCCACTTGGCCACATGTGGATAGGCAATATGGAGAATCCTGCTTTGGAATGGTTTGTGAGAGGGTGGAAGGCATGGGGAGTTATCTTCCCATCACCTATGCCATTGATCTAAGTTCACCCCATAAGGAGAAAACTTCTGCATTGTTTCATCTGGTTTCTTTGGCAGTTGATCAGGAAGCCAGATCCCATACTCCACGGTGTGGCTTTATATCCAAGTGCAGAAGTGGCCTTAGAAGCCAGAAATTTGGGGCATGTGGCAGTTAGGCCTAGATGCACAGTAGCAGCCAAGCAGAGTGCTCAGCCCATTTGGGCAAGTGAAAGTTAGGACAGTCCTAGGCCAGTCCCAGGTGGAAGACCTATGAGGACTCAAGCCCAGCTGTTTGGTCACAGTGGTGGGATGAAGACCAGCCCCTTGGAAAGACCCAGCCAAAGTCGAGGCTGAGGCAAAGCAGGCAGCTGAGGACCCAGGAGTTCCTTGTGGAACCCAGATATAAAACAGATGTAAGGGGAGCTATTCTTTGAACAAAAGAGGAGAATCCACACTCCCTTTTTCACTCCATGCATGGTGACCTGGATGCACCCCCTCCCAGTGCTCCTTAGAAGACAATTTGATATTAGGTTAGATTGTCTGCCTTCTGGCACCAGCATTCAGACGTTTTTCAGCAGGGTAGAGGCGTAATACATCTGAGGAATAATATTTCATTGCCTGTAAGATGAATTTGTTCTCTTACCATTTTATTGGTCTGTGGAATTGCAAAGAAAGGAAGATGTAAATAATGGTAAACATGGATAGAGTTATAATAAATTGTGGAATTTGAGGTTTTTGAGAATTTGAAGTTCATCTAGTTCAATTCCCTCATATCACAGATGAGAAACCTGGAATTCCAGGGGCTAAGTTGTCTTGGAAAAGGTCATCCAACTAATTAGTGACGGATGGAAGGCTAGAACCAAGGGAATCTGATGCCCAGTCTCGGGCTCTTTCCCCTGTGAATGTGTCTGTGTATATATTTTTGGAGTTCATGAACTTGCTTCAATACTTTTAAAAATTTGCCTTTTCATTTTCATAACAATAAAAACATCAATTTTTGCTTATTCTGAAACCATCTGAATGATCACCTAGTATTTCTGTAACCAAACTATAGTGAATCCTTCCTTTGTTGAGAACATAATAGTACAGGTAAGCCAGGTACGGGTGAATCTGCCTGTTGGACTGCTATAACCGAACACCATAGACTGGGTGGATGGAATTCAACAGAAATTTATTTTTCACAGTTCTGGGGGTTGAGAAGTCCAAGATCAAGACAAAAGCAGATTTGGTGTCTGGTTTCATGCTTCATAAACTGCTGTTTTCTTCTGTGTCCTCACATGACAGAAGGGGTGAGGGATCTCTCTTGTGCCTTTTTTTATGAGGGCACTAATCCCATTCATGAGGGCTCCACTCTCATGACCTAATCACTTCCCAACCACCCCACTTCTTAATATCATCACATTGGGCACTAGGTTTCAACATATGAATTTTGGAGAGCACACAAACATTCAAACCATAGCACTGGCCCCTAGTAATTAGTCCTGAATTCACTTTGCAATACAGTATGTTGCAGGAGTTCCATCTTTGTTCATATATATTCAATAACAACAAAGGAATAGCAAAAGCTTTTTCTCCACCAAATTCCAGCAATAATCTGATTCGATACCCATTTAATGCAGATATCAGCGATGCTGTAATGCTGACTTTATCCTGAAGTTAATAGGACAATTTTGCTTGGTTATCAGGTGACATTTTGCTTTAAATGGCATCTGAGGATTACTCCTCAGCAGAGTTTTTTAGATGAATAGGAGATCTGAGTAACATCAACTAGCAAAAAGCATCTTGAATTCATTAATGCTCTCTTTTCAAAATATTTGTATACATAGGCATTTTCTATATTAGAATGATTATAGTCAAAATTCTGAACCATTAAATATAGGACAGAACCTGGGACTGTTTCTACGAGTGTACCCAATATTGAAAATTTAGTTGCAGCAGAAAGGTATAATCCTTCCTATAGATGTACAATGGTAATTTAAATTTTATTAGTTCCATAGCTTTTAAAATTCAATTTGTAATTTTTTCTTAGTTTATCGTCTTCTAAGAGCAATTACTTACTGCATTCTTCCTAGTTCATACATATTTTTAAAGCATAAAAATAACACGCTTCTGTACTTGAAACCGGAGTTAATGAGTCCTGTTCAAAACAAGTCTGGAGGGGCTTCCCAGGTGGCGCAGTGGTTGAGAGTCCGCCTGTCGATGCAGGGGACGCGGGTTCATGCCCCAGTCCGGGAGGATCCCACGTGCCGTGGAGCAGCTGGGCCCGTGAGCTGTGGCCGCTGAGCCTGGGCGTCCGGAGCCTGTGCTCTACAGCAGGAGAGGCCACAGCAGTGAGAGGCCCGCGTACCGCCAAAACAAACAAACAAAAAAAAAACAAGTCTGGATATCACCCCGTTTTAAGAGCTGCCTCACATAGCACATTCCTCCAGGATGCACAATTACAGCAATGACAGACTGGTTAAGGAAAAAGCCTAGATCTTAGATTCCAGAGTGCTAGGTTCAGGTCTGGCTCTGCTAATAACTAACTGTGTTATCTCCATTGATTCATGTGACTTCTCTGGCCCTCAGTTTCCTCATTGGTAAATTAAGGAGACTTTGAGGATCACAAATCCTTATGCCTATTGGCACTGGGTACAGAATTAAGTGAAATAGTCCAGCTGTAAGTTAGACAGTATTGGGAACAATAACTCAGAGGACATTTGCTCTCTCTTTAAAGTTATTTAAATTCAAAACGTTTTTAGCACAATAAAAACAACAAATCTATGGACCAGCTTTGATCTGAGAGTGGCCAGTTTGCAGTTCCTGGACTGCATCTTTAGAACACCTTCCCCAACTCTAAAGAATTAAGTGCAATGACTCTAATATATATAAAAGAGGAGGAAGGCCAACACCTAAATGACCAGCACTTAATGGTAATAGGCATACAAGGAAATCCTCCTGAAGGTTTCAATGTGTTTTAAGAGTGATGCAGTATCATACATAGGAATAGGGCATGAGCAGAACTGGAAATGCATGATCAGAGCGAGTGAAATACTTTTCTTGGTCCCAAGTTAACTAACCAAAAGTACTATCTGAACTGTCATCCCTGTTCAATTCTCCAGTGTTATACTCTCAATCTAGTCCAAAGATTCATTCACATTCAACAAATTATAGGTTAGGCACTGTGCCAGATGCTGGAAAGATCTGTAGAAAATCATAGTCATGTTTCTCCTTTTTATTAGAAAATGCATTTGATTAGCTGTTCTTCACCATTGCATTTTTTTAACCCTAAATTTGTTCCAGGTATTATTAAGAACTAATTCCAATTAAAATTTGAATATTAAATAAGGCATTTGATATGTTTTTTCATCATTTAGAATCTAAGGGGACAGCATGAGAGTATTTTGAAATGGATATTGTGTTTGCAGAAACAGTGAGGTTACTTGATATACATCCTAACTTTAGGAAGATGTTTTCCTGACTCGGTACAGACCCTAATTTCCTGCTGTCTCGATGGTTAGCATTTAGTGCATGCAGATTTTCTATCACTGACCAGGACGTTTCTATTCTTCTTCATTTCTTGCATCTATATTCCTCTTTCTCCCAATCGTTCCTAGTCTGGCTATCTTTCATGTCATTTTTGATAGGCAAAAATAAAACATAACTGTCAAACTTTGATTCAGTTTCTAAAATCACTCTCACTAAAGATGTTTGAACTCAACCATAAGCTTTGAGGCCCTATTCACAGATGTTTAACTTAAAAGAAAAATAATAAACAATAAATAGAGTGAAGAATAAGAAGGGGCAAAAATTTAATCTGTCCCTAATAGCTGACCACCCCTTGTTTATGACGATACCACATCTACTCTTATAATTGGCTATTTCCTGTTTCAAATGTCTTTTATTCATGTCTGCCCCCTTTCTCTCTGTTTATTGCCCTTGTGGTTTTGGTCACCACAGTATCTTTCTCTTTCAAATCAATTGACATTTTTATGAAAAGAGTCTGCAAAGTGTTCAGCTCTGAGGAGGTGATATATCGAGCATGGGTTGCCATACTATTACAAAGTCTCTCTTCAGGCAACTCTCCTACGTAACACTTCAGCTATAATGTTTTCAGAGGATTTGTTTGTTTGTTAACTTAGATTTATGCAGTGTTCTGTGAATAAATTGGCATGGTTTTAAAAATGTAGAACATATGACATCATCATAGTAAATGGTCTATTCTCTGCTTAATAACATTTCAGAACGAGGGCAAAACACCTATTGTTTTAGAGTGACATAAAAATTCACTCTTGGTAGTTTGCCTCTTTAGACAGCTCATGTTAGTCTCTCTAAGCAAAGCCCCACTGATCTGGGCCATCTAGGGACTGAAAGCCCCTACTGATTTATAAATATGGTGATAGTGGGTAATAATCAAATCAGAAAAGCACGTTTTTTGCATCTTACAAGAAATAAGCAATTAGATACTGAAATAATCAGAGTCTGAATTTTGTGAAGTCAGCTGACATGAAATACATATGCTTCCAGTGGTCCAAATGGTATTTCCATTGATTTATTTTTCACATAGCTCTGAGCAGCCTGCACCTCCACTATTTGATGTGGCAAAAAAAAAAAAAAAAAAAGCCTTTTGCTAATTCAAAACATTTCTTTTTAGGTGCCAGATCGACCTGTCGGCTCTCAGTAGGGAACAGACACACAAGCTAGAGTTGCAGCTGGAGGAAGGGGAGGGGCACCTGGTGTTGCTGGTCACCCTGACAGCTTCGGCCACAGTCAGCATCTCTGACCTCTCCATCAACTCCCTGGAGGACCCGAAAGAACGCGAGGAAATATTAAAGAGATATGTACGTATGTAAGCCTCCTCCTTCAGGGTCATGGGTGACTAGAAGAGGTTGTAAATAATTTACGTGGAGTGATAGAAGTACATCTGCAAAGCTGTCTGACAGATGAATCAGCAGAAGCAGAAGGCTAGGCAGATGCAAATACCGTGCATATCTTTGCAGAAGCACTTGGGGTACCCATGGATATCTAGACACCTGGTCTTCTCTCGACTCTCTTCCAGAGCAAGTTCTAGATTCTGAGATTCTCCTCAGTAATTTTATCACACCACAAAATTATCATGCAGGGAAACTTCCTGTAATGGAAAGTTGAGTTTATATAATACTTTAAAATGAGTTCATTGATTATTTGTCGTTGGAATTAAGATTTCCTTGTCTTTACAAATTTGAAATGGAGTTAACTGCACCTACTTTTTAATTAGTAGGTTGGTTACTGGAGGATATTCACAGAAATAATTTTTCCTTTCAACTGCTTAGAAAAGCCTCACTTCATTCCTTTAATTTTTAAAAATCGAATATGAAATATAATGAAAAGGAAGCTTTCTTACCTTTCGATCAGATGTAGAGTGATAGGGTGGCATACTGAGTCACTAAAATAAGTACCCTTCTCAAATTTTATCAAACCCAAACATTCACAACCAAATCTACCTATTTCCCAGCATCCTCACGGTCTGCATTTCTCACCATGTAGTTTTCTTGAATCAACAGAGAGGGGAGCTCTTACTCCGTTGTTCTCTCTTAGTGAAGCCTGGAGAAAGTGAATGTCTCGGTACCCGTGAAGCTGGAAGAAAAAAGAAAAGCTTTTGCACTTAAAATTACAAAGCTTGTATTGTACAATGCTGCCAGGTGTTTAGAAGGCTCCTCTAGACACTCAGTCATGAAACCAAGCTCTGACTAACAAAGAACCGCTTAATTTTCTTTTTTTTTTTTTAGATTTTAAAATATTCCTATTTGCTGACTGACATCCTTCCAATAACTGAATTTAATAAAGATGTACCTTATCAGGCTGTGCAGATAACATGAGGTGCTGGTACTAATGCTCTACAATATTCTTCAAACAGATTAGCAGGCTGTGTTCTTCAGCAAATTTATTCTGGCTATCTCCACTGAATCAGCTGTCTGCTAATGCTTGTACAACTCATCCACCAATGGTGTTATCATAAACAGTTTAATAGAGGTGACTTAGCAAGGCTAAATAGTATATATTTTTAAACCACCTAAGAGCCAAAGGTATTGTGTGGCCTCTTCTAATATATAATTGCAGTTGTGAAAATTATTTCACATTTTGGTACCCACCAAGACATATTCTCCTGTTCACAGAAGTGAGACTCATGAATTAAAACAATTTTAAAGCAATTAATTCATATATTAATATAAAAATGATTCTAGGTATTATAGTATTGTATTTGATGGATTAATATTTGATACTATCCCATATATTAGAATGATACTACGGGCTAGGTAATTAGACATGATCCAATTACTATTATTTTTTTTTCTTTTTGCTGTAAGGGATTCCTTAAATCAGCCATTTCCATTTAGAATTTGAGTATTTGTTTCTATACCTACTTTCAAATATTAGTTATTATTTCAGTAAAATGTAAAATATTATGTGGATGTCCCGGCTAATTCTCAGATTATATTCTGCTCAATATACTAAAAAGTGAACCAAGTTTAAATATACTTTTTTTTAAGCCCTGAATTTCAAGCATAGGCCTGTATCTCCCTTTAGAATCATATTTGCTAAGAAGCTAGCGTATGCAGTATAGCACGTTTTATGATTACTCGTGGCAGCGCAAGGACAAAGATCTATGATTTAGGGTTTCAGTGTCTCCTTTTTATTCTATAGATTATAAAATGAATGAATACTGTACGATGTTTGAAATATCACTTGTTTTGGAGAAACATACAATATAAAAGAGTTTATTTGGAGACTTATACATATGTTTTCCTGGGAGAACTTGTGTATTTATTTTTGTTAAGTTTAGGTTCAACCTAAGAATTTGATTTCGCTCTGGCTCTGGTGAGGAGAGTAAGTGGATTGCCCCACTCTCATAAGAAACAGCCCTGAAAAGGTTCTCCGTTGCTGTCATTCAGCTGTTCATGGCAAAGCATTGAAGCCCCACAAATTAAACAGACGTTACTGTGTGTGCCATTATTTGATCACCCCATTCTGAAAAGATGGCTAATGCCATTTTTCTTTTTTTTTTCTTCTTTTTGCGGGGCGGGTGGTGGGGAAGCAGGGAAGGTCAACAGGGGGCAGGTAGTAATGGGTAGTAGACCAAGAGCGATTGTATGACCTTTTCAGAATGGGGATGCTGAACCCTTGCTCCCCCTTGTCACAGTTTAAAAACCAGAGGAGCTAGTTTAGAGAAGAAGTTGTTAGCATTCCATTTTTATTATGACATTTCACAGTCATCTGATTTAATGTCCCTTGACCGGATTGTCCACCGTGAGACGATAGGCTTGAAATGTTATTTAGAGCATTGATAAAAGGTGAGCGGTTCTAAGATGACAGCGAGTCATAAGGCTGGTGGTGTGACATTAATTTTCTCCATAACAGAGATGGAATAAGACGTCACGGTGACAAGCTGTCAATCAGCTCTGGCCCCTCAGAGCATCTCGATGCCATAGGACGGGGTATTGCCTCTCCCGTAATAGAGCTGAACTGAGATGCTCTCCCTGACAGCTGCTGCAGCCATAGAGAAAATATATTATACAGCCTTTCATTAAAAAAATAAAGAGGACTCCTCTCCAGAGCCTTTCAATCTTTTCCCATCTATTGAGGGCTGAAAGGATGCACAGCAAATCATAGATTCCTCTGCTATGGAAATTTCTGGCTTCAGAAGCCATCCAGGTTTTGAGGCCTTCTAAAATAACCATAAATAACAAGGCAGGAATACCTCTTGATGAAGCATTCCTTAAAGTTATATTTTTAAACTGATATATTTACATTTTTTGCTTTTTTGTTTTTTGATGTTCTTATTATAATCCATGTGTTACTGGCCTGAGCAGTTGAAGTTTGCAATAAATTACTGAGCGTCAGCTGACTCGAGGAAATGAAACCTTCAAATAATAATTACCCCTCCACATGGAAAGCAGAACTTCGGAGCTGAAGCACCAGAAGCAGTGTGACTCTGCAATGAGGTTACCAGTATGAAAACGATTCTCTGACTGAAGATATTTGTTTTAGTCACAGTGAAACTTAGTTTAAATTGCTCCTAAAAATTAAAGGACAGGAACCTTTTGCTAAAACTCTTCTCCATCGTTAGATTAGGAGACTTACCTGGTCTGTAACACTCAGTCAGCTCTGAGATAAGAAGCATCTTCCCACACCTGATCATTACGACCTTAGGAAGACAACATGCTTACAAATCTCTGAATTATAATACTGCAGTCTAAAGTTTCCACTTCTAAACCCTTAATTTACAGGAATGTAAATGGAGAGAGAAGTGCATTTTTATTGAACCCTGTCACAGGCGTAGTTTCAACACAGTTTGGGTGATAAACAACTGTTTAAAAACAATAAAAGATTAAGAGCTAATCCTTGTGCTAAACACTCCTTTTTAGAAGTTAGGCTCTGAGATTACACGTCTATCTGCGTTTCCTCCTCTCAGTGTGCCAAGGTCAGAGCATCAGTGTAAACAATGACTAGTCACATGGGGTTGATAAAGTTAATATCGCGGTAAGCTTGTGCTTGTCAGTCTTCTCACATTCTCAATGCAAAGATGGGAATGTTCCGTAGTAACATTTTAATAGATAACGTTATTAGGTAAAACTATGTTATGCTCCCGGTTTTAACGATTATGATAAAGAAGCATCTTTGATTTACTGAATAAAAGTGCTGATCTTGTCACGAGAAAGATGCAATGAAGCATAAATAAACAAACGCATATCATGTTCTATAGGTTGATTTTACTCTCTATTTGTGTCTGTTAATTAGAGTTCTGAATTATTGCTATCCCTCTTTTAATTCCTTCTGGTATACGCTTATTCAAATGCTACCATTATTAATTTATGAAATTAAATAGGTTTCAGCATTTGGATCTGATTCTTCTATCAAAATTTGTATACTTCTATACCTACTACAATGAAAAACAAAATTACAGATTTAAGAAAAATTACTCATCCCTTTTGAATTTATTTTTTAATCAACTTGATTTATTTTCGAAGGCAAAAATAAAACAAATAAATTTTAAAAACACCTAAAAGGTGTGTGGTAGAAATACATCTTTTGAATCAAATATTAGAAAATAGTCTTAAATAATTTAACCCTTATCTAGCACCTACCATTTGCAAAGCTGCCCAAGAAGAAAAGAGTAGAAAAATAATTAATTTAATGTCGTCTTTCTTATTCCCAAAGTCTGAAGTGTGTTACTTAACCAACAACTTAAGATTCAGTATTAAGAATCAATAGTCTACAAATGATCATGCCTACAGATAAAAGATTTCTTGGAGCGCTTTGGTAAAGGAGACTGATGGAAGAATGCAGACATGTCGTATTTTATAATTTATTGTTCATCATCCACTGCTAATTACTTACGGGGGAGAAATGTTGTGGTATTTTTACTCTTTCAAAAAATCTACTTATATAGCAACAATTATCTACATAAATGTGTGTGTGCGTGTGTGTGTATGCATTCTTGATAGTGGAAAGGTCATCTGTACTGAAGAAACACAAATATCCCTTTGATAACTTAAGCAGCATCCTGAGATCAACTGTAACGATGTTTCCTCAGCGCACTCTTTGAGACCCTTTATGACCTTTCTTTTCTAATACTGATGTTGGGTTCTTTCAGAGCCCATTGCGGATATTTCACAACCTGAAAGATGTGGGATTCCTCCAGGTGAAAGTGATCAGAGCAGAAGGGTTAATGGCCGCTGATGTCACAGGTAAGAGCCGATGCAGTTTTCCCTTTGTAAGAGCCTATATAAAGCAGCATGCAAGGTGTACACCATTTGATGACTGAACTTTTCATTTCACCTGACTCGATCATCAGAGTAAATAATACAAAGTTTGTTGATCTTACAAAGATTTGCTATCCACCTGATTTTTATACTGTCTCTGCTTTTTAAAAGAAGGGTAACATGTTAACAAGTAAACAATAAAAAGGGAAACAACTTTTGAATTTTTGCCTTCTCCAACGTTTAGTCAGCGTAGTGGTTACATTTCTTCCAGGTTTCATCATTTTGGCATTTTGGGGTAGTAATGCTGTATCTTTTTCTCTTAGACAGTATCGGCTTCCCTCAGATGATATTGTAGCATCAACACTAATAATTCAAACGTGCATGAAATCTGTTGCATAGTTCACTGAAAAGTTTAGATGCATAATGCTCAATTCCTTGGTATGAACTGTTGGTATTTGGGTTGCTGATACAATTCCTTAGCTGTCCAAATTCCCTAGCACATCCCAGAGATCATTCTGGATCTAAACTCAGCATCTACATTGTTCTAAATTTTTTTTTAACCAAGAAGCAGGCCTGTAAAAGTGCCAAACTCAGTATGATGTCTTAAAGCTACCCGATTTGGATATTGCTGTTTCTGTGACATGTTGATTAATTGATTATTTCATCAATTACCAGCATTAAATTATTGTTTGGAATTTGCAACTATGTGAGCATTCACTTATTCTTTAATTTCATAGGCTTCGGGGGGTATTTATACAATTCCTTAAATTGTCCATCTCAAGGTGGATAATAAATAGGACTGATTTGACCAATTTTGTGCAGATTTCCCTGCCCCTGAAAGAAAGTATCCACTTATTATTTGTGGAAATATGCTTACCACTGTGAATGGCCAGCAAGTTGACCCTTAAAGGGTAGCTAACTTATTTGAAGGGGAGAAATGTATTTTTCCTGCCATATAAGGGCTTGCAAACCCATTACATGATCACTGCTGCCCTTAATTCATGGAACAGAATCAAAACCTAATTAATAGATCACATGCCTTAAAACTAAAATAGCAGATGTCTGTTCAAAAATGGCAATATTTAAAATTTTTTAATGTTTGCATAGTATTGAGTGACTATTTACTGTATGATAAAAGTAAAAATGTTGAGAGTTTACAGTTTCTTTAAAGAGGATTTTATCAACTCATTTGTAACCAAGAAGATAATAACAACTGTCAGATATTATTTCAAAATAGGCATACCTGAAAATAGTGGGAGAGAGGATCGTTTGTAATCTTTTTGCAAATATACTGACTTGGCTCCTTGTACTAAACAATTAGTGAATGCTAAGTTTATTCACTTTGTATTTTATTTCTGGTGTGGTTAAAATCAAATTAATCTGGACGCAATTATTTCTAAATTATTATGCTGCTTTCATTATTAGAACCAACAGTCAACAGTGAATGGTTGACTAACTGCTTTTTTGTTGTTGTTCACTTTGGACATTAACTTAAAGACCAGAACAGGAACTCAGGGCTGCTTTTACACTACAGAGGTTCTGGCCAGCCTTTGATTCCCAGCAGCAGGTAGATTCAGGTATTCATGGCCAAGATGTTCACCATCATGGGAAATATCTTCACTTTTCTTCAGGATTTTCTGCGGGGTAGGGGAGCACCCAGTGTTGGGCTAAAAACATCTGAAGATAGGGAGAAAATCCTAAAATAAAAAGTATCTCAGAGGGCACCTAACACCTAAGTGTTCAGAACTATCACTGGGTATTTATAGTGGGCACAATAATTTCTTATAGAAAAATTCAAGTCCCCTTTACTTCAGAAGTTTATATACTTGCCCATTAACACAAGTTAAATGCAATTATATGTGTGTCTGTCTTGGAGAGAAGCTGTCATTGCTTTTGAAACTTCATGAATATGCAAACTACATTAAGCCAGTTGGCTTATATGCCACTAAGCAAGTTAAAGTACATGTTCTCTTGAAGCTGGAAAAAATATATTTCTTTTGTAATGGCTCTAGGTAAATTAATGTGACTAAGAATCACCTTTTCCCTAGGGATTCAGTGAGACATAATTTTGATCTGATAAAATGAACTTTAATTTGGGGAATACTAAATAACAGATTCTCCATTTTTTCCTTCTAGTTTTAGGGACATAATGATTCCTCATTCCTCACTGACCTTATAATCTAATGTGCTCTGAATTGAATAAGAGAGATGTTAAACTATTCAGGGGCAAGAGGATAATTCGGTCTTTGACCTTGCTCACTCTTGGACCTTTTGTGGTCTTTATGACATTTGTGATGGTGGCAGAAACTGAGGACCATGTTTTTAAGACAGAAATGTCTGAATAGTCTACCAAGTTTTTAAAAAAGTCTTTACTTCTGAAAAGGATAAATATTTATATGTATACTGATCCTTCCTGGTCTTTATCATGAAATTTGGGTATCATGAAATTTGAGCTTATCACAAATAAGCTATTTGCATACTTTATCTCCTACTTGCTCAAAGAAGAACTTTAAAAATATGTTTTATATCCCAGTGGATAATCATAGTCAGGCTCTATAAGATATTCAGCAACAATTTGAGGGAAGGGAGTAGAGTCAATGGTGCGTCTTCAGATGCTCAAATAGGCATCCATTTAGGATTGTTGTGGATGGAGAGGGGATATTTTAAATCACTGATAGCAAAGAATATTTTTTGACCTGATATAAATGAGGCTATAGCTATAAGATACCTAGTAGGTTTCTGAACACTTTCCCAGACAAGTCCAACAACACAAACTCATATTTGCCCAACTTTACCCCATATTTAAAATATTTTTAATGATTAAAACATAAAGTTAAACTTCCATAGTTTAAGCAAAAAATTTTAAGTAACAATATTCTATCATTTAGCATGAGCACAAGAAAAAAGAGATTCTATAATCTTTTAAGTAGCCATCAATCTTACTGCAGTTACAAAGAGTTTTTTCCTTTCAAAATGTAAAATTTTTCTTTTGTTACAACACATTCATTGAGAAACATTGTGATACTGTATTAACTCTGTGTGAATAAAGAGCAATTGAGACTCTCTTTGAATGAGTGAGTATAAAGCACAAATTACTTTTTAATGAAACCCTCAATTCTTTCCCTTTCCACAAAAAGCCTATAGCCTTGTTCAGCTGAAGTCTACTACAGTAGGTCACTTCAGTTAAGCCCCTAATAAACTGTTGATAGTCGAGGGTAGTTTTTTCTTCCATCTCAATAGCCCAGTGTTGGACAGTGCACTTCAAATCATTAAGGTTAATACAGATTTTAAAAAGAGATTAACTCTGGTGGTTAAGGCCTCAATTTACAACTCCCACACATACACATGCATTGAGCGAGGCACAAGAGTGGATTGAAATTTCAGTCAAATTGTGGGCAGCCTTTCACAGCCTGAGAAAGTGGCACTCCGGTTTTCAAAGTTGGTCAGCTAAATTCTTCGTGAGGGAAAAAGTTTGATTAACTGAAAAATACTGCACGGTACAACTTACTTACCTTTCACGTAACCAGTGAAAAGGTTAATGTCTCTCTGGATCATCAAGGCAAAACCTGCAGGTCGTCTGGCCCTGTGTTCACTGGGGGGAAGATTCTACCACTAAATCAAGTGCTCCCTGAAACTGGACAGATTGTGAGGAGAGAGAGACCAATGGTGGACTTTTTTTTTTTTTTTTTTTTTTTGGTGGTGGTGGTGATGGGAAACAGTTCATGTATGTTGGAATTTGTCTTTTCTAGTTTCTAATTATTCTTCCTTGGACGGGGCCTAATTTTTGCTTTCAGCCGAACATTTAAAGTCTTCTGTATTGAGTGAGGCTTTCTTTGCAGCGTATTTAGACCTGGCCTATTGGTTCTTTCAAGTTCTTAGAGAAGAAAAAGAAAAAGGTTCTTCTCCTCAGCCCCTCCCCTTCATTTTCCCCTGGGTTTTTTTTTTGAGCTCCTGAGGAAGAGGTCACAGCCTCCCCAGGGATTACCAGCCACTCAGTTTCAGAAACACTGATATGGGAAACTGTGAAACCCTTTCAAAAGATGCCCTACCTTTTCACTCTATTAAAAGGTACACTAATATAAAACTTCTTCACTCCAGGTGAATTGATCTCTCAAATTAATGCACCATCTCTTTTAGGAAACAATAGAGGGAGAGAGAGAAAAAAAAGGAAGAGAAGGAGAGAATTTTACAGTTAACATAAGCTGTCATTGAAATAGTCCCATTAAATGAGCATATCTTTTTCTAGAACAACACTACACATAAAGATTTGTAACTCACCAGCTCCACAGTCTGGAAATCTACTAGTTTTTAAGAGAGCTGTTGACTACCCCTTTTTTTGCATAGACTTTTCCCATGTTTTTCTTTAGGAAAACTGTCTTCATTGTTGGAAAATATTTCAGTAACAAAACAGCAGAAAAAGACATGCTACGGTTTTTTTATCAGCTTCCGTGAGAGTCTTATTATCTTAAGAAATAACAGTTAGCAGCTCAGATTCATTAGCAGAGCTAAATTTAAGCCCCATTTGACAGGCTGCCTAGAAAACATTTTGTTTTGCTGTCTGTGGGCTTTAATTAAGATGTGTTCAATTTCAGTCCTCTTCAGTCTAGCCTCCACACCCCACCCCAACTTGCTGTGTCACAGACCGGCGATCAGACACTTTCAGATGGTCCGGCCCATGACTTTGACCTTCTGTGCAGTCCAGCGTTCCCTGGGGAACCGTTCAACTCATGAGGTCTGATTTCACACTTCCAGGATGCCTCAGCTCTCTTAACAATGACAGGGAGACAAAGCCCTTTAGAGCAGGCCGCACGGGGACTTGTTTAAATTGGAAACCAGAGAGGAGTCAAGGAACAAGGTTATGGGCTACAGAATAGTGCTTTTAATAAAGAGCTCACAGCTCCGGCTCAGCTCAAAGAAGTCTACCTCTGTACAATTAATTGAGCCATTTATCTGGAGCATCTTAGGTCTCTACTTTCTCACAGATTGTGTGGTAAATATCAGCTAGGAAGCAAATGAGATATGCATGAAATGAATTTTAACACTTTGATTACTGTGCCTCCAGTCTTCATTAAAAGTAAATTTATTTGTATTTCTGACCTCATTATCAGTAGGCTGCCTGCATTTTTATTGGTTCCTGTGATTTCCAGCTTGAGTGTGTCATGAAGGTATATTTTATACAGAGATTTGGATTTATTATTCTTGATATTTTCTCTGAATATTATAGGTCTATTCAGAGAAAGAAAATGAAAAGGTAGCTGTACAGAGAAAGGCGAGCCTCTTCTTTGAAAGTTTTATATACTGAATGCCAAGCACATATACATCCAAGCTATTATCCTTTTAAAAAATTAACTCTTGTGGGTTACTCAAGCAAATTGCATAAGATATGAGCAATTGTCACTTGAGTGGCTCTCAGAATGTGATAGCTCTACCGGTAGAAGTAGCTATGCTGTTTCTTTTATAGAATTATAGCAGTTTGAATTTTTTAAAAATTTTTATTTATTTATTTATTTATGGCTGCGTTGGGTCTTCATTGTTGCGTGCAGGCTTTCTCTAGTTGTGGGGAACGGGGGCTACTCTTCGCTGCGGTGTGCAGGCTTCTCATTGCAGTGGCTTCTCTTGTTGCGGAGCACGGGCTCTAAGTGCACAGGCTTCAGTAGCTGTGGGACGTGGGCTCAGTAGTTGTGGCTTGCGGGCTCTAGAGTGCAGGCTCAATAGTTGTGGCGCACGGGCTTAGCGGCTCCGCGGCATGTGGGATCCTCCCAGACCGGGGCTCGAACCCGTGTCCCCTGCACTGGCAGGCGGACTCTCAACCACTGCGCCACCAGGAAAGCCCAGCAGTTTGAATTTTTAATAGCATATGACTTTCATTGCCGTCATCACATTTAATAACACTGACGATATCTGATAAATGCAGCCTTAGAATTTATGATCATTATTTAAAACCTATGTTAGAAGAAAAGAAAATGGATATCCTTTAAACTCTACATAGTCCCATTGAAAGTATTATATATCTAATGCAGTAGAATTCCTTCCTATTTGTGAATTATCAAGGGTAAAATAATTTACCCAAAAAGGGGGTTATTTGTGGATGTAACTTTTAAACTTTCACTATCTTAAAATCTTAAAACTATATTTCTTGAGCTTCCCTGGTGGCGCAGTGGTTGAGGGTCCGCCTGCCGATGCAGGGGACACCGGTTCATGCCCCGGTTTAGGAGGATCCCACATGCCGCGGAGTGGCTGGGCCCGTGGGCCATGGCTGCTGAGCCTGCGCATCCAGAGCCTGTGCTCCGCGGCAGGAGGGGCCACAACGGTGAGAGGCCCACGTACCGCAAAAAGAAAAAGCAAAAAAACAAAAAAAACGTATTTCTTGAAACATAAACCAAAGTTTTACACAAAATATATTTTAAATTTCCCAAGTATGCTTTATTTCCTTTATATAACCTAATGTTTCTATTTGCATTTTAATAATTAAGCTTGTAGAAGACCGTTAAGCAGATAGTATACTTCGAGAAGAAATTTCATGCAATTTAGAATGCATTAAAAACATCCAACACCTGACATTCTTATCATTATAATATACCTAGTTTAGAAAACAGTATGACGCACATACATGTTAAATGTCTTAACACTATATAAATCTCTTCCTTAAGAATGAGACTAGACAAAGGCATCACAAGGAAAGAAAGCAAATCATTGCTCTTTATTCTTTTATGCCACCATATTGCATATAGAAATAAAAGTTGCTTCCTTTTAGTAATTTTATTTTTAAAAAGCTAAATCATATTCTAATTATAGAAATGCAAAAGTATCCATCTAAAACCAAAAGTTGATAAATTTGTGAAAAGAGGAATTAAAATGAAAATTTAACATAAGGGCTGGTGAGGCCTGAGTCTGAACTAGTGTTTTACAGGGAATTACAGAAATCATGTGTGATTCATATGCAGGTCACATGGTTAGGAGATACTGCTCTGGAAGAATAGGTGGGATGACAAAAGAGATTAATAATTGGGTTTGATATGCTCTAGAGGTGAAGGACTATGGGCTGAGAAAGTGGTGGTCCCACTATCAATGGGAAATGAGGAAAAAAGAAATACTATAAAATAATTAATTGAGTTCTGTGGAACTAAGATTACAAAATGATCCTTTGAGTAAAGAAATAGAGAATTGCTGATTTGGCTTGGAGGGCTAGCTCCAGGGTTTCACTCAGTGCTGGAAGAAATGCTTTCAGATGTTAGAATTAGTGTTTAAAATTCAACTGTTATATATATTTTGTTACATTATGATATTGGTGTGTAAATAAGAAATGCATTTTCTAGAATGGCGGGTTAGGGAGATGCTGCAGACAGGATCTGGATTTAACTAGGCTATTGAAATAAAATCTTACTACAGGGATGTTTGGATGATATGATAGTGTAGTTAGACTCATAAATGACTAAACCTTCAAGCTCAAAGGGTGATTATATTAAAGGATTAATGGCTAAATGGAGGAATGCAGGGCTCTATCCTTGGTCTAACCTGTTCAATGTATTTATTAATGACTTTGAGGAGATAATTGGCTGCTTCCTTATCAAACTTGCTAGGAGGCATAGTTAATTCATTTTACATGAGACCAACATATGTATGCTATTTATATATATATATATATATATAATCAACAGACTGAAATGACAGGCTTAGTTCTGCAAAATGAACATTAAAAAGTATAAATCAAAAATCTTACCTCCGTACGAAACAGTGATGTCTTGCTTTAACAGTAGAAAATACAGAAAAGACTTTGAGTCTGACTTGAGTTTAATCTCCATGAGAGTGAATGATACATATGTCAGTTTTGTTACATTGAATAAAAGGAGAGTGTTGAGAATGATACTCTCTTTTGGGCTCATCAGACATCCTGGGGTATGAATTCAGTTTTAAAAGCTACACTTTAAAGAAGGACATTGACAAACTCACCAGAAAATATCCTTGGTTGGTATATCTGGCATTTTAAAATCAAGGCCATTGAAAATAGCTCAGTGAAAGTGATAATGACAATAATAGTGGCAACGAATATTTATTGAGCCCTTATCACATGTCAGACACTACCCTAAGCTTGGTACAAGGATTATCACAGTTAATCTCACAACAATCTAATTAGGTATTATTGTTATCTCCACTTTACAAATTAGAAAACTGAGGTGTGGAGAGGTTAAGTAACTTGTCTAGATCAACAGACACACACACACCCCAGCTTGTACATGGCAAGGCAGGGAGGCCAATCCACATCTATTCAGTGAAGCCATGAAGTTGAACCAGAGAAAGGAAGATGCGGAATTGGATATGATTTCTTTTGTCAATTATCCAAAGCCTGTCATGGGGAGGGTGTTGATAGGAGTTGGCAGAAGTAGTAATGGCCAAGGTTCAATCCAAAGAGCAAACTTCCTTCTAGCACATTTAATCAGAAAGGGATTTGTTATAGAGTTTTCAATGGATCACAGAATCTTTGGAGGCAGGAAGGGTCTAAGAAAACAAGCTCTAAGCTCACTTTCCAGAAGTTAATACTAAAGCTACATGAAAGAACCAAGGAGTTTCAGCTCCTGCCACATGGGTATGTTGGGAAGACATTGTGTCAGCTGCTTACACTACTCCTGCTTGCTGTGTGAGCAGCAGCAAAATGGACTCCACACCCTCTCAGATAACTGAGTTCTAAAGTCAAATCTTAGGCAAGTACCTCTGATTGGTGCAACCTAAATCACATCTGCAACCCCAGCTGCAAGGGAGGCCCTTGTGGCCTCTCTAGGTCAGGAAGAGACATACTAGAAATAGTTAGAATAGATGCTCAGCAAGCCATCCACACTATCCAGTGCAGGAGAGCAGGTAACAACATGAATCAGATACTCTCAGTGACAGATGCTGTGCCCCTCCTTTACACCCATTATTTCATTTAAACTTCAAAAAATCACTGCAGAGGGCAAATCATAGAATAGACAATAGCTAGAGAGACATAAAATGTAAAGAAGCATTTCCCCCAAATTATGATTGCCGAAAAATAGATCAGAATATTCCTGTGGATGTAGTGATTCCACATCGCTGGAACCTTTGAAGCCAAGCCTGTATGACCACCTGGTTGCAGAGGGGATTCAAGTCCTATATGAGCTTTTGAACTTGACCTCTAAGGCTTCTCTCCCAGTCCTAAGAATCTGAGATCCTGCCAAGGGTGCCAAGATGAATAACAGATACCTGAATGAGTAGATATTATGTAGAGGAGAAATAAAAAGACAAAGATATCATTCTAAGGACAAAGGCTTGACAGATGGCAATTTTCAGTTTTATTGCCTAAACATATAAAAAGGTTTAATCACCTAATACAGTTCTTAATTTTTTAAGTCTAAAGAATTTTATTCCATTGCAAAAGACCTCTCCAGATAGTTAATTTACTTACAGGAAAGAGGGTCTAAAACCTCATGTTTCTCTGTGGAGAATCTAATTGAATATGTATTTATATAGGTCCTAAAGTGTCTTCAAGGGCTTGGAAAATCAAAGAAGCTTATGATATATCTTTATACGTATTTGAGACCAAACAACTTTTGTGTTTCTAATCTAGTAACGTCACTTGTATGTAGTTTCTTATTAAATAGTAATTGAAAATAAAGCCTTTAAATGTTTTTTTACCATAATTTATCTAAACTGTTAAAGGCTTAGACATAACTTCTCTATTGCCTCTCCTCATTTTCTAAATCCCATAGTCTCCTTTTTCTTTATTTTCCAGTTTCTTGTCTGTCTTGTTTTATTGCCCGTTCATCTGTCATAAATTTTGAGCTTCCCAGCTAATACCAAGAAGGTTTACTTCTAGGACTCAAGAATGCATCTAGTTAAACACAATGCTATAAATATTCTTTTGCATCTAATTCTATATACCAAATAAACTCATGTATACATGAAGCTTTATTTCCATTGCTCTTAGTCATGGTTCTCAAAGTGTGACTTGGGAACCTCTGGGGATTCCCAAGACCCATTTAGGAATTTGTGAATTCAAAACTGTCTTCATAATAATACTGAGATGTTATTTGCGTTTTTCACTGTCATTCTCCCATGAGTGTACAATGGAGTTTTTCAAAGGCTACATAATATTTGATCACTCTTATGATAACATGTCATGGACTTATTATTGTTATTTCTTAATGAATGATAGGTTACATCTCTCATTTTTTAAAATTGAAGTAGAGTTGATGTACAATATTATGTAAGTTACAGGTGTACAATATAGTGATTCACAATTTTTAAAGGTTATCCTCCATTTATAGTTGTTATAAAATATTGGCTGTATTCCCTGTTATACAATATATCCTTGTAGCTTATTTTATACCTAATAGTTTGTACCTCTTAAACCCATACTCCTATACTGCCCCTTCCCCCTTCCATCTCCCCACTGGCAACCACTAATTTATTCTCTGTATCTGTGAGTCTGTTTCCTTTTTGTTATATTCACTAGTTTGTTGTATTTTTTAGATTCTACATATAATTGATATCAGACAGTATTTGTCTTTCTCTGTCTGATTTATTTCACTTAGCATAATACCCTCCAAGTCCATCCATGTTTTTGCAAATGGCAAAATTTCCTTCTTTTTTATGGCTGAATAGTATTCCATTGTGTATATATACCCCATCTTCTTTATCCATTCATGGACACTTAGGTTGCTTCCATATCTTGGCAATTGTACATAGTGCTGCTATGAACATTGGGGTGCCTGTATCTTTTCAAATTAGTGTTTTTGTTTTTTTCAGATATGTACCCTGGAGTGGAATTACTGGGTCATATGGCAGTTCTATTGTCACTTTTTTTAGTAACCTCCATACTGTTTGCAGAGTGGCTGCACCAATTTAAATTCCCACCAACAGTGTACAAGGGTTCCTTTTCCTCCACACACTCACCAACATTTGTTGTTTGTGTTCCTTTTGATTATAGCCATTCTGACAGGTGTGAAGTGATATCTCATTGTGGTTTTGTATTTCCCTGATGATTAGTGATATTGACCATCTTTTCATGTGCCTATTGGCCACCGGCATTTCTTCTTTGGAAAAATGTCTATTCAGGTCTTCTGCCCACTTTTTAATCACAGTGTTTGTTTTTTTGATTTTGAGTTGTATGAACTATTTATATATTTTGGATATTAACTCCTTATCAGTCATATCATTTGCAAATATTTTCTCCCATTCAGCTGGTTGTCTTTTCATTTTGTTGATGGCTTCCTTTGCTGTGCAAAGGAAATTAAGTTTAATTAGGTCCCATTTGTTTATTTTTGCTTATATTTCCGTGCTTTAGGAGACAGATCCAAAAAATATTGCTCTGATTTATGTTAAAGAGTGTTCCGCCTATGTTATCCTCTAGGACAAGGGTCCCAACCCCCAGACCACAGACCGATACTGGTCTGTGGCCTGTTAGGACCCAGGCTGCACAGCAGGAGGTGAGCGGCGGTGAGTAAGCGAAGCTTCATCTGTATTTACAGCCGCTCCCCATCGCTCACATTACTGCCTGAGCTCCGCCTCCTGTCAGATGAGCGGTGGCATTAGATTCCCATAGTTGCGCAAACCCTACTGTGAACTGCGCATGTGAGGGGTCTAGGTCACGTGCTCCTTACGAGAATCTAATGCCTGATGATCCGAGGTGGAGCTGAGGCGGTGATGCTAGCTCTGGGGAGCAGCTGCAAATGCAGATTATCATTAGCAGAGAGGTTTGACTGCACAGAGACCATAATAAATCAGTTGCTTGCAGACTCATGTCAAAACCCTATCAGTGAGTGGCAAGTGACAATTAGGCTGCATCTGGTGGCAGGCTTTAAGTCAGAATCTGACACTTAGTTTAGTCTGCGTGTGGCCGACCCATTATTTTATTTACCACTTTCATCCACGCCTCTTTCCTGCACTGTGCTCTTGTCTCAGTCACAGTTTTGGTAAGCCCACAAGCTAGCCCTAGCCAAAATGAGTAAAAAACAAACGTCGCTGGAGAGCTTCTTTGAAAAGGGGGAAAGACCCAATGATGAGACACCGGAAGTAAGACTGCCAACAAAAAGAAAGCTGCACTTAAAAGAAAATACCAAGAGTCCTGCTTAAATTACAGGTTCATTGCAAGAGGTGATTCACATCCTCCAAGCCCACTTTGTTTAACATGTGACAACTGGCTATCCAGCAAAGCCATGAAACCTTCAAAACTGCTTCACCACACGGAGACCAAGCACCCTGCATTAAAAGACAAGCCTTTGGAGTTTTTCAAAGGAAAAATCGTGAACACGAAGAACAGAAGCAATTATTGAAGGCCACCACTTCATCAAATGTGTCTGCACTGATTCTTAGTGGCTAACCTCATTGCTAAAGCTAAGAAGCCCTTTACTGTTGGTAAAGAGTTGATCCTGCCTGCTGCTAAGGACATTTGTCATGAACTTCTAGGAAAGGCTGCAGTTCAAAAGGTGGCAAGTGTTCCTCTTTTGGCTAGTACCATAACTAGATGAACTGATGAAATAGCAGAGGATACCGAGGCACAGTTGTTAGAGAGGATTAATGAGTCACCATGGTACGCACTCCAGGTTGACGAGTCGACTGATGTTGACAACAAGGCAACAGTGCTTGTTTTTGTGCGATTTATTTTTCAGAAGGATGTGCATGAGGATATGTTATGTGCACTTTTGTTGCCAACGAACACCACAGCTGCAGAACTATTCAAGTCTTTGAACAATTACATATCAGGAAAACTGAACTGGTCATTTTGTGTCAGTATATGCACGGACAGAGCAGCTGCCATGACTGATGGCTTTCTGGTTTCATTACTCTAGTCAAAGAGGTTGCTTCTGAATGTGAGTCTATGCACTGTGTCATCCATAGAGAGATGCTGGCTAGGTGAAAAATGTCACCCGAACTTAACAACCTTTTGTAGGATGTGATTAAAATTATCAACCACATTAAAGTACATGCCCTTAATTCACGTCTGTTCACACAGCTCTGTGAGAAGATGGACGCAGAGCACACACGTCTTCTCTTATACATAAAAGTGAGATGGCTTTCTAAAGGTAGATCACAGGCCAGAGTGTTTGAGTTACGAGAGCCGCTCCAGAGATTTCTTTTAGAAAAACAGTCACCACTGACAGCACATTTCAGTGACACAGAATGGGTCGCAAAACTTGCTTACTTGTGTGACATATTCAACCTTTTCAGCGAACTCAATCGGTCACTTCAGGGGAGAATGACAACTGTGTTCAAGTCGGGAGGTAAAGTGGCTGCATTCAAAGCCAAACTGGAATTATGGGGTCGATGAGTGAACATTGGGATTTTTGACATGTTTCAAATATTAGCAGAGATTTTGAAAGAGTCCAAACCAGGGCCTTCTTTCTTCCAGCTGGTGCATGATCACCTATCTCAGAACTTTGGGAGAGTTTGAGCATTACTTTCAAAAGAGTTTGAGCATTACTTTCAAAAGAGTTTGAGCATTACTTCCCAGCCACGAAAAACCCCTGACCTGGGAAGGAACGGACCCTCGACCCATTTGTGAATAAGTCAGATGAACTGACTTTGTCCGTGCTAGAAGAGGATCAACTACTTGAGGTCACAAATGATGGTGCCCTTAAAAGTATGTTTGAGACAACTTCAGATCTCCATACGTTCTGGATTAAAGTCAAGGCAGAATATCCTGAGACTGCCACAAAAGCACTGAAAAGCCTGCTTCTATTTCCAATATCCTATCTTTGTGAAGTAGGGTTTTCTGCAGTAACAGCCACCAAAATGAGATTATGGAGTAGACTGGACATAAGCAGCACACTTCAGGTGTCACCGTCTCCCGTCACCCCCAGACGGGACCATCTAGTTGCAGGAAAACAAGCTCACGGCTCCCACTGATTCTGCATTGTGTGTGTTGTGTAATTATTACATTATATGTTACAATAATAGAAATAAAGTGCACAATAAATATAATGTGCTTGAATCTTCCCAAAACCATCCACCCTGCCATCCCATCCATGGAAAAATTGTCTTTCACCAAACCAGTCCCTGGTGCCAAAATGTTGGGGACCGCTACTCTAGGAGTTTTATGATTTTCAGTCTTACAGTTAGGTCTTTAATCCATTTTGAGTTTATTATTGGATATGGTGTGAGGAAATGTTCTAATCTCATTGTTTTACATGTAGCTGCCAGTTTTCCCAGTACTCTTCAAGACTGTTTTTTCTCCATTGTATATCCTTGCCACCTTTTTTCATAGATTAATTGACCACAAGTAGGTGAGTTTATTTCTGGGCTGTCTATTCTGTTCCATTGATCTCTGTCTGTTTTTGTGCCAGTGCCATACTGTTTTGATTACTGTAGCTTTGTAGTATAGTCTGAAGTCAGGGAGCATAATTCCTCCAGCTCTTTTCTTCTTTCTCAAGAGTGTTTTGTCTATTCAGAGTCTTTTGTCTTTCAACTCAAATTTTAAAATTATTTATTCTGGTTCTGTGAAAAATATCTTTAGTATTTTGACAGGGATTGCATTGAATCTGTACATTGCCTTAGGTAGTATGGTCATTTTAACAATATTAATTCTTCCGACCCAAGAACACAGTGTATCTTTATACGCTTTCATTTTTAATTTCTAAAATGATAAATTTTGATAGATATAACCCCCACACAAAAAAACTGTTTGAGATCCTCAGCAATTTTTAAGAGTTCCTGAAACCAAAATGTTTAAGAACTATTGCTGTAGGGAAATGATTCTCAATTGGGAGAGGGCAGTATTGCCCCCTTGGGTGCTTTAGAAATCTTTGGGGGAATTAAGTTGCCACAATGGTTGGGGAATATTATTTATGTTGGGAGTTGAGGGGCGGGGATACTAATCGTCTTAAAAATAATTAGACAATCATAAAGAGTGAAAACTGTCCCATGTCCTGCATGAATAAATATAGACACAATATAGCTTTAAAATCTGTTTCATGGTTATGAGTCTAGATTACATCCTGAAATACATATTATTTACTCAAGTCTTGTTGATGGCTGCCACTTTACACAGTAAACACCAAAGACCTTAGGACTGCCTCCAAGGCACTTCATGACCTGGTTCCTTGTTACTTCTCTGACATGTTCTCTTCTTCCTGTTGCTCACTGTGTCCTATTATCAGGGTCCTGGAGCACACCAGGCTTTTGCTGTAGCTCCTCCCTCTACCTGGAGCACTTTTCTCCCAATGTCCAGTTAAATACTCCTTCACTTCATTCAGTTCTTTGCTCAGACCTCCCTTCACAATGAGGTCTACTCCAACCACCCTAATTAATTGTATAAACGGTGCCCCTCCCCCACACTCTTCAAACCCCTTATCCTGCTGTAGTTTTTCTGTTTTCCATTAACATATATCACTCTCTAACATACAATATAATCTGCTTATTAATTATGTTCAATATTTATCCTCTTTCCTCCCTCGCCGCTGCAAGCAAACTCCAGGAGAGCAGAGACCTTTCCTTTTATTTTGTTTGTTTGTTCATATGGCCTAACACATAGTACGTACTCAATAAATATTTGTTGAATAAATCAACATATGACTTTATTGTACATACCCAACTTTCTATTTATTCCTCTGTATAATAGCATTAAATTAAATATTGAAATCACTTATGGGTTGGTTTTATTGTATTTCAGAATAGTGAGGAAGGCATTACAAAATCTACAATATGAGGAAAATGTTTTATACCTAGTGGGCTGAGACCCACAACTCTAGAGGGTCCATTTTTATGCCACAATGAAACCTGCTTCATGACCTAGTGAGAAAAGAGAAGCCCTATTATTATTTAGTCCCAGAGCCAGACCCAGTGGGAACTTAGTGAAGAGTGTCAGTTAATGTAATTCTACTAATCAGATGTTTAAAATATGTTGAGGTCAGTCGATGAAAAAGGCTAAGGTCAAAGCCTCATCTCCAGTGATAAGGGGAGGATTGGAAGATGTCTCCAATGTAGGTTGCTCTTTATTTTGGTGGACCCCATGGGATTCCCTCAACTATAACATTGTTATGTGTTATGATTGAAATTCCAGTTTGTAGAAAGATGGCAACCTTGATTATAATTTTTTTAAAGGTTAAATTATAACCATTTCAAACTGTGGCAACTGAGGAAATTAAACCAAAGAGTTTAATTTGTGCAAGGTAGCCCCAAAATAAAAGGCCCCTGTGGGTATGAATTGCTTTCAGTGCTACTGAAAGCCTCTGTGTTTTCAGAGACCTGGCAACAAAGAGGTGGTCACTGGGTCGCCACACACGCACCCATTTTTATAACACTTCACAACCAGCAAAGTGTGCCACTTGTCAGCAGCAAAATGACCTTGGACAAAGGCCACCACTGATGGATCAGAATTAACTTTCTATTTGGGGAGCAAGAATATCATTCAGTATCTCTTGAGTGACTTTAATACTCAAACCAGTAGTTTGCACAAACTGAAGTTATCCACTTGCCCACAATACAGGTAGCGAGTGAACAGGGGTGGTGCTGACTTTCCCACAATTCTTTGTAAATATGTCAGTGTGGTGACCTCAGAGAACAAGGGCTAAGAGTGAGAGAGAATTAGCCGGTCAGTGCACCCTGTTTAATCCTCACTGCGATTTGAAGTTTGCCATTCGACATGCCCATTGGAGACATTTCTGATGTTTATTTTTATGGTTATAGGAATGTCTTTTCACCGCAAGGAGAACTGAAGTAATAGAGTAGATGCTTTAAGATCTGTCATAGGTTTATTTTTATGAGTTAAGGTAAAAAAGTCTCGTTCTAATTTTAATTCCCTTGGGAGATTTTTTTCCCTATAAAAATCCATAGCAAAAAAAGATAGCTCTTAGTATTTAACTAGATTATGGATAAATGCATCAGTCCTAACATAATATTTGTAAGTATCTATTTTATAATTGTTATATAACATAGATCTAGGTTTTGTGTTACAGAGACCCTATTAAAGGGATAAACAAATAGATGTAAGCTAAATAGTCCTTATCACAAATTCTTAAAGTCCTTCACTTCTAAAATTGCCGGTGATAGAGATGTGTAATTAGCATAGATCACCAGCATCATCTCCACTGGGAAAAAGTCTTCACTTTCTTTTCCTCTTCCTGTTCTAGACTTAGAGAATGACATGCTTCCTTTCATTGCTCCCATTGCACTCTTCACTTACCTTTATTACAGCGCTTAAAACCCTGCATTATAATTGTGTATTTACATGTGTATCCTGCCCACTAAATTGTGTGTGCCTTGAGAGCTGGACTAAATCTTATCATAATTATAACTCTGGGGTGAGACAAGCAGACACGCAATAAGTAATGAATGCTTCAAAATGTATTCCTATTTCTCTCTAGAAATTATCGACATGGAAAGTGGCCATGTTCTCAAGGAAAGCTAAGATTCTCTTCTAGCTGTCATGGCAGGTAACACAATCAACCCCCCTGCCCCCGTCCTCACCCAGCACTGCTTCAATTTCTATCTTGCATCCAAACCAAAATCTCCAGTTTCTTGCACTGGAAAGGAGAGGGATAGGCACTTTTTAGCCAAAATGGCAAAAGTTAAGGAAGAGTGCTTTAGTCTTCTGACGAGAATGAGTAAGAGGGAAACAAGAGATTATAGACTCTTTGTTCCCGTGCATTTATGCTTTTTATTTTAGATAGACAAAAATGATCAGAAACAAAATACACTTCGACTTTGGATGCTGCTTTCATTCCTTGCACTTCTAGCCTGACAGTACCGAATAAAATGATAACAGGGGCCGGCTTTGCATCACTCTCTAGAACTTTGCAGAGTACAATGCACTTTATAGACATCAACACTGCATCCTGTAGTCAACTCCACTCCTCCAGTACTCTCAGCAAGCAACACAGCATACCACAGGGTCTAACTGGAATGATAAAAGGATGAAAAGAAGGAATAATTAAGGAGATAATTAATGGTTAGGTCCATCATTGGTATTTCTGTGATTGTTTTTGTTTGTTTAGGTGGCACATAATCAAGACTGCAAAATTTAGGAACTGAAAAGCCAGTCATTTAAAGCATCATTTAGCAAACCAGATAAACACATTAACTATGTGTAGCCATTTCTTTAAAATGAAAGTCTCGTGTGTGCTTTCTAGTAGTAAGTTTATAGTATTTGATATTGTCTGTTTACTGTTATTTTGGCTGAAATTGCTGTTAATTTTTAATTGCCCTTTAATGCATTTAATGCCTTTAATGGCAGGAGGGTTCTTTTTAAATTAGTCAAAAAGAACATAGTGTGCAAAGAACTAAAGTTGGCATCCACACTGATAACTGTAAAAACATAACTTTTTAGAAGGAAAAGATGAAAATGGAAGTTAAAGATAAAATTGCCTTTCTCTCCTTACCTAAATTTTCCTCTGCTGGATTCTAGAAATATCTAGTCAGAGCACTTTGTTGAATGCTTCTTGACCTTGCAAAAAAAGACTGACTTGGCTAAGCTCAGTAAATTGTTTTCCATTCCCAAATAATAATATGAGGCACAATAGATTGTTCAATAATGACATCTGCAAATTCCGTTGGTTCTACCTTCAAAATATATCCAGAATCGAACCACTCCACGTCACCTGGGTTATTGTAATATCCTCCCAACTCTTCTCCCTGTCTCCTCCATTGCCCTCTCTCTACCTTATTCTCCAAATAGCAGCCATCAGATCCTGTCACACCTCAACCCAAATCCCTCCAAAAACTTGCCCTAGCACTTCGAGTGAGAGCTAAATCCTACAGAGGCCTGCCACCCTCCCTGTACCTCTCTAACTATGCCATCTAATACTCACCCCCCACCCCCAATCCATTCCTCCAGCAACACTAACTTTCTGGATATTCCTAGCAACACCAGGCACAGTCACTTCTCTGACCAACAGTCACTCCCTTGCCTCTTGCGTTTCTTTGCCCATATGTTACTTTCTCACTGAGACCTTCTCTGGCAGCCCTTTTAAAAATTACTCATATATACCAGCACTCCTTATCTCCTCACTGACCTTCCCAACTTAACTTTTCTCCATAGTACTTATCACCTTCTAAAATACTATAAAATGTTCTTATTCATTGTCTTTCTTCTTCCTCAATGCAAACTCCATAAGTTCAGGGGTTTTTTTAATTGTTTTATGTCTGTCTCCTCAGCATATAGAATGTGCCTGGTACGTGGTAAACAATAAATATTTGTTGAATGAATGTATCTATAGACAAGACATTACCCAGCTCTTTCCTTGGGTGTGGCCCACTAAATACTGAGGTAGGCACAGTTATTGGGAAAGGTCTTGCCTAGTGGCTTACATTTAAATATGATTTAATTAAAGGGAGCATGGACCACAGGGGTAGAGCAAGGGCTCTGAAGATCAGATGGACCTGGGTTTGAATAATAGCTTCACAACAACCTATGTGACCTGGTGAGTTATATAATCTGCCAGCTTCAGTTTCCTCTCTGTAAAATAGAAATAGTAAAAGCATCTTTCTCATACAGTAGTCATAAAATTTTTTGAAAACATAATGTTGGGCTTATAATAAAAACTCAGAAAATATTTGCAATTATGACAATAATAAGTATTGTAATTGCCCTTATTATTGCTACTATTATTGCTATTATTTATTGAGGCCCTTGCTAGTGTGCCAGACATTCTGCTACTTGTATTCTAACTATTATATCTGCAAGGGACTGTTACAGTCACTGCTGAATGTGTGAGGAAACAGATCCAGGGTCCTAGAGTGAGCATTCAACCCCAGATTGCTCAGCCTCCAAAGTTTAGGCCCTTTTTCCCAGACCACTGGGCTTTTGCTTTGAACTTTAATGCCTTGCCCAGAACTCTGGAAGTACGTGGAATGTTTGAGGAATCAAAAGGTGTGATACAGCTCAAGTAAGGGACTTTAAGGACCTTGAGATTGGAGACGAAAGACTATGTTCTTTACCATATGATGTGGATTTTAACCTATGGGCTCTGAGAAGACATCAAAGATGTGTTAAACTTGAGAAGAAGTTTTCAGAAAAATGAAAATGACAGCATTTACATGGATTGGGTCATGTCACTGACCACAGTCAGCCTTTTATATGACTGTAAGCAGGTTAAGAATAATAGATTTCAGATTGGAGAAAATCAGCTTGAATTAAAGCCATGTTAAATAGCGGTTTGATCTACCTCAGGCAAAAGGCTCTTTTTTTTAACGTAAGCACCATTATATTCTGCATAATGTCTAACATGGTCTCTTAAAAATTATATTGGTTACCCATTCCAAGTTATAATATAGGTTCTGATAGGAGAATATCTTTGCCAGTGACGGTATGCCACGGGAGTTTAGAATAGCAAAATGACTGAAAAGTGGCTTTAGAAGGTTCTACGCTGTTTTTGGTGTGGAAATGCCTCTAGTTCTTTAACATCTTTCTTCTAGTAGAGGAGAGTAACTGAGAGATTGAGTAATGTGATGCCAGATGGCTGATACTGGTTTTCCCTAGGAATGGTCTTCAGAAATAATCAGTTAAATAGTAAGAAAATATGGATTGCCACTACCTCATGGGCATGGAGTTTGATAAATGTATCAGTTTCTTAACGAGATATGAAAAATGTTAAACATTAAGCACAGATTTTGTTTCTTTCTGATCCTTTAGCCAACCACTGACTCTAGACCTTCTACTGTCAGTAAATTAAAAATACAGCAACAAAGGTGATGATTTGGGAGACTTTCCATGGGGTTGGTTGAAAGAACTGTATTCAGTCTTACACAACTGAATATACTTCCTGTGGGGAAAAAAGTCAAGTAAAGATTTTCATCCTCTGTTTGTAGAAGTTTAAGGTAAATTTTTTCACCATAGATTTCGGTCTCTGGAGTTTGTTCTTGTGTTTTGTTATTGGAGCAGTGGTACCGTTTTGACTGAATCTGTTACACATTGTTGGTCATTTGAGGGAAAGTAAAACCAAGTCAGTTGAAATAGAATAGTAATTGAAGTAAAGCAAGTGAAAATGACAGAACAAAAATACTGAAAAGTGCTATCTTTTTGTAGTTACGTTTTACTGATTAACGTGAATGTACATGTATACAAGAAAAGTTAGAATGAGGTCCAAGCAAGAGTATGAGAGTTACACTTGTCTTTTAAGTAAATGTTTCCAAAGCCTATCATTTCATCTAAAGTGAAAGTAAAATACTCTTTTGACATGAATTCTACCATAAATGTGGCTTTAATCTTCCCTATGTTTGTTATATGTAGATATATTTTATCTCTCCAAACCTTTTATAAACTATTTGAGGTTGGAGTTTATGTGCTCTGTTCTTTTGTTTATACCATAGTACCCAGCACAAAGCTAGATGTGGAGAGAAGATGCTTAATACGAGCCTTCAGAATAACTAAGCTTTTGAAAACTAATCTATTTTTCATGATTGTACCTGAATTCTTTGGGAGAAAATAAAGTTGTTGATGTGGCAAATAAAACCTATTACACTGTGTTTTAATGAACAGAAATTTTTTTGAACACCATCTTTCATGGCATGTGTGAGTTGTAAATGAGAGTGGTAACAGGTAGGGCAAGAGGACTGAAGAAGGTGGGGAAAAATACAGATCCTAAACCAGAGGTAAAATTTTCACCCGACCTTAAAGAGTTTCAGTTCTCTATTCTTTATTGAAAATTATTCCCAAGACCAAAAACTGAAAAGACTGCCATAATGTTAACTTACGCAATTATCCTGGGCTATAGGAGGCCACTGAACTAACACACACATATTAAATCTCTTTTTTAATGTAAAATTAATAAATTAAATTAAAGGTGAATCACAGTTTGTACAGCTCATTTTCAAAATTACAATATGGAAAGTAAATACACTGCTGTGTGGGAATACATAGCTTATCTGTCACTGATAGCTAATGAATTCTTTCCTATTAAAATTTAATTGAAAATCTTCAGTGATATTTAAGCTTTCACAGAAGTGTAAACTACTGTGACTACAATTCACAATGCATTTAAAACAATTATTCTTTATCATTAAAGTTAATAATATGCACATTAACCTCTTATGTAGTCTAAATCAATATTGTAGTTTAAAAGATATGACCTCTGGACAGCTTTCTCTAAATATTGATTTCATTGTCATTTGTATAAGGTATCAAACAAATTACATGCTGCACTAATATCATTAATGCTGCCCCCATAGAGCCAATGACTTTATGGGTTCTTACAATACAGGACATGACATTACAAAAATATTGAGGACATCACAAGATATAATTACCGAATGGATGAGGTTTGACTATGGCTGAGTAGAGTGGCTCTGAATATATGATAACTTCCAAATCCTTCACTCTCCGTGGACAGAAAAAATACTGCTCTTTAACATGCAGATTGGTTACTGAGGTTAAGTTTCAAATGGCAGAATTTTTTTCTGCCTCAGAGGGTCTAATTTACCTTTTTGTGTTGCCATAGGTATTTCAGAAGAGAATCTAAAGTCAGATTAAAATGTTGTAATTCTGCAATCTAACAGTTTTCCCAAAATAAACTTGTTTAGGAATTTCTATTACAAGTTCCTAGTGAGTCAGATGAGTTGGAAAATACATGCATTAAAGTAAAGGGGCTGAACCTTTCAAAGGTCATTGAATTAAATAAAATCTGATTTAGGGATGGATATGTATCACGTTTCCCCTCATAACCAGCAGTTATAGTAGTATTTTTGTAAAAAAAATTGCAAATTAAAATAGCAGCCATGTAATTTGCTCTCTTTTACTTTCTTCAAGTTCTAAATTGCTCTGAATCACAATTGTTAGCATCACCCAGTTACATCTAACTCTATTTTGATGTTACTTTTTAATTTTTAAAATTTTACTTTACTTTTTGTTTTCTATAAAACTTTTTAGAAAAGAGATGTGGTCACGGTCACGACACTGTGAACTGTGGGTGCAATTTGTACTAAAAATGTTCCCTCCATATTTCTTGTAGGTAAAAGTGACCCATTTTGTGTGGTTGAACTGAACAATGATAGGCTGCTAACACATACTGTCTACAAAAATCTCAATCCTGAGTGGAACAAAGTCTTCACATTGTAAGTAGTCATTCTTTGAGCTCATTTCAAAACTGCTGCTAAATGATATTTATTTTTGAAATTTTTGTACGTTTATTCTTAACTGATTAACAACTCAATGAATCTGGCCTGCCTTTGCCAGCAACAATGAATTGCATAATTGCATTACCTTCCTGATAGTGAAACCTGGGGAAAGGGTATGCCATTTTTCTTTGTTTTCACAGATATTTTTTTTAAACTATGCATCTTATATATGATTTGATGAAGGATTTTGCTCCCATTAACTGAATTGCCGTACTGCTTCTTCCTTTTATACTTTCTATTGAAATTCTCCCCAATTGCACTGACACCAAGGAGGACAAAGCTCTATTTGTTCCATTGCTCAAATCAGCAAACAATTCAGTCTCGGATTCGGCAGATGTTTTAGTTTGGGTTTGTTGCGTTTTAGCACAATAAGAATATTAAGTACTGTCCTATGTACCAGAAAACACTTTGAGTTAATTTTCTTTTTGTTTTAAAAAGTTTGTAAATCTTTTCGATCATGCACTGTAAAAGCTGCCGATGCTACACTATAGTATCTCCTAAGTCCGTGGGTTTTTTTGTTTTTTTTTTTAAGCTGAGCTTTAGAAATGAACTCTGAACAAAGAAAAACTCTCCAAACAGAAGTACTTCTTAAGTTTTCTAACATAGTTTATTTTATTTTCGTATATGAGAAACTGTTTTATTTTCATATATGAGAAACTGCTAAATTCCTCATTAATTTCTTATAATGTCCTTGCTTAAGAGCCAGTAACTAATCAGATTTAATTATCTGACCAATTTATCTTTAAGGAATTTCACATTTTTATAAGAGATGAAAGCCTGGTCAGGAGACTTGCACTCCTAAGAAGGTTGTGGAGAGTGTTTTTCTCTGGAATGCATAATTGAATGAATAGGTTTGATAATTATCAAAGCCATTAATTGATTGTGCTCTGATAAAGCCTTTTCTCACATGTAGTTGCAGTCTTTCAGTAATGAATATATTCATTTTTTGTTTTCTCTTAATTCATGTTTTCTTGGTAAACAGTTTGATCAAAGAATAAATGCTGTCAACAATTGGGGCTTATTTTTCTAGAAACAAAATATGAAGAGCTTGCATACTTGTTTGTTAACATATGTTGTCTTTGGAACATAATGGAACACTACTTAATTTCTAAATCCTAGGGTGGTACAATAGCTATCAATGTTACATTTTCTTCATTCTATACTCTGTGTTGGTTAATTTTTACTATAAACCAAACAGAAATAAGTCAGAGTTTTGGTGAGAGCTATAAAGATAAAGGAGATATTCTATTATGATAAAAAAGAAAAATTATATAAACTATACTGTGACTCTTGCTGAAATCAAACCTGGTAGTGCTTCATGTGGGAGTAACAAGAAGATGGGAATTATTGTAATAATGAGAATAGGAGAAGTCTAAAAAAAATAAGTGCCACTTATTGATTTTTTTTTACAATAACTTATTCTTTGCCCATCCAGATGGAAATTATATTTTATTGAAAAATTATAACTTAAAGTTACAGTTGTATTCAAAGTTCCAGATAATAGAACCATCATGTCTACTAAGGTGCATTGTGGGAAATTCTGTCAGATACCAAGCTACCTTATGTATGTGTATGCAAATGGTATACATAAAACATATATATACCAAATCAGCTGGAGCTATCTAAATTTTCAAAAGCATTTGTGTTCTTGTTCCCTACTGATGAAGTCTTTTTTTCTTTACATATATTTATTATACAGCAACATTAAAGATATCCATTCAGTTCTTGAAGTGACAGTTTATGATGAAGATCGGGATCGAAGTGCTGACTTTCTGGGCAAAGTTGCTATACCATTGCTGTCCGTAAGTTTCATTCACCTGACACACTGCTCTGTGTTGCTTTTGCTCAAGGAAAAAAAAAACCCCTCAGCTCTATATCTGTCATTTCTCAACCAAGGTCTGTAATAAGAACACTAAAAATTTTAACATACTCAATGCACGGCCATGTTGAATCCCATGATAGTTAATTTTTCCTGACAGACTTGATCCTGGTAATGAACAGGTACTTGTCAGAATTGCCACAGTTGTTTTGGGTTCTCTGTCAGTTTCAGCAGCTGGGGGTCAAAGGTCACTGAGGGAGTGTATTCAGTGGAGACCGCGAGACAGACGGCTGTCATGTCCTTTTCCCGCAGATTCAAAATGGTGAACAGAAAGCCTACGTCTTGAAAAACAAGCAGCTGACAGGGCCAACAAAGGGGGTCATCTATCTTGAAATAGATGTGATTTTTAATGCTGTAAGTCTTAACTTTGGCTTTTTTGTACTGCTAAAGAGTTCAGTTTCATGAAAGCTTTTGTTCCTGATTTGTAGAGAATTTCTGTCAGTCCTCATTTTCTCTAAACCTTGATGTATCCTGGAGAATACGCTTCTGCCACTGCCTGGCACACCCACACTTTCTGTTATAGCTGGCGGCTGCCGCTGTGGCTGTGCTCTGGTCGCTGCCTGCCGGCGTCAGAAATGGAAGCGCATGCATGTGCAACTGTATACATTTATATTTTATGAGCACAGCAGCCAGGACTTTGAAACTTTCGAAATTATTGCAAATTGAACTGCGTGAAAAACTTGTAAACATTTGTACTATATTAATCCATAACAGACACATATGTTGATGTATAGGTGAAAGCCAGCTTACGAACATTAATACCCAAAGAACAGAAGTACATTGAAGAGGAAAACAGACTCTCTAAACAGGTAAAAAGCAAGGAAAGATGAATCCCTCTGGGAAGACTTGATTATATCTGTAAAACATCTATGTAAATTCAAATAAACTTTGGAGGTAAGGAGGGGGGAAGACTATGGAATTTTTGATCATCTACGGATGTGAAATGGCTCTTTCTTTTCTTCTTTCTTTTTCTCTTTTCCCTTCCTTTCCTTAAAAGATCAAACAAGGACAATACCAAACTAGTAAGTTGGATGGGGGTGGTCAGAAAGGAAAGGGGATACTGTAGGCTCTGCATAGAATGGATATGTATTCATGCGTTAGCAGAAGAATGATCATTTTGAACATAAAATACAATTTGATTGCCATGGAATGTGTAAATGAGAACACCAAAAGCTGAGGTTCAAATATATGTCCAGACCACCCACAGGTATGATGCAGGTGTCTGTAAAGTGAGCCCAGTATAAAGTTCTTCCCTCTAATCCACGGGAGAGGGGGCTCTATCTTTTAAGGGAAGCCTTCCTCTTAATTAGATTTTAACTATGATCTTTTAGAAGTGAACTATTATTGGCATTTTTAGCTAAGAAAATAGAAAATCAGGAACCCTGATTTTTATATCATGAAGAAATTTTAAATTATGCTTGATATCTCGTAATTAGACTTGTAGTTTTAAATTCAATTTGATAACAAGTTAAGAAAAGAGTATTAAGCTACTCCTTTTAAAAATTGTTTACTTCCAAATAACACAGCTAAAATCAAATGTATTTGAGGTTATAAAGTTTACAGAACTCATTTGTGCGTGTTAAAATCTTTAATAATTTCCTGTGCTATTAGAAGACCAAAAATATTTTGGTTTTAATCCAATCATTTCACCATAAACAGTGCAATCTTTAGTTGTTTAAAGACAATGCATGAGTTACAAATGTAATACCTATCTGAACAGAAATACAGATTGCATATTTCCACAGTTATAGTTAAAAGTTATAAAAGTAGCCCTAAAAGTAAGGTGATCAGGGGCCAAGAAGGAAACAAATAGAGACACTTTTTACTTTCCCTGAAAGAAATTTTAACTTGTTTAAACTGGTATGCACGTATGTGCATCTATGCGTACACATATATACGTTATTTTTTCTATATGACCCCGGTTAACTTTACATAGCTCCTTTAAAATACCAGATTGGCCTTGACGTGTACTTGGAAGTAGCAAAATATTAACCTGCAGACATATTACTCTAATTATTAACATAGCTGTATGTAATTTTTTGAACCTATATCTAGAGCATGGGTTGTTTTTCTTACAGCTGCAGTCATGCCTTAATTTAAATTTTTTAATTTAAATTATTTCAATTCTCATGTAGTTTTTTTTCTTGTTCAATATCTGTAGCTTTTCTATCTCTTTTTTTTTTATTGAGGTGTAGTTGATGTACAGTATTATATGTTACAAGTGTACAGTATAGTGATTCCCAATTTTTAAAGGTTTGTTCCATTTGTCGTTATTATAAAATATTGACTATATTCCTTGTGTAGCACGATATATCTTTGTAGCTTATTTTGTATATAATAGTTTGTCATATACCTTTTTTAGTAACAGATTTTGTAAAGTACTTGTCATACATTTTTCCCTAAATCCAAAATTATGAAAAAGTAATGAGAAAATGTGGGTGAAATTTATTGTGGGAAGGAGGGAGATAGAGAGACGAAGAGGGAAAAGAGAGAGAGAGAATGAGACTATGATAGTGAGAAAGGGAGAATCCTACTGAAATGGTGAAAAAAATGTTACTTTTCTATAATAAAGCAGTACTTGACAGGTTTTTCCCTAAGGCCCTAAATAAAACCATCCCCAGTTATCCATTTCACTTTGAAATATCTAGAAATTAAAGCATTTAAAGCATTTTAAAAGCACAGGACTTCAGAATTCTTAAATATATTTAAGGTTCCCAGTATTCTAAGTGGCAAAAAAATGTTTTTGAACTGTTGGAGATTGTTTTTTTCTTTTGAAGAGAGGTAGCCCAATTTGCATGATAGTATTATTTATGCAAATATATTTAACTAAGAAATTGCACTTATAATTTAGTTCTTTTCACCTTCTTAGAGATACTTCTTTTCTTCTAACTTGTGAGCCAAATTGCTTGGTATATTCTTACAACTTTATTAACTTTCTGAATCCATTTTAAATCACACTAAACTTGAAGGATTTTGTAGCATATCTGATGGGTTTTAGTCTTGCAAATTCTAATAATACTTTCATTTTCCTATAGCTGCTACTAAGAAACTTTATCAGAATGAAGCGTTGTGTCATGGTGCTCGTAAATGCTGCATACTACATTAATAGTTGCTTTGACTGGGATTCACCCGCAAGGAGCCTCGCTGCTTTTGTGGTATGATCATACTGTATTACTTACATTATTATTCATTAAATTCAGTAATCATAGCTGCATGTTTCTGTGGCAATAGTTACAGTTATGTTGATGTGTCCATTTTAAACTTCTATTTTGAGACTTGACTGGGCAGATTTGCCGTGGGCAGGAACCTGATGGATTGTTCAGGGTCTGAGTCCAAGAATACATCCCCGCCTCAGATTTCCGGAATATAAGACATCTCAGCCAATGTATAATTTTCTCTGTGACAGTTAAAATGTAAAACTTTACATATTGCATAATTCCAAATCCCAATAGCAGAGCCAAGAAAAGTCCTTAGCATTAAAAAATAATAATAATCTTGACCATCTTCATTTTAATTTTATTTGTCCTGTAGATATTCTTTCAAAATATGAAAATCTTTGGCAGTAGCATGCTAGTTGGTAATACTTTAATATGTGAATCAGTTGGAAGTGGATGTGACCTATTTAAGGCACATTTTATTATTTCTGAGATTTCCAGCTTTTAAAAACGCATGAGTGAGAGTTTGATAGATCCAAATAGTCCTCTGACAATGTTCATCTTGTAGCCTTTTACTTTGGTTATTTAAAAACTGCTGATGAGACCAACTTGCAAAGCTAGAAAATCTGAAAGAATACTTTCCTCTGAGCTTCAGCTGGGATTTTCTGCTCTCACATTATTTTTGCTTATTCAGGGTTTTGGTTTGAAGTTTAAGTGGAGTCGTTCTTTTGAAATCTTTTATTTTATTGTCATATTTGTTAGAATATGAGTACCTTATGCTTCCTTATAGTTACCGGTTTCTCAGAATATGACTTTATTATAAGGGGCTTACAAGAAGAGTTTTAATTATAGTAACAAATCAACATTTTAGTATTACCATTCAAATGAGTGTATGCACATCTGTTTAGTACTTTGAGCTCTGTCCTCCTCTCAGGCCTTGTATGGGACTTTCATTAATGTCTGAGCACATGGAACAAAGAGTGTACATGTCCCTTTGTGTTGTGAGTTACCAGAAAGTTAAGCAGCCTGCTTCCCATAGACATGTCGTTGTCTCCTTAAAGAAAGTGACTGTCATCATCATTAAGTTTTAGAAAAGAAAATCTGCCTCTTTCAATATTCTTGTATTTAGCTCTTTCACATAATAAATACATTGGAGTACTGTTAAACAAACTTTATTATTATTTTTCAGCATCATAGAGGCACTTTGATGTTAATGAGGAAAAAATGGTATTGAGTTTCTGTGTGTATTTTATGCCATTACTTCCAGGTTCCAGGGGCCTTTTAGGAGACACAATAATATTCTACTGAAAATGTCATGCTGCCATCTTTGATTCACTCCTCCCAAAGTCATTCCGCACAGCTATATGTGAAATTTGAAAACAGAGAAACCTATATAATTATATCATTTGTTCAGGAACCTTCATTTTGAGCAATTTAGCATTACAATGTGTGTAAGTCTTCTTAAACTTCATCTGGCTTCTAGAGGTCACTCACGTAAAGTGAATTCAAGATGGCAGACTTTTTTTCACAATTTCTTTCCGATTGAAAAATAAACCAGGCAGTGAAACTCTGAGAAACTTAGCTACATGTACATGATGGTACTTGAGTAATTTCACTGAAGGGGAGTCAAAATTCACTGGGGAAGAAATGTACTATTCTCTCTCTTAGCTGGTGGTCAGTTTCTAACAGACTGGGTCCTACAAAACACAAGCTGAATGAAAGATGCTTTCAAAATAAGGGGGGCGGGGGAGGCCACAATAAAGGTAGGAAAAGGGACTCCTGACACTGGTGGTGAAAAAAGAGACCAAAAACTACAACGTGAATGTACATTAACAGTACTTTTGAGAAGAAACAACAATATTAATGGTTTTATTGAAAAAAATAAAAGAAGCACTGAATTACGTTCCATTGAATGTTATTAAAACAATGAAAACAAAAGCCAGCTTCATGTGTCTGGACCTGAACTAGGAGTTCCAGGAGAATGGGGACCCTGCCTTTTTCACCTGGGACTCTAGCATCACCTGCAGAGTATCTAGCGTTAGTAGGCTCCCAATATAAATGACTATCTAAATCGATAGACCAACCAATGATCCAGTCAGTCAGTCTGAAATTTTTTTCTTATGTGGAGAAACTTTCTTCAATGATACCATATAAATAAGGGTTTGCTCTAATAAAGCTAGCTATTAGATGATGATAGACATAGCTTAATGCTTTGTAGCCATTTTTCCTATACCTTCCATTTGAATTCTAAACTATTTCATAATCCTCTCTCAGTCATCTATTTTAGTCTCAGATTAAATTCTGATACAAAAAGATCCTTATATAGTAATAATAACAACTAACATTTATTACATATCTATGTGCCAAAGAACTGTTTTTCAGGCACTAAAGCAGGAAAGTGCTTTTCATGCATTAATAAATTTAATATTCCCAACAACCTTATTATGAGGTAGATACTATTATTTTCCTGATATACAGAGGGAGAAGCTGAGGCACGGACAAGTTAAGTACCTTGCCCCAAGCCACATGGATATGATTTCCTTTTCAAAAGAGCTTTTAAATTATGTACCTTGTCATCTTAATATCATAACGATTTGGGAAAAAAGAACTGTTGTAGGATTTTTATTCATCTTATAGATATTCAATGATGTATTTAAAAATGAAATGTTTCAAAGATCTTATTGCACAACCAGAGCCTTTTTTAGGCCAGTTTTTTGAAAAGAACTGCTTTCCATTAGGAGAAGCTATGAGCAGCACCCCATTGTTACAAACATATTGTTCCCATCATTCCCTGTTGATGGATCACGGATCTATTATTATAATATTGGTTCCACTTGGCCCACTTTTTCATAAATGCAGCTGCCTCACATGGAGCACATGCATTTGTACCATTATGCCACTTGGTTTTAGGCCCAGATCAGTAAACTTTATGTTTAAGTGCCTTTTTTCTATTCCATTTTATTTTTCTTTTCTAATTTACTATCCAAAAATAAATGTAGAATAATGAAATTAAAATGGAAAAACAATAATTTTGTCCCTGTGTCAGTTAAAATGGAGAGTATGTGAAATGCAGGGGGAGGGCTGCCCTGGCTTCTTTATGTGCTACCTATGTGCTCTGTGGAAGGTTCAAAGCTGGCTTACAGTATTAGAAGCGGAAATCGGCCTGGAAGGTGATGGATGAAATATAAGCAAACACATTCCCGGCAATGAATGTCCTTATTGTTGTGTGCTATGAATTAGGTTTCTAAATTTTACTATGAATATTGTATGCTTAAGAGCAAACACAGACGTATGTGACGTGGAATGCACAACCGCTTGTCTTTGGGATTCATCTATTGTAGACGTGGAAGTGTCTCATAAATTGGGCCTAATTTTCATCAGGCTCTTGACTAGACATTTGTGTTCTTGTGGATGTCAGTGGGTGCAACGTGGAAAAAAAAAGTGTACATTCTCTCTTTCTTTTCAGTACTGTCATATCTCACTGTAATGAGCACAAAAATAATTGGACAACCGGGCTATCAGTAAAAAGGACACACTTCAGTGTGCGTCGAAGAATTATTTTACAGGACAAACTTTAATCCTTAAATGGGATTGTAGATAATTTGTGGTACCATCTGTCCATTTGGAATTGTTTTAGCCTTTTCTGTCGTTATACAGTAAGTGCCGCTGTGTTTAACATTAACATTTGATATTTTACACATTTAATTTCTGTTCTGCTGTGTGGTCCTTAGGGAATGGAACGCTAGTGCTACATGAGAGAGACAAAGTATTGATCAGTTAACATTTCAGCTACATTTATGTATGTCGCAAAATTAATGAAAATGCCAGACAAAAATGTCAGAGTGCACAAAAAGGTAGAATTTAAATTTGGTAGTTTAATGAAAAGTTTAAGATGTGCATTATCAAAAATGTCCTCTTGCCTTTAAAGTACAATTCCTAGCAGAATAACTAAAGGGAGACACATTTTACTTAGAGGAACAATGAACATGAATTACGAAGGGATGTCAACTCCTCAAAGTACCTTGTGTTCCAAAACAGCATGTTTGAATGCTTAACTGTTACTCATAAAATACGTGTGTTTCTCTTCCTATCTGGAGAGCTACTGGCTTCAGCCCTCCGGGCTGACCAGCCGATGAGGCAGGCTTCCTACCGAGATTCTCCCCCTAGGTTTTCCTTGGTATCCAGGCATTCCTTTTGTGTCAAAACTGAGAATTCCCTCTACAGCAATTCATTGAGGCCACTCTGGTTCATTACTCGTTCCTTTCTAGGTCGTTTTCAAATGCCTGGTTTTCCTTTGCTCCTAGATAATTTGAGCTCCACCTTCATTCAATCCCCATTTTAGTAAAGGATCACACTCTGGACAACAGCGACTCTCAGAAAAGCTGGGCCATTATGCAGGCAAAGAGAAAAAACAGTGATGATGTATGCAAAGAATGACATGAGACAGCTCTGTGTAGCCAAATGATTAAAAAAAAAAAAAATGGAGGAAGCACAAGCAAAGGAAGAACTGAACTTGCAGAGGCAATGGGAATTTAGTACAATGATCTGAAGACAATAGGCTCCCAAGGAAACCTTATCAAGTACTTCCTGTGTAGAAAGCCTGCTGCTATTAAACAACATATGGATTTTTCTAAAAGTTATTACAAACAATAAGGACATTTTAAGTGACCTTCATGTGCAAGGACTAAAAAGGGAGCATCGCTTAAGAAGAAATGTTAATGTGAAAACAAAGACATGTCTATATCACCTGTAGTTTAGATTCAAGTCTTACTAGCCTTCATATCACTGAACAAAAGAGGGTGATTGTACCGGACATATGGAAGGTAATTTTAAATTTCAACAGAAATTTCTATTTTAAAGAGTGTGAGACATCAGTAATACCACACCAACAAGATTATGATTCAGGTTTCTAGCAATTTTCAAATGATTTTTACAGAAGCTTTTGTAGTTGTTGCTACCATATTTTTTAGTGCCAGCAGAAAAAATTGGAAATGTTCCAGATGTAATTTTTGTCACTTTCCCCACAACAGCAAAATAGAAGGACCCCTGAAAACCAAAGAAACAAGTACTAAAGCAGAATGATCTATAACTGATGGTCCTATCCTTGTATTCTTGAATTTTCCTGGAATTATGTAAATCTCAACTTCCAAGACCTTTTGCCCACCCTTCCTTATAGATGCTTTCCTCTGACATAAGGACTTACTAAATTTATAAACAATACTTCCAATTTAATTTACACAAATTTTAAAGGTACGTTAAACATTTCCTTCACAAATGTGTAAGTGAGAAAAAAAGAAAGTCTATACAGAGTTTCATTGATTTAGAATATTGTATACCTCCTAGTTGCCTAAAATTCCTTTTACAAAGTCAAAGAGTATTGACGCTTAGAAGATTCTAGTACTGTATTTTTCTTTTCAGTAAATAGATTGTGTGCCCAATTCATATGAACCTGCTGGCACTTTAAGTTGATGTATACATTTTTTCCAAATTTATCTGAATTCCATGGAAGGAAAATGTTTTTCAAGCAGTGGCCTATGAAAAAATTGTTGTTTTGTAAGTGGTACCTTCCGAAAAGTGTTGCATATAAATTCTTGCAACTGTGTAAAAGCCCCCCCAAATACCACAGTTTAGAAGTGAGTTGAGTTTTAGGATTGATCACAATTAGCTAAAATCAGATATTAATGAAACAAAACATTTTGACTAGATTTCTCCAGTCCTTGAGGAGTGATGCTCTAGTTCAGTTTGTAGGTCTATTTAAATGTATAATCTTTTTGTTTTATTTTTGTGGCTGTTACATATACCAATGCAGCACTTCCTCAAATCAGCACTTAGCTTTCTTTAAATGGTGCCAATACCCTTTTTTGTTTATCTTAATATTGTCAGCAAAAGGGGCTCCTGCTCTTTGGAGGGAGATAATAACATAAGGCACAGAGTCTACCACTCTCTGAAAAGCTTACTCCTCTTAAATTTTATTTTATATTTTCAACAAGAAGAATTTAATTCTTATAACACATCACACACGTTATCTATTATTTCTACTCTCCCTCCTTTGTTCTCTAAAGCAGGAAGTAGTAAGATGCTATAATCTGGAGACGTTTTCTTCTGTGCGTGATTTGAGGAAAATCGAGTTATTTCACTTTTTCTCAAGTATAGTACTCTTGTGCTATATTATAATCAAACATAAACTGCAGATCTCGTCAGTATAACGATACCATATTGAATCTAGGAATTAGCCTTCTCATGAACCTTAATGATATGTGCAATGAAAGTTTGGGTGACACCAGTGCCTCATTGTGGTCTCCTTCTGGCTGTATGGCTGCTGTACCATTTCCCCAGGCAGCCTCCTTGTATTATGTATCAGGTAGTTACAGCCTCAAAACCTTTATGAGACCCTTAAAAAATATGTTTCATCCAGATTTTACAACTAAGTTGACTAAGGATCAAAAATTATAAAATAATGAAATCAGAGGTGTCTCGCTATCTGTCCTCAGATTCCTAAACCAGCGTTCTTGTCCTCTGAAAAAATTTCCACCCCCTAGCTTCAATTTAAATTGTTAGACACAGACATTCTAAGCAAAACAGCAAGCCATATTCCACTGCAAAATATTATTCTGTAAAGTGTGTTTCAAAGGAGAAAGTTTAAATGAATGAGATAATTGTATAATTTATTTTAGTAAAATTCTGTAAAGTAAGAGTAATAACTCTTCTGAAAGATTGTAAATTACAACAGCAATGCAGTCATTAATATACTTTAGACACTGACTTCACTCTCCACATGTTTTCATGCCCCTTTGTATTGGGTAAATATTAAGAAATAAGGAGTAGAATGCTTTCTATTGTCTGATTTTTCTATTTTGACCAGTTATGAAGATATACCTTAGAATTGTGGTGTATTAGAGTTAATGTACCAAGTGAGAAACTAACCTGAAATGCTGTTAAGGAAGATTTTCATTGCCTTTTTTCTTGCCATCATTTTACCACGTTTGAACATTACAGTCAGAATCGACTATAGATGCAGTAGTCACTCCTGCCATAGTAGGTGTGTGAGTTATGACACTGTGTTGCGTCCTCTATTTTGCTGTGGTGACAGAGATCCAATACTCAGCAAGTGGTAACATTAGAGATCAGTAACAGAGGGAAGATGAAAGAGTGACCATTTCTCGTGTTTGCACCAGTCATCAGCCACTGGCTCAAAGGGAAGTAATGAAGAGAAAATCAGAGAAAAGCTAAGAAGCAAGGAAAGATAGAAATCACATCAAAGTGTAAACAGATATTTAGATAAAAATGAAAGGCAACCCTGATTTTAAGGGTGGGAAAAAAGATTTTAGAGACAAAGCTTGGCTTTTATTTTGTTTTAAATCAGTGTTTCTCTGTTTTTCTCATATTCACCTCTCTAAGGGGAAGCTTTTCATTTACTTTAATGAGACAAATGAAATACCAAGGAATAAGATTTTTCTCAGGGAGTGTTGAGCTTTGAAGGGCCACAAATCATTGTGATACCCTAAGATTCTTTTTGCTCTCCCCCAAGAACCAATTTTTACCCCCTTGGGTGCCATCTCAACCCTGTTGAGAATTCATGCTCTAGATCAAGTTTAATGTGAGTTTAACTATGTTTACTTTCATGCTCTTGGTGGTAAAGTCTAGTTTAGATTTTTGGTAGTTTGCATACAATGCAAATTATTCCCATAGGTAATCAGTCTGGAGAAAGAATTAGTGATCTCTATACAAAATTACTGACTACATTGGAGTCCAGTGAAAGGACAGATTTTGTTTGGCTTCACAGAGATTGAAGAATTGAATCTTCCCCTTATGAAAACCTATATGAGAGTTTTCTTCTCTACACCGATTCCAAGGGTACATTGTGCTTCACTGAAATGGAGAAGTGGGGTGAATATTAATTCTGGCCTAAGTAATATAACCTCTATCATTATGAAGGTTAGATGGGTTTTGTCCATACATTGTACTATAATTATGACTAATAGATAGTCTTTATATTCCTAAATGAATATCGTTATGTTAGAGATATAAAAGCATGCTTTATTAGGCTTGATTACCTATTAGATTTTCATTGGAAGGGAAGGAAAAAGGGTTGTGGAATAGGAAAGTCATTTAAAACAGGGAAGATACACGTTCTACTAGCTATTCTTTATGGCTGGTTACTCAGTTCCCCAAAGGAATCAAAAAACTTTCACTGTTGTAATTTATCAATAATAAGTAAATATATGATGTTTTATATTCTAGTTAGCTATATACAAATAATTCCGCTGCATTTTCCATAGTTAGCATCTTTACAGTTTCTGCCAAGAAGACTGCAGGCAATACTTACATGTTTGAAATAAGAATATATCATCCAATTTTGTCATAAAATGTTGGTGAATTAAATACTATTTTCCTGAGAGAAATCTTTTGGATTTCATTTAAAATGAGAGATTGCCAAGGCTACAAGTAGTCCATTAATTATCCACAAATTATTATGCTGAGGTTACATATAAGAGGTGTTATATTTTGAAGTGATATTAGTAAAGTAATGGCTGCTACTCAGAGAAAATTCATAAATATAGAAGTTCAGATAGCTGAGGTCACTTTTTCTAGTTAGGCAGCGATATTGAAAACTTATCTGGTTTTGTTTAAATTATTTTAAGTTGAATTTGGTTTTTCCATCACAAGAGACTATTGCATGCCTCAACCAGGAGGCTGGTATTTTTAAGAGAGACCTTTAACCAAGGTTCTACTAGTTTGGGTGTGCACTGTTTCCTTTATTTTTTAAATTCTCAGAATATGAGCCTCCTACCACAGTTTTATTTCTAAGTCCTAAATCTTGGTTGGTATGTAGTTAAAACTACATATTTTTTCATATAGACTCACAACCTCCAAACAAGATGTAAAAGTCTGTTTTGTAAGACAGCTGCTTAAACCTTGGAATGCATTTCCCCACAGTGGCAGTATCATAAATACTGACATAGAACCATTCACAAAGCCTATCGATCCCTTCATAGAGTACTAGCTGTAGAATGGAAATATCACATGTAGGAAGTAAATTCAATGCAATCATGGCTTGGTGCTCAGGATGCCAGGAACACACCTACCCCAATCCTACCTCAGGATAAAGCACCTTCCTCATGGCAAAGGCAAGGGGTCTACAAAGGTGGAGATTGTACAGGCTTTTAAGGGTGTAGATGAATTCATAGAATGTTACAGTTGGAAGGGAGCTTAGAGATCATTTTACAGTAGAGGAAATTAAAGTGCTCTAAGGGAGAGGAACTTACTGAGGCACTAACTCTTCTTCTCCCCCAATTGTTGGTAATGGACGCTTCAAAGACAGCAGCATTGAGAAGAGAAGAAGAGGGGGAGAGAGGGAGAGAATCTCTGTCCCGAAGTTTATAAGTCAAGTTGTCCTTCATTAAGGAAAACCAAGTGACATTGTCCTGTAGAGTTCTAAGCATGTAAAATTAGACTCCCAGTTCTTGGTATTCCCTATTAAGGAATGTGTTGATCGAAAGGGCTGGAACTGCCTATTCAAAATAGTAAATCTCTGCTCACTTTGCTTAGTATTATTCCTGCAGTTCAAGTGATAAGTGCGTATCTTATCTTCTGATGAACTTCTCTATTAGTTGCGATCACATCACATTACAGCTCCCCCAAACACTGCAGAGATGTGTATATAGTAATAAAGGACACAAAAAGTTCACTGTGTATTTAAGTGAGGTACATTTTAGACAAGCAAAGAAATGTCATTTGGCCTCTAAGTAGTATAAATTACTTATTCCCGAAAGTAAATGTAGACTCATTAAGAATATATTTCCCAGGTTTCAAACACATACTTTCATGAGTTGCTTAAACAGTTTAAACCATCTATATTGATCCATATTGATTTAATGGTAGCTGAGATGAACCTGTCCATGGCCTAAATTTCCATTAGACTGAATAAATGCCAGGAAAAAAGTGTATGTACTGTGAATTATCTAGGAAAACTGGTGATCCAGTTTCATTGTTTTGCTTTAATCCTAAATTTCCTTTAAAATTACATAGATCAAAACTTTTCTAGCATATAATTAAGCAAAAGAATGGAAGCGTATATTCCTTTACAAAGTGGTGGAAGTACTGAATTAATAATAATTTGGGCCTATGTTAAGATACTATTAGAATTTGTAGGGTGTTGCCCACTTTGTTACATAAATTATGTGAGGTATCGTTTGCTATAAATTTGGTGCACCAATTTATCGCTATTGGAGTTACCGGAGTGAATAAAGCTATGAAATCATCTATATGAAATGCTTTGAAGTCCTTAAGTATGAGGGCCCTTGGATCGTTTAGGCTTGAATAATACATAAGACCACAACAACACAGGTTTTTGTTTCTGAGAGCTGTTGTAACCTTTCAAAATTTGTATCAATCTTGAGAAAATGATTTAACTTAAAATTATTATTTGGAAATATCCTATACTGGACCTAAGAAAGGGAAATAAATCACAAGGAAAAATTTCTCATCAGTGTTTGCTAAAAATGCATGAGTCTTCCTCCAAAAATATGCGGGAGACGTAATAATACCTGGGTTCTATTTCCAATTGACTAGATTGTTTAACCTAAGTTTAAGGAACTAGGGAAAAAATAGATTGCAAACTGAAAAATGCCATTTTTCAGTATTTTTAATCCATTATTACAATCAGTGACAGGAGATAAATTCAGGCTGTTCTGCTTGAGATGTATTTCAGTTCCATTAACAGATCTTCCCCGTTTTCATGCACACTCAATAAAGCTGTGTTGAATGACTGACTCAGATGACTTCAGCAGCAAAACTGGAAGTTAAAGCTGTAATATTGTAACAGAAACCCCCAACAGTAGTATCAGATGAAGCTGAGAATAAATGTAGTATATCAGGCATCATAAAAGGGTGAACGTGGGATACATTTATGCCCTCCTCTACCTACTGTGAGATTCATACATAAGATTCACGCTCATTATTCTCGTCATCTTAATGAGATCAGTGTGGGAACATTTCTCTACTCTCCCTCTTGACTGTCAGAAATGGGACACTCCATTATTTCTCCTTCTTCTCTCTACTTTTAAGGGACAAGCTATATTTTCTTGGAAGGCCAGAAATGTTAACTGATTGCATCAGGCAGCCCCAGAGCATAACACCGAAAGGCTAAAGGACTCTAGGTAGAGACCACAGCGTTGGTCTCTCTCTCTCTCGCTCTCTCGCTCTCTCTCTCTCTCTCTCTCTCTCTCTCTCTCTCTCTCTGTCTTGCTCGTTTTCGCTCTCGCTCTCGCTCTCGTTCTCTTTGTCTTTCCTATGCGCACTTTCTTTTCTTTCAGACTTTTATTGTCTGCCCTACTTCCTAAGGGGTTTCCTTGGAAAAGAAGGGAAATTTCTCCATGTGGAGGAAAATAGGGTACCTGAGTATTATCTCTAATTGCTACCCTCCTTCTCTTTGGATCTATCGCCCTGATTAGTTTTGCGCAGTCTTCCTAAACCAGCTCTGAACATGATCAGTTCATGTGTTCAAGCCAGACATGTGTCCGGCCTTGAACTAAAAGAAATAGAATGGGCAAGGCACCCGTTCTAATGCATCTTATCCTCAAATAAATTTTCAAATCTGTCAAGTAACAGTCACTGTTTATAATTAAAGTTGCTAGGAGAGATTTTTATCGTGTTTTTAGATCATGAATTCCCTTCATCCTTAAGGACAAGACAACAGGAACTTACAAAAATTCAAGCCAGCTAGGCTATTGATTATTAATTTATATTGTAACCACACTGGTTTTAGTACTGTTTTCCTTGAGAGGAGCTCAGATTCCCTTTAACATGATTGAAGAATTTTAAAGTAGACATTTTTAATATTTGCTGCCCTCTTATTTATAACTTGTTTAATGCACCACTGTTAGCACAGGAAATATGAGTTAATAAAAATGTCATAGTATTAGTGAATAAAACACTATGTAATTGTCCCCAGGTAATAATTAACAGCATAAGGCTATATTAGCAATAGTCTTAGTGTACAGTCCCTAAATGTATTTGATTCTCATCTTTTAAAAAGTAATTTTGTACTGAAATTCAGTAATAAAATATTTGAGAGATTTAGTTAAGCTAGTTAATGTAAACTTCTTAAGTGAGCGAATCTTTTCAAGTGATTTGTATTATATTGCTATGTTAAACATCATTCTATTTTAAAATCAATCTGAAATTTTGAAATGTTAGCTTAATGATCGCCAGAGCAACCTTATTGAGGTTCATAAAAGGCTTATTTATCTCATCACAGTATTTGTTAAAACAGTTGAAAAATAAAATCAATAAGCCATGAGGTCATTATTACGTAATGTTTTTGCTCACATAGATAAATAGGTTTCTTTTTCTCTCTTTCTTCTTAAATAATGTCTCGCTGGCTTTGTTCTGTGGCTGCAGCAGGCTGTTAGTATGTATCTTTATACCATCAGAATGAATGAGATATATCTGTATAAATTATTGATTCACTTGAGCCTACCTCTGTAATTCAGAGCTGAAAACTCTGGCAGCTTATCTAATAGAATGATACAACTAGGAGAATGAAGTTACCTACCACAGCAACAGTTGCCAGTTGGGGGGTCAAATGCCCTTTTACCTTTATACCTGAACACCTGCAAATTGAGCTGTATCCCATTCAGAATTTTAAGAACAGGTCCATTGTCGCAGGAAGTAGGAGTTTGTTTCTTGGAGAAAATTATGCCAGTTCTAGTTCTGAATGAAAGACAAGGCTTTTATTACTCAAGGGATATTAGGGCTGACTGCTTTTTTGAGAAAACAAATTTGCTGTAACTTTATCTGTAATTTAGTCCTGAATGGGTGCAAATAGACTGCACATTGTATGGTGCAGAAAGAAGAAAATAGGGGTTTGTTAAAGCCCTACAAGGGCTATGTAACCATTATATTTCCGAGGGAAGTCTTATCGGAATTGCAGGCTATAAGGGGGAATATTTTGGTTACAGCCTTAGCGTCAAACACCTGTTTTGAATTTTAGTTTAGAATGACATTGGAAAAGAAAGTTTTTGTCTAAAATTATGGAGGATGAAATACCCATCTCCTGAAAGTTGCTGTACGGGCTGTCTTTGACTTCGAGACTGGCCCTCTCCAGAAACTTCAGAAGTCATTATAATCACTCCTGAGGTTGAACGCTAGACTCAGACCTAGGTGGACTGTGTTGACTTGTTTCACTTTTATAAGCAGATTAAATTTATAGCTTTATATACCCTTTCTGATTAAAAAATAACTACTATGCTGTATTCTTCACGTAAGAGTCTAATTTAAGCTTTGCCAAGGCTGAGAGCAAGATGGATGTTTTGAGTAAGGGACAAGAAAAAACACACTTTGGCTGGTGAGCCTCCAGGTCACACAGTGTGGGACTAATGGAAGATACATGATTTGGAGAAACTCATCCCTCAAGTTGGTCACCCACACCTTAGTCAGCAAGCTCAGTAGTTGTCATAGAAACCCTTATTTTTACAGTGTTATAGTTGATCACTGACATGGAACCAGACTAGGTAATCAAACATCTTCGCCATATGCTTGTTCTGAGTTCCAACATAGTCAATTAGCGCATTTTCTATTAAAAACTTAGTTGTAATAGGTCTTCATTAGTTAGCAGTTGCCATAATTGGATAGTTACTCAATTATGTCCATTACCCCAACCTCATTTTCACTTCTTTTCTGAGTCCAAGTAGGAGTATATCCAAGAGCATTCATGAGCCCTGCTTTAAGCAAAATTCATGACCCCTACCTCAAACAAGCCAGGGCTGTTAGGGGTTGAGCCAGGGTTTAATACTTAATTTTCTTACTATGTTTTAGCATATATAACTAGGCCCTTGAGCACTCCCTTTTTCTATTTATTTCAGAATTTCTAGTGTTTCTTCACTGAGTAAGGAGAGGAGAACTCTATGGTAAAGGCCCATGGTGCAATAATGTCTCTAGGATGTGATGACCATTCTACCCTTAAACCCATCCCTTCTTTCACCATTTTCCATTCTCCCCATCAGATACCCATCTGGGCACATCATTATCCTGGGATTACTCCCCATTATCTGCATTATGGTCCCTGTTACCCTCTGCCTGTGTCTGCCATTATGATGTCACTGAAACTCACCTGTGCCCTGTATCATCTGATGATCAAATCTGTTGTCTAGGAGTGGGAATGGGCCACCTCCAGATAACATATGTGCATTTAATCACTGGCCTTGTGGGCAAAGTATTTCTGATTTTCTTAGACATCCAAACCCTTACTTATGAGCAGGTGTAAATGGTTGTAACTGGATTATCAGACAGCAGGTAGAGCATTCAAGTGGCCCTTGGATAACACCATATGGGACATTTCTGGCCCCAGTAACGCACACAGATGCTCTTCTTGGTGAGAATTGTACCTCTTGACCTTCGTTATAAAATTACGAATGTGAAACAGTCTGGAAGAGAATTGGTCATGCAGGTTTTCTAAGCTTGGTAGCCTCATTGTGCTTTCCTCTGTGTAATACTAAATAAAAGAAGCAAAAGCAGGTACCTTCATAAGAAGTGTAACAAACCACAGTTAGCTTAAGAAACACAGAGTTTAAACTTCTCTGCATAATGAAGCATCAAGGCTGCAAATTTTCAGCCAGTGGAATGGCGCATGAAAAGGAAGGATAGTCAAAGTCTACTAACCTTCCTGCTTCTGTCCATTTTCTGGAACACAGTAGGGTTCTTTCTAATGCATCCATCCTCGCTGACCAGGTCTTTGCGATTTAGATTTGTAGGCTGGACTCAATGTAAGAATGTAAATTGTTTCAAGGATGACAGATTACACATCTGGTTTCTTCTCCCCCCAAACCCCCGCATTCACCTTTATAACAATTTTTTTTTCAAAAAGTAATGTGGTTTAAAAATCATTTTAAGTTGCCCAACATAAATGATACAATCAAATATTGGATTCACAAACAATAGCCTTTATTGGTTTGTGACAAGTGATCCATCTTTTTGCATTAGTGCAGCTTTCTGAACCAGATTATTTTTCATAATTGATAATTTGTGAGTCATATATTTGTTATCTGTTCTTTTATGGCTTTGAAAATAGTGAACGATGCCAAAGATCACTGTGCTTTTATAAAGAAAATTATTTTAGTGTAGTTTATTGGCTGGCATTTTCTGAAAGTATGTTACTGATAAGTTTTGCAGAGAATGTAACAAAGGTAAAAGTAACATTCCTTGCTAGGAGACCTGATGGGCCTAGAATTCCTGTTGATAATGTGAATTTAGTTTTAGAATTTATTCATGTTTAGCATGAGAATAATAAAAATATACAAATAAGAAAAAATGTCAAAATTCTGCAAGCTGAGAGAAAATAGTTTTGTTGCATATATGAGCAATTTTCCCAATACAAAATCCACATTAAAACAATGCACAAACACAGTAAAAAGTCTGTCTTGCTATGAGCATTACAATTATACCGGCAGAATAATGACACTCTTTCTTGTGATCAGTAATTTTAGTTGATTTTGATAGATAGCCTCAGGAAAAGTATCCACCATAATACAATTTTTATTATTTAGCTTTATATTTTGTTCCTAAAGCCTTCATAAATGCAATGGAAAATTCTTACCCTTTATTATGGTTAATAATTATGTTATGGTAGAATTAGGGCTCTACATATGAATTTGTTAGCCCCAGGTAAATAATAATACGGCATTTGAAATCCATTTTGCCTAAGAGGGCAATATTAAAAACTTTTCTTACCCTTAATTAATAATTCTCTCACATAACCTGAACATATTCACTAATTCTATTCACAATTATACTGACTGACAAAGTATAAATCCGTTGGAAAAGTAGCAACCCAATTTACTGAGAACTAATATTGTTAGATGAATTAAATATTAATTTCACAGAAAGATTGTTATGAATCTGCTTTTAGAAATTACATGGTTCGTCCTCAATTTTTACTAAAATTTCTCCTGAACAATTTAATTATAGAAAACTATTTCTAATAAAAAGATTATCTACTTAATTAAAAGAAAATTGAGATCATTTAATCATTATGGAATTATATTATGATTATATACAATTAAACACCATGTATAAAACATTTGCTCTTCAGGAGACCCTAATAGTAGGGGAAGAAAAACACCTGTAGGTTAATGTCTTCATCACTTCCACTTTTAAAGTCATGGATTCTATTACACACATTTATTACATCCCCTAATTGCTTAAAATTCATACTTTAGTTGGGGGGAAATGCTGACCAATGTACAGTTGGCTATAAATCAGAATAAACAAGAATATTTATTACTAGTACAATGCCTTCTCTTTGATGATTTTGTTATATTTGAACTCTTTAATTAATTGAATTTCACCTAAGTTTATTACTTCTAAATATTTCAAAGATATATTATGATTAAAATTTTATTATTCAAAACCAAAATCCAATCATGAAGAATAGTATTCTTTCCTTCTTCAACCTGAATATGTTCTAAATCGTGTTTAAAATTAAGGATGTGTGGAACATCTTCATCAGATGGGCAAGCAGAATGTTTGAACTATATAAATAGCAGTGTTAAGGATGATAACTTTCCTTTATGCATCTCTCAGAAAAGGCTGACAGTGTTATTTAGCGTCTGTAACAGTATGACGAAGAATTTGCTCTACCTTTTCAGATGTTTCACTGGCTTCATTTATGGCATGTGCAGTGATAGTGGGATATGTTTATTTATACATATGGTGTGCCAGATTGTTGATGTGTTTTAACCATAATATATTATTCAGTTTTGAAAACTACTCTCTTTAGAGTTGGAATTTCTCTACAGTTGAAGGGAAAATGCATTTCTAATAACTTGTCTTATAGTTTTGAAGATCTGCATTTTAAAAATCACTCTCCATATTTCAGAAAATGTGAGTGGCTATATAAATTACTGAAATTCAGTATTAATTGGATATCTTTCCAGTGAAAAATCAGATTCCTTTATGTTAGATGGACTACTATCTGTGCTTAATTAAACCCCAAAGTATTTGATATTTTCTTAAAGAAGAAATACAGTTTAAAATATACATGATCTTTAAATCCCTCTAAATATTGAAAGTAGGTAGTTTTGAACAAATGAATTTTGAAAGCTGTGTAGAGTTGGGGAAAGTAGTATATAAACTGTCACCTCCCCACCACCACTGCCTCCTCATGAGATTTGTTCAAATCATGGAAACTAATTCCAAATCTTGTGACTGATTACTCTACCAAAAACAAACTTATCAATATAGATTGTCTATAGAATTCTATAGAATATAGAGATTCAATATACATTCAGAGGTATTAGAATACATTATTGAAACAGAACTTTTTTCCCAGCAGAAAAGTAATTTACATTTTTCAGAAGATTAAAGATACCTCCAAAAGAAAAAAGTAGGAAATAATGGAGAACTCTAAAACTGGATTTTAGTTTTAGAAGAAAAACTGTCAATACATATCCCAATGTGTGTTATACAATCTTTACATGCCTCTGCACTCATCTACTTGTCAGTAAATAACCTACATGCCTTATAAAACATTGTTTATCTCTTTTTCCCCTCCACCCCAATTGTCTTGTATGTCATTCTGCAGTTTGGCCTGTAGGGAGCAATCTTGCACCATTAAACCTCACCATTACTCGTTTATTTAGGCTGGAAAAGCTTACAGCCTTACAGATCTGTTCAATGTAAGCAGAATTATTTGCATAAATTCCAGACTTTGATGATGGTCTGTGGCCTACAGATTATTTATTCAGTTGTTTGGCCTTGAAGTTCACAGATTTGCTCTGAGGTGGCTTTACTTTCAATTGTGACCCCATGTAGGTGGGAGATGGCCAAATGGTTGGGTGAATAACCTGGAATCTTGAAAACCATGAGGTCTCTTGTCTGAAACATAATGCTTTGTTCCTCATACAGCCTTTCAGATAAAAAGGAAAGCCACAAGTCATCTAAAATATAGAATAATATTTTAGTACTTAAGTAGCAAAGATTACAATGAGGCAATTGCTCTTAGCCTCTCAGAACATTTATCAGTTTAGACCTATTTAATCTTATTTCAATTAAGAATAGTTAAAAACCAAAAGGGCTGGCATTATTATTGTGACTTGTTATTTTTACACAAATACTACAAAGTGCCATTATGTGTATATTTTTTAAATGGCGAAGAAGATCATTTCCTTCCTTTCTTCTCTGCTGTTTTTTGGAATAACTGACAGCAGTATACTAATTCAAACAGTTGCAGAGCATGTGTTCCATACCAAAATGTACCTTTACTTCTAATTCATGTGTTGAAAGTAGTACATGATGTTCTTAGAAGTAACAACTTTTTATTTATTCTGGAAAGAGAATTCTCTTTTGTTAACAGGTATCTGTGCCCAATTTTGAACTACTTTCATTCCTTCATCCTTCCTTCCTCACATTGGCTGAGCACCCACTGAATGTCCCGGCTCTGTTCCTCACTGGGATTCCAAGTTGGTTAGGACCTGACTTTGAAAACATTTATATTTTATTAAAGTCATGCTTCACTGAGGAGAGGAATGGATTTTAATTACACTAAAATCACATTAATATAGTTTACATTTAGGTAATATGTCACACCTGTGATTGTCTAATTCCATGATGTTTTTGTGGAGTTAAAAAAAATTTATAAACCCTCATTTCTATGTATATTCCTTTGCTACCAAGGAACTCATTGGGTTTTAGAGAGTGGAGCTTGGTTTACTTCAGGGATCCTTTGAACAAATTGCTTCTGAATGATTGTATTTCTTAATATGGAAAATTGTATTTAGGTGAGAGAGAAACCAACCTTTGATTGTCACTACTATATCAACATATTTTAAATTCAGCATTTTAAGTTTCAGCTGTTGACCAAATTGGCGATACAGTGCAACTTAATTTGCAAAAATTTGCCCCATAGTCCTAGAAATTGGATGTCCTCAGTTATCACCTTTGTTCATAAAACTTCAACGACTTACTTTTCTGAAGTTTGAAATTAATCCAATTGTAAGAAACTTATGGCTACAATTGCATTTTGGACCCGTCACACTTACTTTTTATAATACTTGCAAAGGTTACAGAGTGTGCTTTCAGGAACAAGAAGAGTGTATTGTTTGTGAGAATTAGCCTTTGATTCCAGGGATCCGTGGTTATTAGAGCTGCAGCTGGTTCACAACAAATATTCACATCTTAAGTGGTTAAATAGAGAAGTCATTTTCTCACAGGGTTACCCCAGGGGCTGGGTGGTGGTGGAAAAGCTCAGAAAGAAGTAATTTGAGTAACTAAGAAGTTTTGAACAGACTGGTGAAACTGGGACAAGAAAACTAACTTTAGTGTGGTAGGGAGACTTCTTCATTTCTTAATGCTTCACATTTGATTTTGAATCCTTTATTTTTCTAAGACTTTCTGACTATAAGATGGGATTAGCAGATGCAAACTATTATATATAGAATAGATAAGCTACAAGGTCCTACTGTATAGCACAGGGAACTATATTCCGTATCCTGTAATAAACCATACTGGAAAAGAATATGAAAAAGAGTACATATATATATATATGTGTGTAACTGAATCACTTTGCTGTACACCAGAAACTAACTTTGTAAATCAACTATACTTCAATAAAAAATAATTTTAAAAAAGATACAATGATAGATTCCTTTATTAAGTGTAGTTGATTTGCATGTTGGTTTTAATCGGATTCAAGCATAGTATTAAATCATTATTTTTTAGTATGCTGTTTTAAACTCTGAAAATGTTCTGTTACCTACAAATATAGATCATCTGACAGCCCTTCTCCCCATCTGCTCACTACCCCTCCCAAACTAAGGCTTAGGCTAGGATACCAGATAGATAAAGGACCTGCAGTTTCAAGGGATCAGTTCTTATCTGAGCTAAATGAGGCTGAAGACGCAGATGAAAATAGAAGAGTAGAAAAACAGGTGCTTGAACAGGTGGGTTTGTGATCTTTTGCCATTACACCGGTTCTCATAGTTTTAGAATAATCACAGGAAGCAACAGAGCTCCCTCTGTTATAGAGAAATCTGGGGCATCCTCACACCAGGGCTTGAACCTAAGGGGTGATGAACTTGACTTGGTGGGGATGACATTTCCCTCTCTAATTTACCCACCCCAATATATACACATACACACATTGCTGCCTCTTAATATGGTCAATAAAGATTTTTTTTTACACCCAGAGATTCCTTCCTGTGTGTGAGAGAAGACCCAAAGCAAAGATTCCATCTTTGTTCTTTGTCAAACCTCAAGAGTTCCTATCTCCAGAGGAATAAAATGGATACATCTCAGAATTGAGGAACACATCAGGAATTTTGACCTTTTTTTTTTTTCTTTTGAGGGGAAAAGCAACAAGTTACATACAAAGGAGTTTTGACCTTTTATTTCTTCATTTTCTCAGGAGATTTGAAAATACCCTTAGAACAGAAACAGCAGTGTAGAAAAGACTTAGACGTGGCACCACATAGGAAAAACAGCTTTGTTTCTATTTTAATAGCTAAAGAATAAATGGGTTCCATCTTGAGAAATGAATGATTGTTACATTTTTAAATAAGATCATAACAGTCAACTGTGTGGCAAAGGGCATGGAGCTTTGAATAAGTTCTTGGAACGGTGCTTCTCAGCCTCTGCTCTACATACACATCACTGGGGATCTTGTTAAAAACCTCAGTAGGTCAAGGGTAGAGCTCTTGGGTGATCCTGATGCTTCAGGTCAGGGAGCACAGCTTTACTTTGAGGTCTTAACTTAGACAAAAAATATCCGTAATCTAGCACAGAGGCTTTCAAATTTTAACATGTTTCAGAATCACCTGGAAGAATCTTAAAAATGCAGAAATCTGGGCCCTGATTCCAAGGGCCTGGGGTGAAGGTAAGGCTCAAGGATTTGCATTTTTAACAAGTTTACAGGAGGTGCTGATGATGCTGGTCCGGGGACCACACCTTGAGCACAACTGGTCTACTATAATCCACTCTATTGGATATTCATTAGAATCACTAAGGGTACATTAGAAGAACATACATGCACACGCACACGCGCACGCCCACGCACACACACTGCAGTTTCCGCCCTTGAATGATTCTGATATAACTGGTCTTGGATAGGGGCCAGGTCTGATGAGTAAAATCCAACTATCCTGAGGTTATTCTAATGTAAAATCAGGCTAGAAAACCCAGCTGGGTTCCTTCCACAAAAGTATATATAATCAAGTGGAAAAGGAAGAACTAAATCAAGAGAGGAAAGGAGATAGAATTTCAAAAGACCAAGGAAAGAAACCAGAAATTGCTGGAGGAGGATGGGAAAAGGGTAACTATTGTTTTTAAAAATCATCAATGTAAAGTAAAACTTGTGAGTGAAGGAGGTTCAGAAAATGTTTCTGCAACTGGCAGTCGAGGAGCTGCCGGCATGTCAGTGAGACTGACATTCCGATACTCTTCGTTCCATCTTTCCGTGCCTCGTGCACGCCTCTTTGCCTCCTTGGACCCGGAAGACAAAGTAGGCTCTTAAAGTGGCACCCATAAAGTTTTAGTGCTCTTGGAGTAGATGAGTTTAGCTGTAGAGGTAAATTAATGAAATGAATACAAATATGTCCACACATTTGTGGAAATATTTTTCAGCTTTCCTCCTCTCTCCTACTTCTTTTAAAGAATGAAGAGTGAAAGACTTGTCAGTTCACGACATCACTTGATGAGAGTGCTAATGGGGGAACATACAAGAAGCAGAATGAGGGGAAATATAGGTGGAGGGTGACCTTTCATAGTCCTCTTAGGTACATGGTATCTGTTCTATCTAGAGAGTAGAATGAGAAGCTGCTTCCAGCTAGCCTTTTTTAGTTAACATTTGGAGACATAGCAAAAAAAAAAAAAAAAATCTTAATTTTGCAAGAACACAACCTTTCTCTCTACCTAATAATCAGCCTGTTTGCCTCATTCAGATATTCTGGTCCCACATTGCAAATTCTTAGAACCCCTGACTTCTTCTCTACTATTGTGTCCAGTTCAAAGCAATCTCTCATTTTGTATTTATGATACTTGTAAACTTTTGTACCTTCGGTTTTAATATTGAATATTTTGTTCATGCTTTTATTTTCTACATCAACCACTCTGAAATTCATATAAGGAGGCACAATTAATGGCTCCAAAACCCTGGCTAACGATTGGTTATTTTTTGAAAGATAGTGAAAATAAAACCTCCCTAACCATTCGAACCTTATTTCTTACATATAATCTAGCCCCATCCTTATATTCCATCTTCTAGGCCAGAGCATTGCATTGGCAGAGACATTGCCTATGTTCTACACTTCTAATGCCCTCTCTCAACAGGCATTATAAATTGATCACATCACAATCACAAGCACCCCTGTCGTATCTCAACAAAACACTCCAGGTAGCTAAATAGCTCCAGTTATTTTGAGTTGATTCTCAAGATGAACCTATTTGCCATTCCCCAGTTCTTTGTGAATGTGTCTGTCTTCCCTCCTGGGTTGAACCTCTAAAGGATGGAGAAGAGATTGAGTGTGTTTCTCTATTCTACCGAGGATGTGGTAGTGGGCTTTGAATATAGCAGATACTCAATGTCAGTGTGTTTTCGTTGAATTTTATTTTCTAGGCTAGTCTAGACCTATGGAAATATATTACAGAATTTTTCATGTAGGTTTTATTATTCTTAATAAGCAGTATCTCAACTAACAGAAAGCAAAACATAGCCAAATAGAACTACCCTGAATCAGAAATGATTTCTAGCGATATCAGATACAAATGGTGTAGCTAAAATAAAAAGTAGACTCTCAGATCCAAAGTACACGTTCTCTCCCCTGAAATCCTTTTTATCTCATTATAATTTTCTTTGGTAAACCCTTTTACCAAGGCAAAAAATCAATTGCGACTCTCTCAATTTTCACAAAGCCTGACTTAATGGGATTTACACTAATGGTCTTTTTAATATTACTTCCGTGGTGTTGCAGTAATAAAAAGCAGGTTGCTGAAACCTCTATTTACTCAGTTGTGATAGTACAGTGTCATGATTATCAGAGATATTGTTTATTCATAGATAGCATCCATGACATTCACTTTGAGGAAGAACATTTTAAAGTAGTTAGACTTGTCCTGTCCTTATCATATCACAGAGATAGTTTAGTAAGAAGGAATTGTTTGTGGCCTTTTATTCCTTGATGATTTTTCCTAAGACATATTACCAATTAATAATTTTGCTGAAAATCTCAATATTTCAGAAGGGTAAAATAAAGTGAGAAGTAGACATGGAGATAAAAGATTGTTGTTTTTTTAGATGACACAATCCATATGTTAGCATCTAACAAAGAGCTTGTCTGCTTATGAAGTAAAACATGCCCTTTTTCATGGCCACAATCTTATAGACTCCGCATTGAGAGAGAGAGAGAGAGAGAGAGAGAGAGAGAGAGAGAGTGTGTGTGTGTGTGTGTGTGTGTAATTTTGATGTGGAAGGAAACATAAAATCAAGTAAAAAGCTTTCTTTACTGGAATACTAATAGTTTCTCAATAAGTTTCCCTAATGTCTTCAGGGGGAGAAAAAGACCTTAACACCTTTTAATTCTGCAGCTGTTTATACACTTTTATTTCCTCCTCTTTCCTCCCACATTTACACAAAAACCTTCTCAAGTCTCTTTTAAGCACTGCAGCAACTAAATCAATCCTAAGTGGCAACCACTTCTAACAGCTCTGTGTATGACTGGTGTTAATTAGCTCCAGTAGATTATCCCCCGGTGTGCAGCGGGGTGTTGGTGGGAACTTCTCAATGTGCAGAGTGCTGAGGATTTCATGTTTATTTTCATGTATTGAGGCAAATTCTCAGTATGTCTTCAAATTATCTCCTTGGGGGCGTTTTTCCTGAGCTAATCCTGACAGAATCTTTCTGTCAGATATGCCCATCATCAAGAACAGGAGAACGGTACACATACAGGAACCTTTGAGCTCGGGGCTGTATGCAAATTCAATGCCCAGCACATTTCTGTTTCTCTTACATGGATGACAGACATTTTAACAATGTGTTCCACATTTCCCTCTGGGAATCCAGTTGGATTCCTATATGTATATGAATGCATATATACATCCATTTGGAATGTGTCTTTGAATACAGTATTGGGAACATATATGCATACAAATGTGTTTATATATGTGCATATCTGCACATTTATTATAAGTAATGTGGCTATTGGGATGCATGTGTGAGGATGGGAAAGAGTCAAGCAGCTCTTGATCAGAGATGTGTCTACCTCCCAGGGAGACTGATCAGCTGCTGAAAAATAGATAGGGTAGAGAACTGATAAACAAATCTATACTGAATACAATTCCACAACATTTGGGGTGGGAGTTGTGCTACTATGAAATGAAGAGCAGCAACGGCATAGAAAATCAGCTTTGTTTTTCAGCTGTTTTTAATGGGGAAAAGTTACATCCTAAGAGCATTTCCATTCTAAGTGCCAGTCTTCGTCATTGACCATGGATTTGTGATTTAAGTTCCCTTTTGCCACCATTGTGTCTGAGGTTGCCAACCTCTGAAGTACTTCCTTTGCAATGCCATTATTTTATTTTCAGTGGCGCCTTTCCACCTCAGGGGTGTGTCCTTGAATCCCTGTCTCCATTTCCTGGTGAACTGGGCTGGCAACCTTAGAGGGACAAGGGAAGAACCCATCTACATCTCTCCTTTAAGCCTAGGATGCATGCCACGTAGCCAGCTCTGTGCTCTCCGGTCTCCTGTGGCATTCCACCGTTAAAGATGCTTCCTATATTAAACACTTACTCTGCCAAGTACGTAGATGTTTTATCTGAAATGGCCAAACCTAAGGGTAGAACTAACTCTTCATCAGCAACCCCTGCCACAGACACACAAATCCACCTCAAATGAATGCAGGTGCTTTGTCAAAATAGCTTGATTAATATTCAAATGCAACTTCAAAACAAATTTAGCTATCTTTCAGATAAGCAATACTGCCTTTCTAGAAATTAGGAGGAATTGCTATCTAGATTATATTGCAATTATTATGCTATTTTGTTCTAACAAGGGTACTTGAGTCTTGTGATCGTACTCCTAGTTCAGAAATGGAAAGTCCACTGAGTTTAAATCACGTGCTCATGGCACATGGCTAGTAAGCCCTGATCAGTCCAAGTGTTTCCCTCTCCCAACCCAAAATAAGGAATAAAGAGGAAGCAAAGGGGTTACATGGAAAGGATGAGGGCCTTAAGAAATCTAGAGCAGCCCAGGAAATGAAAAGCCCCAATCAGATGGTCCTAATCTGACCCATCATCATGGGTCAAAATCTCTTCTTGCCTTATAAGCTCTTCTCTTGGAAGATCTAAGCACAGCTTTTCTCTCACACTCACCTTCTCAGGCCCCCAGTGTTGCAACTAAGGAGTAAGAAAGGAGAGAAGAAGCGGATGCTATTTGCCATCTTTATGTTCCTCTGTATATCTATCCCAGGATTCCTAATTTTGATGTGTTTTCCTATTAATATCATTGTATTTTTAAAGGATATTCTCTCTTCATTGTTTCTTCCACTCTCGAACTTATTTAGATGGCTCCAAGAATCCTCCTGAGAGTTGAGGAATGGGGGATCTTCCCTAGTTACATTATTTGCATTAAAATAATGCACTTTGAACCCAGCCCAGTTTTAGCGTATGGGATTCATTTATGGTGATTCAAGGTTGATCCAAAGGACTTGACTTTGTATCCCCTCTGGTGGTCAGATGCAGCCATATTTCTAGCGCTTAGCCTGAGGTCATTATTCTAGATCTCTAATTATTACCAGAGGACATAATTAAATACTGAGTCGAGGTATAGAAAGTACTAGAATGTGATGTGCGAATTTGTTTCTTTCAATTAAAGAGAATGAATATTTATTGAGCATATATGATATGCCTGGTGGTGTACAAATGTCATCATGTGATCTTTATAATCATCTTTTAAGGAAGGTGCTGTTATTTTAGCATCTCATGGAAGAGGAAATCTAAGCTCTGAAAGAGAAATTTGTCTGATATCACAGAGTTAGAAAGTGCTAGAGCCAGACTTCATACCCAGTGTTGGGTTTGTGTCTCATTGCTTCCCAGATACCCCGTCATCAGTCATCAGTAGAGCAGAGTGAACACCCATCACAAGGAGGCCTGGGCTGCCCAGCCTGAAAGGGACCATGGTGGACAAGAAATTTTTTTGAAGCCTCACATGATTTTTAAATAAATATGAAAGCCATTCTATTACGAAACATTTTCAAGCTTATTTTACATCTTCTTAAAATTCCCAGCAATAAAAAAAAGTTTCCTATCTTGTTTAGCCTTACCTTAGCCTGCCATCAGCAAACTGCCATATAAACCCTGGTATTTTTTAGTACTCCAGTGTAAAAACTCGACTGCAGGGGAAATAATACATATTAGCTTCATGTCTTTCTATTCTGGGTTAGCAGGTAAAGCAGAATCTGGCAGTAATGGGATGTTGATTGACCCAAAGGCATGGTTACAGTTGATTATAAAACTTTCTGGATATTCAGATGTGATGACTTCAACTTGGAGATGAGAGCCAAGTACGTGTATGGGGCAAAATGTTTTAAAAAATTGAATTTTGAGCTCCTGCATTTCACTGTGAGCTTACTGACTGCAGGATGGCACCTGAGAAAAGTATTCATCTCTGTGTCCTGGCACCTAGCCCATGACTTGGTTAGTCAGTTCATTGATTGTTTAGTTGGTTGATGAGCGGGCAAGCATAGATCTTCACAGTATTCCAGCCTAGATAGTTCCAAAGACATTCAACGCCACAGGACTAATTCTAGGCCAAATCAAGATGGAATTTTGTCTTGAGTCACACCATACTACTTAGAGAATTCACCACTAACAACTCTCAGGATCCCTTTGGTCCCAGCGGTCCACACGTGCCCGTGCCAACACTGTATCATTTCCCTTGTCCAGCATCATCTTACTGCCTTTGCTCTACCTAAATCCATCACATTTACTCCAGATATATACTGTAAAACTCTCTGGTTGTTGCAACAGGCTAGTCATGCATTTAATACATTTATTTGTCCACCAGCATTTGTTTATTGAGTACCTCCTATATATCTCGCAAGGTGCTGGATCCTAAGAAACAGATCTGGTCATCTGCTAGAGAATTTCACGTTCAGATGGGTGAAGATTTAACTTGATGCACTGAGATATCCTCACTGCCCAGACGTTTCCAATGCATTTTACAGGAGTTTCTGGAAATGACTTCCTGGCCATTGTTCTCTGACTCTACTACAGTGAGTCTAATAATTTAGTTGAGTCCTCTCAGAGACCCAAGAAAAAGGTCTTGGTCCTACATGCCTGCCACCCATTTTCCATATCCTAGGAGGTCACAGTTGAGACATTATCAGTTATAAGAACACCATCATGAAACTACTGTGGACTTTGAGAAGTTCTCATGTAGCAATCCACCACGGAATGGAGCTAAACCGAAACACAGCAGTGACTGTCCTTTTGGAATTAGGGTTAACACCTCTATCTTAATGCAACTTTTATAACTTACATAATATTCTGGCAGGAAAGATGCTGGGTAAGTGTAAAGCATGATGATGGCTGCTGCTGTTACTTCTGTGACATTTGGACAACTTAAACCATATGGCCTAAATGTAACTCTAGAAAAGTGTATAATTTTAGGTTGATTTTGTTTCAGAGCACTTGGAGGTCTGTTCGAATTAGGAGCCAAATCAAATCCCAGAAACAGGTGTATTTCCAAAAAAAGGAAGGGATATGTGTTACAGATGACCCAGTTAACAAATCAGTGCCTTAAATCAAATAGCGGTATGTGAAGGAACGTCTAAATATCACTTGCCAAAAGTCCTGTCCAAGAGCTGTGCCTCAGGATGTCTGCCTTTCTGACTCCTTGCAAGCATAAATGAATGTTAAATATACCGATGAGTACTTTACCGTTCTGTGAACATGAAGAGTTGTCTGATTTGGGGGCCCTTCTTAAGACTCATTCTACTTCAAGAGGTGGCTGATCAGTTAACCAGTGCCCCCTTCCCTACCCTCAAACCCAAGGGCTTCAGATTTCAGATATTTACTTGTTCTGCCCTCTAACCAGAGAGCTGCTTAAAGAAAACTAGCTCGGGACTTCCCTGGTTGTCCAGTGGTTAAGACTCCACGCTCCCAATGCAGGGGGCCAGGGTTCGATCCCTGCAGGGAACTAGATCTTGCATGCCTCAGTGAAAATCCTGCATGCTGCAACTAAGACCTGGCACAGACAAACAAACAAACAAATAAATAAATAAATATTTTTAAAAGAGAAAGCTAGCTCTAGAAATGTTTAAGCAAGCTTAGCTCTTGCTCATTTAACCTACACTTAAAGTTGTGCTTACCATGTGCCAGGCTTTGTTCTAAGGACTTTATAAGTAGTAACTCATTTAATCATCATAACAATCTCATAAGGTAGTTACTCCTATTATCCTTAATTTACATACAGCTGAAGAGCCTGAGGAACAGAGGGGTGAGGTAACTTACCCAGAGACCCGTGGCTGCTAAGTAGTAGTCTCGTACCCAAACAGACTAGCTCTGTTCTTAACCACGTGCTTGGCTTACCCCTCCAGGGACAGTGTGACTCAGTTTCGCTTCTGTCAAAACCATAGAATCTTCCTGGAAAGAGATGAAAAGTCAGGTTTTCCACAAGAAGCTTTGCTTTTAGGGTAAAAAGCACTATATTGAGAGGCCTATATACAGCAGAGTATATTTCCAGTCAAAACCTCTTTGCTTCCTGGGATGCAAATGGCCCTCATTTATAAGTCCATGATTTTTAAATCATTCAGCAGGATCCAATAATACCTTGTCTTTTTGTCTAAGCGAAGCAGAGATGTAATAAATGGAAAATTGCTCATTTTATCAGCTCCAGTTTATATAATAAGCAACTAAGGTTGCCACTTTGGACAAAACCATGAGCAATCGGGTGGGTCTTTTAAATCTGTTCCAAAGACAAAGGCTCAGACCGTGAAATCTTAAAATCACTAGGGAAAGGGAATTTCATAGTATAAATCTTCCAGCAGCAAGTCTCAACCCTGAGTGTCTTTATAAAGAATCTGAGTTGATTCCAGCTTCCATGGTAACCAGAAAAATCACAGGAGACTGGAGAAGGTGAAGAAATAGAGTAATGAAAACCCCTCAACTCCTCAAGTGCTTTCTGTCTTTACTCTTCATTGCGCTGCTTCACAGCACAATATCATGTTTTCTGTATTAAATCGGTCCTATGTGTGTGTCTTCTCTCCCCAGCTAAGTAAGCCCTTGAGGACCAGTTAGAACTCGTATACCTTTGGCTATACGAGTACCTCTCAATGACTCAGTGCAGACATACAGATGGGTTTATTCTTTCCTTCATTCTTCCTATAATCCAGTTTGAAGAACTATATTGAGGAAAGGGCAAGAGCTTAAAAGAAAGACAGCCTGGATGCAAATTAGAATCCAAGTGTGGTAATGATGATGTCGTGGCTGTGCCAAGCCCTGAGGATCACAGCCCTGGCAGAGGCGACCTTTTTAGTGGGCACATACGATGGGTAAGGCACCCATCAAATTGGTGTACGTAGAGAGCATCCCTGCTCTTGACGGATGATAGCCCCATAGATGAGCACAAAGAAGCTCAGAGATGTGGTGTCTCTTGCCCATTGCCACAGAGCTACTAGGACAGAGCCAGGCTTCAGACCCAGGCCGTTACAACTCCTTTCTGTTATATTTTCTGCACTGGACAAGTTAGCTAAACTTTCGGACCTTCAGTTAGCTCCTTTCTCAGAATGGGGAAACTCATACCTACCTTGCAGGGTTCTCTTCAAATAAAGGAAGAAAACATACGAAAGAGATCTATTTACTGAACCACTCCTATAAGAGACACTCAGTAAAAATCAGTTTACTTCCCTTTCAAAAATCCCCTCCTCCCCAAACCTATGCATTCTTAACTGCTAAGAAAGGTAATGTATAATAACAGTACACTATTGTCTAATCCAGTCGCTTAGGTCTCCCAACGAAGAGTTGTTTTGGGAGGGGTTATTTTGGGTTAGGTTGTTTCCAGAGAAACTGCAGAATTGCTGAAAGAGTTAGACAGATGAATATGTTTCCTGACTGAAGGAACTGTCAGGCCAGTCAGATATGAAGATTAAGTGAAGCCATGTGGATGATGTGGGAAGGGACCCCTTTCACTGGCTCCGTCCTGCACACCCTGTACAGGTGGCCACCTGTGCAGCCTGAAATCTCCAACTCTAGAACCAGCTGCCTCTGGCTTGCCATGGGCATCTCTTCCTCATGATGACCCTTCATTATTGTTCCCCAGTTACTGACTCCTAGTCTGAAAATTAATTCATTGCAGCTTTGAGATTTTGTGAACAAAACTTCCTAAAATCTTCATGTCCTGAAGCATTATAAACCTCATAAATAAGGCTTACAGCCATAAAAAGCAGTACTAGTTTATGCCTGGAGAAACAGATGTCTAGTGGTCAGTAGCTTTCTGCATGTTGTAAAAAAAAAAGTATGTCTTGAAAAAATTCTAGAATATGCTTAAAATTCAAAACAGCTAGTTCTGGGGAGTGTTACATGGGTGATACCAAATGTCTCTCTTTCCCCTGACTGAGAAAAAACAAAAACAAAAACAAAAACAAAAAACCCCAGTTACCTACCTATTTATCTGCAATTGTTCTGTGCGGTTCTTTAATGGGGATTGGAAAGACCAGATAACACACAGTCAGGAGAGCTTCCTCTGTTTTACAGTGGTGAAATTTCACTGCCATAAAGTCTGCCTTTCTTACTTTTATAAACTTGTCACAAACTTTTCGCCATAATGTCCAAGTCTCCCCTGAAGATTGTGCAAAGCGAAAATCAAAAATCTTGCACAGCTTTAATGATGACATCAGTGGTGAGAAAAAGATTATGCGCGCACATACACAAATCCAGCTGGCACATGAGCATAAATAACAGTTTGGTGACAGCAGAAAAGTATTGATGCCTTTCAAATTTGATGTCTTTCCCTGAAGAAATTTGCTGATTTGCTGTGTTGAATTTAGGATAGTTCTCTCTTTTCTTGATAAATCTATTTTTTTCTCACTTTCTTAAGTTATTATGCATTCATAAACTGCATCTTGAAAGATCATAGTTGTCATCACCCACCCCAATGTTTCTTCTGTAGATAATCTCGGGAACTTTTTTAACCTTTATTTTGGCACTTGATGAACAGCAAGATATTAATACATTGAACAGAAATGGGGAAAATAACTTGAGGAGTCAACAGCAGAGCTCCAGAAAGAAAAGTTCTGATAGCACAAGCAAAGGAATAGTCCTGGTAATAATTTAGGAGCATGCATATATTAGTGTGCCTCTAACTTGAGAGCTAATTATCTTTGTTTTCATTCTTAAAAACAAATTTGTTTTTTCCATTAAATATAAAAATGGTTCCACCTTCTAGCAACCCCTTCATTAAAACTATACAAATAATTAAAACAAAGAAATTATCACATAATTGGGCCATGTTACACATAATTTATTATGCCTTTTTAGTCTTTAGATAATAGTTTATTTGTATACATAATTTTTATAGTACTTTTGTGTTGTGTAGGGAGGATACAGTGTCTAGGATGAAAGAAGCAGTGTGATTAGTTGATGAGGTGTTGACATTGCCTTTATATTATTATAGCTACACAGGTTGATTAGCATCATAACATTAGAATAAATCTGCATACAATTAAAAGAAAACATATTGCCAGAAAAGGCACACAGAACTTATCAGCCAGATTCAGTAAGTTCTGGTATAGATGAAATTTTGCTTTAAAAAAATTGCTCACAGCTCTTCTTTTGCTTACATTTTTCAGGTGTGTTTTCTTTGACTATTTTTCTTTACCTTCTGAAAGATATTTATAACTCTCCAGGGTACACCATCCTACTGAGATAACTGTGTTCTTAGATGCTTGAAGACAAAGATGAACAACTCACTTGTGGTGATCTCATTATCTCTACCCACCCCTGTTGTAGGGTATTGCTGGAGCTGCAGTGAACTATTTGCCCTGCTGGCAAACAAGCCCCTTGCAGCTCATGACACAGTGTTTTAACTGTTATTTAGGCTTGCTCTTCACAGTGAGCCTGAATATGCCCTTAGGCTCCCAATGAAAAGGGAACTTAATGATGTGTCAAAAATTGCACTACAAGGGCCCACAGTAAATTCAGATGTTGTAAATACAGGAGCCAACAGGGCAGCTGAAATTTAAGGTACTGCTCCGACTCAGACCACTCGTCATGAAGTCATTCGAAGGAGTGTGTGTGTGTGTGTGTGTGTGTGTGTGTGTGTGTGTGTGTGTTCAGATAACCCAAATCAAGAGAAAAGAACCTATGTCCGAATGACTGAGGGAAGAAGTCAAAGGATAAAGCGTGGACTGTGAGTCAAAAAAGGCCAAATGTACTTTTTCAAAGCAATTTCTAGAGGAAGATCTAAACGTTTAAGTAGTGCATCAAAGAAATCACTGGCATATGTCCCCAACAAAAATAACCTTAGGTAGAAATGAAGTTTTGAAAGCTGGGGAAGAAATGGCTCTATTCTATTATATGACCCAGCAATCCCACTACTGGGCATATACCCTGAGAAAACCATAATTCAAAGAGAGTCATGTACCCCAATGTTCATTGCAGCTCTATTTACAATAGCCAGGACATGAAAGCAACCTAAGTGTCCATCGACAGATGAATGGATAAAGAAGATGTGGTACATATATACAATGGAATATTACTCAGCCATAAAAAGAAAGGAAGTTGAGGTATTTGTAGTGAGGTGGATGGGCCTAGAGTCTGTCATACAGAGTGAAGTAAGTCAGAAAGAGAAAAACAAATACCATATGCTAACACATATATATGGAATCTAAAAAAAGAAAAATGGTTCTGACAAACCTAGGGGCAGGACAGGAATAAAGACTCAGACGTAGAAAACGGACTTGAGGACGGGGAGGGGGAAGGGTAAGCTGGGACGAAGTGAGAGAGTGGCATGGACATGTATACACTACCAAATGTAAAATAGATAGCTAGTGGGAAGCAGCTGCATAGCAAAGGGAGACCAGCTCGGTGCTTTGTGACCACTTAGAGGGGTGGGATAGGGAGGGTGGGAGGGAGACACAAGAGGGAGGAGATATTGGGATATATGTATATGTATAGTTGATTCACTTTGTTATACAGCAGAAACTAACACAACAATATAGAGCAGTTATACTCCAATAAAGATGTTAAAAAAGTAAAATAAAATAATAAAATAAAAGGATGAGGAAAATACATTACAGCTATTAAAGAAATTGGCTAAATCCGCCAAGAAATGGCTCTGTTCTTGGTAAGGGCATGGTGATTACTTGCAGACTTTGTTCCCTACACTAAGAAAGTCAAGGCAGAACTGGATAACTTCTCTCACTCCTTTGGTAACATAAGTAGCTTCTCACTGTATCTTCTCTTAATCTCGTTTAGAAGAAATAGCTTATGCAAGGAGGGACTGCATGATAAAATAACTCCCAAACATTTGTCTAAAGAGAGGCAGACCTTTTATTTTCCTGAAGCAGTTGTTAAATAATGAACTCAAAGTAGAATTAATTAAGGATATCACAGAAACGGCAGAACCCTTGGGATTGCCCCATTTTTAAAGAAATCTTTTAATACCCTAATCAAACATCAGTAGGTTCATTAAAGAAATTGTCCTAGGCTGCTACTTACTTGCTCAGTAAAAGATTCCATAGAAGTGTTTCTTCCTTAGAACTTTCCTTCTTCCCTTCTCTCTAGCCTGAATATTATTGGCATTAACACAGTTCTTCTCATCCTTTTTATTATTTGAAAGAATTGAATACCTGAATATTTGCCACCAGAAAATGTGTATATCCTTCCCATGAAATCATTGTGGGCATTTGCCCTCTGAAACATCTTAACTTGAGTTCAATTTGTAAAGAGCATTTAAAAGAAAACTCATTAAAGCTTAGGTTAACCACAGTACACAAAGATCCTTATTTAAGCACCTTTGACTTGTAAAAATGGATCCTGTAGACAAGGTGAAACACCACGCTTAATGGCTAAAATGTCAGGTGTCTCTCGGCTGTGAGAAGAAAGTTTTAGGTGTACCTTTAAAGGACATTCAAAGATGATTTCTGGCATTAAATTTAGTAGTTTAAACACTAAACAAGAGTGTTATAGAAAGTCTTTGTTAACACATTTTTATCTGCATATGGTTACAGAAGACAAAATAAATGCTTTATAATTTGTTGTAAGTTGGAAGCTTACAACAGTGGTTTGGAGGCTCTTGTTGGATACTAGCGATGAAAAATTGAAGGAACTGGAATATAATATGAAGGTCCATTTTGCCTTGTCAGGAGTATCCTTGATTTAGTGTCATCAACTCTGAACTACATTAACCTGTAATCCAATAATAGTTAGAATTTTTCTTGGCATTCCCACTTATCAACTTAATTCTCCATCTTCAGTCCACTGGCCATGCTCACTGTCTCCCTAACACTGGTGTTGAGTTCTTAACATGATCCTGCATTTCAGTAGCTGACAGTTTTAGAAGACATGTATGGTACCATGTGTTCTGGCATAATCTCACATCACTCAATAAATGTTAACTAATCGGCAGCAGCAGAATAAAAATCCAGTGTCTCCTTTATTTATATCTAGATATGGACCAGAATCTGGATATAATCATCTTTAATTTGTTAATGTTCTACCATCTACAAAGCATATTCACATGCATTATCTTCAAAACAATCTTTCATGATTGGTTGGGCCATGGTTTGCCCAGAGTGGCCCACTTCATGGGTGATAGATTTGGGGCTAAACCTGGGGCCAAATCCAGTGCTTGCTTCACTATCCTGTAGTTCCTCTCATTTTGTTAATGAGTCAGTGCAATTTACAAATGACTCAACTTGTCTGGGTTTAGAAATCTCTTCCATGGAGATAAGACTAAGGAGAGATGCCAAGAATGTGACGGTGAGGTAGGGTTTCCATGTAGAAACATGAGGAATGTGCACCCCACCTTACATATTTTTTCCACAAGGAACCTACTTAACAAAACCTAGATTTGGGGCTTCCCTGGTGGCGCAGTGGTTGAGAGTCCGCCTGCCGATGCAGGGGACACGGGTTCCTGTCCCGGTTCGGGAAGATCCCACATGCCGCGGAGCGGCTGGGCCCGTGAGCCATGGCCGCTGAGCCTGCGCGTCCGGAGCCTGTGCTCCGCAACAGGAGAGGCCACAACAGTGAGGGGCCCGCGTACTGCAAAAACAAAACAAAACAAAACAAAAACCTAGATTTGATCTAAAAAATTAAGAACTCAAGGAAGTTCTCGTTTTCGGAATGTCGAATCCAAATAGGACCTACGGAATTCGGCAGCTACATAGACTAACTCTCTCAAAAACTATCAGTATGACAGATATTAATCTCGAAGGTATTTCCAACGGTACAGTCACAGACACCTATGGTTCCAATGTGAACTTTTAAAATCCATATCATTCCTTAACCTATAGCAGATCCATTAAAATTTCATGGGAAAAGAAACCTTCATTTTAAAATTAAATCTTAAATTTGAAAGTAAAAACAAGGAAGCCATTTTCTAATATAGCAAGGTCTACTTTTAAAGTGTTCTGGAGGGTTCATTATTAATTCATATTCCAGGGATAACTTATTCTGATGTATACAGCCCCATGTAAATCGCTGTACTTTTCAAGAGTGATTTTTTTTTTTCCACATTCACCTTTTATATCCCTGGCTGTGGAAGGACACGAAAAAGTGATATTTTCTTGGTCTGGGGTCAGAGAAACAAAGGAGTTTGATTTGGGGTTTGTTTTTATGTTTGTGTGCATAAATCTTTTATGCGTATCGATGGCAACAGACAAGAATTTATTTGGAGTGAAAAAAAATACCAGGCTCTTTCCTGGAAATCAACATTATGAAACATCATGAATGCTGCCTCTGCTAGGTCAGTGCCGTAAAGAGTATGGCCCCATTCTCCACCAAGTGATAGAATTTAGGTTGAGAGCCGAAACACAAAATGGGATAAATAACAATAGAGGATAGCATACACTTTGGCAAAGGAGTGTTTCAGACAAGAACAGATACAGAAGTGTATAGTGAAGTTTACATACAGAAGTTTATAGTGAAGAGTTGGTACTCGTGCGTTGATAATACTTGTGGTTGAAATGTCAAGAAAAAGTCTTGCTGACAGTTCACACGATTATACACTTCGGAGGCCCGGTTGTGAACACATTCCATCTCTGTCCCATGTTCTTCCTCTTCTCTATTAACTTTCATTCCTTTTCTCTACCTGACTTTTCATCTATTTTTACTTGTTCCTTTTCTTCTCTTTAGGGCATCTTTTTCCCGTCTTTTCTTTTTCCTTTCTCTTATGTATCCTTTTATTCCCATTCTACTGTGTCCATCTATTCTTATTAACTGACCATGATATGGAGCTGAAGAGGTACAGCATAGTGGTTAGTAGTTCAGATTCTGGAGTCAGCCAGAAATCTGGCTCTGCTGTATGACTTTGGACATTTTACTTAACCTCTCTGAACCTCATTTTCTTCATCTGTAACATGGGGCTAATAATATAATCTAGTTTACAATTACAATAAAGATTAAAAAAGAAAATATTCCGCTTAGCACGGGCCCTGAGACTAAATGCTTAATAGGTACAGACTTCTTATTTGGGTTTGATTATATTCTGTCTCATTCCAGGAAAATAATGGAAGTGAATTACAAAAATACATGCACTATAGCAAGTTAATGTGTTAGTAAAGGAATCACACCGATGACTGGAGAGTCGGAAGATAAGATGATGCTAGCGGTGAAGGTAGCACATAAAATTCATAGCTCAAGTACTAGATAGAGGAAGGTCAAAACTTGGCATCTGGGCTTCCCAGAAAGCAGATTAAGGGGAAAACTACTAATTACATGATTCCCAATCTTCTTAATATTTTATATGAAGCCTATTAGTTAACTCAGTGAAAGTCCAACTATTTCCAGTACTGAGACCTTAGAAATTCTTATTCAAGAGCCTGCATCAAGTTGACAATGTATAATGTGAACAAAATCTCCAGAGTTAAATACGATGCTGTGCTTCATAGAATTCTGTCTTATACTTGCCCTCAGTAGGGGCTGCTGCAGCACCAAAATGCGATTCAGTAAAACAACGGCAGCTCTGTGTACAGGGCATGAAATCTGGAGCCAGGCAGACTTTGGTTTGAATTGTGATTCTGCTGTTTGCTTGCTGGGTGGTCTTGAACAAGCGGTTTGATGGTGCCGGGATTGTTTCCTCCTCCTCTAGAAAGCAGATATTCACCCTTGTTTTGCACAATTATTTCAAATATTATTCCAAGTGCATGAAAAGCACCTAGTTCAGTGCTAGGCACATAACCACAAATGATAACTGTTATTTTGAAGTGGCGTAGCCATGGGGTTTTAAGTATGTTACTCTCAAATGGTTTGGCTAAATCCAAAAATAAAATTTAGAATATCTAAGAGGGAATATATGTCCTTCAGGCAACCTTCCATAAATACGATTTCCTATGACTGATTTTTGATAGGCACTGGGCAGCAAGCATTCAGTGTTATCCTCTTTTGACAAGTACTTGGAGTGCAAATATTCTGTTGCCAATTAGGGACAGACCATGCTTTAAGCCTCGGCTGAGATGGGAGTACAGTTGACAACTCTTTTAAAAGTTGAGAAGCCTAACCAAAACATACGTCTGTGAAATGCCACCTCGCCTCCACATGGACATGGGCTGAGAATGGGACAAGATTTTTCTCACAAACCTCAAAATTCTATGCCAAAGAGCATGACTGTGACTATTTTAGCCTGCAAAAATGTTAAAGAGAGTGTTAATGAAACTCCCAGTGCCATAGACATCGGGAAGGTCCATTAGAGCACCCATAGAAGAGCTTACCTTTTAACTTCCTGTGAGTCCTCAACCAAAACTTGCTACCCTTAGATGATGGAATCCTGTTCAGAGGGGTTAGCTGTAAGTGAGCTAAGTGTTACAGAGTATCTGCCAAAAGTAATTATTTGGGATTTAAGATGATTAATCTTAACACCATTTTTTCAATACTGAGTGAATGGTAGGCTATTTGTTTTTTAAGCTCACACCTATTTTGTGACAATAACACCATGACATCAATACTTTAGGAAATGCTTTTTCTCTCTTCTCTTCACACTCTGCATCTAGCTCAGTCAAGAGATAACAAGTCATTAAGGTACAAGTTAAAAAGAAGAAAGTGTGGGCCGTTGTGAAAGAGGGTAGAACGCATCTTGTTTCATCTCACTGGAAATTCCTTTCCATCAAGACAACTTGCCCATAAAACCCAACTCAAGGTAACACAAAGGGACAGGTTCTGTAGGATCACTAATTTTTGGAGACCCAGAGGACCTCATGCAGCTTCTTCACAGTGAATTCCTGTCCATTTTGAAAAATATTAGCATGAGCTTTCTGAAAGCACATGGTTTGTGGTCACTTTTCTATTCAGTGGTAGAATGCTATGCCTAGAATCTGCCTGCTAATTAGACAAAATTTTGGCCTGAGAAGGTAGACTCGCAAATTTTTATGGGGAAAACTAGCCCAGAATGTCCAATGATATAAAAAGGTCAATAAATTTGATAATAACGATATAAAAAGGTCCCTCTTTTTAGTGGGATGGCCATACTGGGCCTGTTGGCTACCCTTAGGGCTGACATAGATGAACAAACCTGCAGGAACTGGAACCCCTGTTAAGTAGATCTGAAGGCAGGAAATCTTCTCAGAAGTGTTTGTTAATCTCAACCTTTCTAAACAACTGCACTATGAGAACAGTGTTATTGGAAGCAAGTTAGAAACCCCAGAGGGTAAATGTGGAGTAATTTCTCTTGCTTTATAAAATGGGGGAAAAGAAACCCAGCCAGTCGAGTGAGATCTCACTCCAAACCTCAGGACACTATGTCCCCCAAATAATCCCCTGCCCTGAGTTCTAAGATCTAACAGACAAACTTAGTTCCTTCCATTCAGGCCACCTGAATTTTCTAAGACAATGAGAAAAATGGAATTTGGGTACCCACTTTCAAGTTATATTTTATCTGGTCATCCTACTTTTCTCACCAGTCAGAGTCAAACAGATCAGGAGAGTAAGCCCCACATATTCCAGATTACACACGGATTAGAGACTGCTTTATCAGGAACCTGTTGAGAAGAAGGAAGAAAAGAGACCTCCTTTCATTAAAGTCTCTCCCACATAACTGCCATCTGTTCTCTTGACTGGAGGAGAAAAGGGGTGGTGGCATGACAGCTACCAGGAAGAAAATTACCATGGCCCTCAGCCTACTCTATTTTGTAGTCTGTTCTCTGGGAAGCCTCTGGGGCATTAGGTGAACTTCATGTGGCCCGTTGATGGTGTTGGAACAGGAGTGAGAAGCGTTGATGGATGCCCATAGTGGTTCCCTAAATTAGCTGATCACCAGAAACACTGAGGGAATAATGAAAAATATAGATTCTAGGGCCCTCCTGCCAGAGATTCTAGTTAGGTCAGTCTGGTGGGGGCCAGGGGTGGCGGGTGAATTCTAAATTTTTCAAAAGCTGTAAGAATTTCATCAAAATGTCTGAATTGTCCTTTCTATCTTCTTTTGTATGTGGATGTGTATGTGTGAGAGGCCAAATTATGCTTCCAGACATATCTGGATCTGGGGGCTTCAATGATTCAATCAGAACTCAGTTTCCGGCCATTTCTTGGCTTAGTTTTCACTGTGTTAGTATTGATCTTAGGCAAGACTTCTCCTAAGTGGCAATCAACACCCCCAGGTCTACATTCTTCTAGCTTTTGGTAAGGAAAAAAAGACTCTCTTTTTCAATAGGCCCAAAGACCCAGAGTTGAGTCTCACTTGTTCTGATTGGCCCATACTTGAACCAATCACTATGACCAGGAGCAGGTACTGCTCTCATGACCAGGTTTGAGTCAAATGTCCATCCTTCTGCAGCCAGAGGTGAGTCAAAAACCATCAACTGAGAGTGGTAGAGGGTTTGCACAAGGAAGTTCAGGGTACTGAATAAAGAAACAAGAGGTGTCAACTATAGAGCAGTGTTGGATGGCCCAATGGTTCCTAAGGAAGGCAGTAATTAACATATATTTAAACCAACAGTTATAGGACTAGGAACTATCACATACAAATAATAAACTGATTAACCAATTTTGGGTGGGGCATGATGCCTTCCCACACTCCCTCCCACACTAACTTTCTTGTATTGCAGATCAAGTCAGACTCATATGACTAAAATTTACCTATAATTGAGGCTGAAGTAAAACAGAAGAAACGACAACAAAAGCAACAACCAAAACCAAAAAAAAATAAAAAACAACACTACATTTTTTAGGTCACCAGTGTATCAGGGGACTAGGACTCGTGTAATTGTCAAAAAGGAGTGGAATTGAAAGGTTATAATGTAGCAAGTTTCAACTGCTTCTGTGTGATAGGCCAGGCATATTTTATTCTACTTATTAAAAAAAAATTTTTTTTTATTTAATTTTATTTTTGGCTGCATTGGGTCTTTGTTGCCACAAACGGTCTTTTTCTAGTTGCGGCGAGCAGGGACTACTCTTCATTGCAGTGTGTGGGCTTCTCATTGAGGGCTTCTCTTGTTGCAGAGCATAGGTTCTAGGTGCATGGGCTTCAGTAGTTGTGGCACATAGGCTTAGTAGCTCCGTGGCATGTGGAATCTTCCCGGACCTAGGATCGAACCCGTGTCCCCTGCAATGGCAGGAGGATTCTTAACCACTGCACCACCAGGGAAGTCCCCAGGTATATTTTAGCTGTGCTGAAGCACTGGGTGACTCTTGAAGATGTGAGAAGATAAGAGGTTTTCAGCAAGGTATAGGATTTCTCTGTTACAGGTTTCCGGTACTGATTATCATTTTCTTATCTTTGACACCTTTATCTTTAACACAGTCTTTTAAATGGATCTTAAAATGGGAAGGGAGAAGTTCTAAAAACATTAATAAAATGATGACTTTAAATCACATAATATAAAAATATTCCCAGACCAGGGCTCGAACCCGTGTCCCCTGCATTAGCAGGCAGATTCTCAACTACTGCACCACCAGGGAAGCCTCTAACAAGCTTTAAAAATATATTTTTAGGATCTTTTCATGTGATCTTGAAGAAAGGCTATGAAAATTGTTTAAAATCCTTCCAGTATTACCACCTTATTTCTGGAAATAAGATAGTAAAGTAGACGTTAAAAAATTATGGCTAATACACATGGTAATAACTTTATTTAATTATAATTATTTAAAGCAGGCTTCATTTTCAATTCCAGTTGAGGTTTCAAAATAATAAAGTTCCTTAATATATTAACAGTACTATATCAATATATATACCGTGTAAAATTATTTCCTTAGAAGTGAGATAAACTATATCATTAATGGCATTTAATGAACTTTCATGTTGTAATTGAATTGATATTTCTATTCTACAGTTGAGGGAGAGGGTCCCATAAATAATCACTTAATATTTAAGTTACATACTTCCCATGGGATGGATGAATAAAAGTATCGATAAATATAGATACAGTATAGATATAAATTTATATACACACATCTTATGTTATATCCATATACACAAACAATTCATGTTGTATTATAGCTTGGTAAATGTATTCATACATAAACTCTTTTACCCTGAACACTAAAATGTTTTAGCTGATTTGGGGCTCTCATTATCTATAAAGTTTCACAATAGAAAAAGAAAACAGGCTTAATTGTTTTATGGGAGAAATCTTAGAAAACATTTTCTAAGCCCTTTTTATTTTACCTTTTCACAGTGTTCCTTTTTAGGCTCTGCCTCTCTAGCTGTATGCCAGTTACGCTTTACTTTGCATAGGTCAGTCATAAGAGAGAAAGAAACAAAGCCATATAGCCAATCCAGAAAATTCCATGATAGATATTATGATCTGTGTTTTGTTTCTAGGGAGTATATTGCCCTCTCTTTGACACCAACCCCAATCCATTTACTTTTTGCTGTAATTTGCAATGAGGTGCTCTTTTCTAGTTGATATTTAGAAACCGTACACCTCTCCCTGCCTCCTGAAGATTGAGCTAATACTTCCTTGGGGCGCAGTGCTTAAGAATCCGCCAGCCAGTGCAGGGGGCACGGGTTTGATCCCTGGTCCGGGAAGATCCCACATGACGCAGAGCAACTAAGCCCATGTGCCACAACTACTGAGCCTGTGCTCTAGAGTCCGTGAGCCACAACTGCTGAGCCCGCGTGCCTAGAGCCTGTGCTTCACAACAAGAGAAGCCACCGCAATGAGAAGCCCACGCACCACAACGAAGAGTAGCCCCCGCTCACCGCAACTAGAGAAAGCCCATGTGCAGCAACAAAGACCAAAGCAGCCAATAAATAAATAAATGTTCCTTTAAAAAAAAAAGATTCAGCCAGAGCTAGAGAAGAGGAAACATGTCACTCTCGCTTATTACACCAGTAAACAGTGAACCCAGAGATGCCACTAAGTCGGTGTCTTTATTAGAGTGAGAAAGGTGATGAGCACTTCTGCACAGTGTGGTCAAACATGTCTGAAAGGCAACCACGTCAATGAAAGAAGTGTGATGTTGCCACAACAGTGAACTTGTGAAAGGTGAGCTGGTTTCTGCCCAGTGTCATGCACTTAGAGGACAAAGCCACACCTGTCGCCCTGGGAGATACCATAGCTCTGCAGCAGTGACAGCAGAACAGGGAGCCAGTGTAGATTGCAGCAATTGATAGAGAAAATGGCTGTGAAAACAATGGGAAATCTGCCAGGGCTCACCCGCTTCTCCATGCTTGCTATAATTTAGTTAACTTACAAACACACGTATTAAGCTTTATCGTGAAAAAAAATCTAAGAAATGTACGCAGCGGTATAGGAAAATACAGGATTAGCCCAGAGTTTTCGAAGTGCTGGAATAAAAACAGTGGGAAGCAGTTTTCAGATTTATTTCACTCTTCCTGCTGTGTTCAGCAGTTTTCCTTTCTATTTTCTTGATGTAATATACTGAGAAAAACAAACCCAACCAACCAAAGGGAGCTGCTGACTGTTGCTGACCAGAAAAATAAAACGAATCCCTCCTAATGTTTTCCTGCTATTTTTGTGGATGGAAGTGGGGGTGAAAAGTTTTATTTCCTGATAGGTGGTACTATAGGTAACTTGGTAATAGACATCACTGAGGAATTCAAATGAAAACCGAAGTCTCTTGGTCCAAATTAAAAGAGCTCCCCGGCACGATTACAGAGTAAGAAAACACTGTCATATTTATGCAGTAGTGCTTTCTTCTGGGCAGGGAAGGTGACCTTGTATGCGCTATCCTCATTTTCCTGTACTAAGATTTGCTTCATCTGATTTTTTTTCTTTCAGCCTGTTCTGTAAGCTGTCCTTCCTTCCTTCCTTCCTTTTCTTCCCTATCTTCTCTGACTGAGTTTTCCTCAGCATTTTTTTTGTCATCCTTTGAGCCATTTCTTATTCACAGGGTAGGGAATTCAACATTTTCTTTTCAAAATGGGTCATATTTTTCATGGGAATTTAAAACTCATTGCGTAATAGTCTCACCTTAAGGTTGGAAGCATTTTATTACCATTTTTCATCACCTGCCTCTAGGACCTTGGTTTTCCAATTATAATTAGCAATCATTAATGCTGATGTTAGCTTTAGCTATTCCTTAATAGCCTTTGTGGAACTTCTCTGAACTCAAAGGAGCAGCAACTGTTAGAAGAACCATCATGTAGATGGTGTCATCAACTAGCATTTTAAATATTTTGAGAGTGTTGGCAAGCTACATCCAAGAGCTATGATCATTCATTGCCTTGGCCTAGTTTCTCTCAGCTCTTTGGATTGGAATTTACCTCCACAGAAATTATCACTTTTTATTTTAAACAACTTTACTGAAGTATAATTTATATGCCATAAAATTTACCCATTTTAAGTGTATAATTCACTGATTTTTAGTAAATTTACAGAGCTGTATGACCCCTCGTGCCAACTATAGTCACTCCCACCATCAGCCCCTAGCAACCACTAGTCTGTTTTCTATCTCTAGTGATTTGCCTTTCTGGACATTTCACATAAATGGAATCATACAAATGTAGTCCTTTACTTCTTTCTGACTTCTTTCATTTAGCGCAGTGATTCTGAATCCATGACAGATTGTGTCAGGAGTGCCTTCTTTTTATTGTTGTAGTATTCCGCTGTATGGATATAGTGCATTTTTTTTATCCATTCACCAGTCGATTAACAATTGGGTTGTTTGCATTTGAGGGTATCATGAATAGTGCTACTGTAAATGAGCATTCATATACAAGACTTTATGTGGGCATATGTCTTCATTTCTCTTGGGTAGGTAACTAGGAGTTGAATTGTTAGTTCATATGTTAAGTTTATGTGTGTTTACCTTTTTAAGAAACTACCAAACTGTTTTCCAAAGTGATTGTACCATTTTACATTCTCACCAGCAATGTATCAGAGTTCCAGTTTCTCTGTACCTTCACCATTTAGTACTTCCTGCCTTGATTATAACCAATCTAGCAGGTGTGAAGAAGTATCTCATTGTGGTTTAATTTACATTTCTCTAGTGACTAACGATGTTGAGCCTCTCTTCAGGGGCTTATTAGACATTCATGTGTTTTTGCTGGTAAAATGTCTATTCAAATCCTTTGTCCATTCTTTAATCACTTTTTTTAGATTTGATTTTAAATGTTCTTCATATACTCTGGATACAAGTCCTTTATCAGCTTAATGATTTGCCATTTTTTTCTCGCAGTATGTGAGTTGTCTTCTCATTTTCTTAATGATGTCTTTTGAAGCACAAAAGTTTTTAACTTTAATGAAGTCTAATTTTTAAATACACATTTAGGTCATGTTTTTAGCATTGTATCTATGAGTTCTTTGCCTAGCCCATGGCCACAACTCTCCTCCTATGTTTTCTTCTAAACGTTTTATAGTTTTAGCTCTGTGACTAATTTTGTATCAACTTTTGTATGTGGTAATTTCATTACTTTTAAAGACAGATTAATTTATACCATCCTGCTCATTCCCACAAGTTTACCTGAAGATATCTTTGAGAAAGTTCTGAAGGCAAGTAGAAGGGGATAATTATTTTTCTGTTTTTTTTTTTTTTTTTTAATATCTGACCTGATCTCAAACTACACCACCTTTTGGTTAGTATTTAAATTTCCTTTTTGAAATATCTACCTGTTAATAGCTCATATTTTTCTTTGAGAGGACATTAAATTGCAGAGAGCTCCAGAACCTAACTGAAGCTTGCGAATAACTTAAAAACTGAGCAAAATAATCTTGCGTGTTACTGTCCTAACAATGAATACTCTAGTAAATTGTCAACAAGAAACTGATGACCGTCACATGAGAGTTTAACATCAAAGTTATCCCATCTGAACCCATTGTTATGCCCCCTTAATGTCCTCTTTTGTTTAGACAAAATACAACATTTAGTTATTCAGGAAAACATGATAACACACTGATAGAAAAAGTTCAAAAAATCTTAATTTAAAAAATACAAGTATGTGTTTGTTGAGAATCATACATCAGTGCTTTGTGGCTCAACAAAATGTGTCCACTTACGACAGGTCGTTTTTAGAAATGAGGTTTAAAATCTCATCAAATACAACAACAGCATCTCAGCATCTCCATGTCAATGAAATGAAAGCTTTTCTGAAAATGAAATGGCCTTCTTTTAGAACTCTGGAATCCTAAACTACCAGACATTTCAGGAACTATTTTGGCTGAAAATGATATGAGAGATTTTTCTTTTTCATAATTTTTATTACAGTGGAAATGGTTTTTGTATTTCTAACAGTTTGACAAGAGCTAATTACAATGCGCTCATCTGTTTTGTGGACTAATTTGAGCCATCGGGCATCAACACCATAGACATGCAGCAGCATTGCAAATGATACGCATGCTTCCCTTGCTCCAAGAATTTGTACTTGCTATAAAAGAAAACAGATTTGGACAGCCCTGAAAAAGTTGAGTTTGGTTTGAAGACAACATTTCAGAATTACATTAGAGCTGGCCTACAAGTGAACTAAAAATACCTGCTCATCTCAGTGGTCTTGGCCCAGGGCCTTTCCTTTTACTGTAAAAGTCAGGCTGTTTGAACAGTTGGAGTGCGGCTTGCTTGCTGTCTAAACTAGTGTTCTCTGATAACTTCTGTTACCATTGAAACACAAGCCCTGTTGCATTGAAGAGAATGTTTAGAGGTGTGGAAAATAGCCAAGAGAAATGTATACTTAGTGTTCAAACCTCTAGGCTTCCCGTGTGGTAACTAGACCACTTAGATCTGTTAAGAAAGACATTCATCAGTAAACATTACACAGCAAGGGTAAAAGATGGAATGGAGTAAAGGAGGCTGTTAAAATCAGCCTAAGATGATTATTTGAATTGCAAAGAGAAATGTTCAGACATAGCTAGAGCTGCTAAACATAACTCTTGAAGTTTTTCCAGAACAGAGGGATTGGGGAGAATGAGACCAGTGAAGGAGAAAATTAGAAAATTATAAGACAGAATGGGAAATGAAGTTTCAGAAACCGGTAAGATCACTGAAATATATGATATTATTAGGTCTTAAATCTATTTATGAGGGTGAAAATTTAAAAACACACTTTCTGACTTTGGCTCTGTGATCTTAAGATTGAAATGAAGATATTAAATCTGGATAAAGAATAACCTGCAGTAACAGCTAGGTTATGTCAGGAGGGATTAAAAAGAAAGATCGGAAATCAGTAGCCCAGGAAAGATAATCACGTAAGTTGGATAAGTCTGGGGGAGATAATTTGAGTGGAAATGAATCAGAATATGGTACCAAACATCCCCAAACTTGGCAGAGTACAGCCCTCTGCATACCAGCTACTGGATGATTATTGATCTCTTTCTGTTCAGTGAGATAGAAGGAGGAGTATAAAGACCACAGGATTAATTCTTAGAGTAACTTGGATCGCAGACTTCACTAACATGTGTTTGGCTTGTTAGATAGCTGGGTATCCTATTTTCTGGCATGTCATGTGGAACAGAGGGAACGTCCCCCCCATGAGCAACTGAAGTGCCAGCTGTTGCCCTAAATATTGTACCTGTTCATGATGGAGATAGCTTTAAAGCCAGATTTCAAGCTTAGGGAAAATTTTACATTTTGTACATCAGCAAACATTGGTATCAGATTTGTGTTTCTAGATACAGCATCTACACACACAAAGAGGGAAGTTGATCAAGAACCTGCTTCAAAAATAGTAATGATAGGGAATCCCCTGGTGGTCCAGTGGTTAAGACTTCACTTTCCAAGGCAGGGGGTGCGGGTTCGATCCCTGGTCAGGGAGATAAGATCCCATATGCTTCGTGACCAAAGCATAAAACATAAGCAATATTGTAACAAATTCAATAAAGATGTAAAAATGGTCCACATCGGGCTTCCCTGGTGGTGCAGTGGTTGAGAGTCCGCCTGCCGATGCAGGGGACACGGGTTCGTGCCCCGGTCTGGGAAGATCCCACATGCCGCGGAGTGGCTAGGCCCGTGAGCCATGGCCACTGAGCCTGTGCGTCCGGAGCCTGTGCTCCGCAATGGGAGAGGCCACAGCAGTGAGAGGCCCACGTACCGCAAAAAAAAAAAAAAAAAAAAGTCCACATCAAAAACAAATCTTAAAAAAAAAAGTAATGATAATAGATTAATTTCTTTAAAAATTTAAAAGATAACTATCTTTAATAAGCTTTAACAAACATTTACAGCGCTTCCAAAGCCCTAGAAAATACATAAAAATGACACACTTGTGTGACAATATCCCTAACTAAAATATCACAGTTAATCCAACAGTTTTATTAAATAATAGTTTAAAAATTTAAAAGACAGGAAGGGATATCAGAACATACTATAATGACTTGAATATCATGGGAAAATATGCCTTTTTCATTGACACTGGAGAATAAACAAAAGCAAAACAGAAACAAATTGAGAACCAACATTAAAATGCCTTTTTTCTTTTTAGAAAATAATTCAAGCATGAAATGTTCTGTACCTACACTAGTGAGATAGTCATGGGTCCCTACAAAACCAGTTGGATTCTAGAGAAATGGGATTCTGGGAAAAGACAAGCTTCAGTGAGCTTAACAACCTTATTCACTCTTACATGTTTTTTGATGTAGTCCTTAAGTATTTTTTAAGAGCAATTGTTACTTCGGACCAGCAATCTCCTCATGGACCAAATAATACCAGTTCACCAATTCCTCTTAATTGTTGGTATTTGGTCACTTAATAAATATGTGTTGATCTGTAACCTGCAAGAAGGACTTTGTGTGCAGCCGTTTTTGAATGAGAACTTCTGTGAATGATGAAGCTATTAAAATTAAAAGCGTAACTGTGCTTGGTTCTATGGTAGGCATTACAAACCAGTAGGTAAAGTACTAATTTCTAATGAAAGGGACCTCAGAGAATCAGCATCTCCGGGCATCTATAAGCATTTGTCACTTTCATTCTACATCCAAACTTTTACTAACAAGAAACTCACAACATTACAGGGATTGCTTATCAGTTATTCATGTGTGGTTGATGCGATGCTGTAGTTGGACACACTCTGGGCTTTACACTTTGGAGTTGTCAGTGTTCTCAAAGCAAAGCCAGAGCCTTTCATCTCTGACTTTGATAAAAATGACACCAAATAGTGGTACAACTTGTAAGCTGAAAAAGAAAAAAATCTAAATAAATAAATAATTTCCCAAGCCTTCTGGCTTGCAGGTTCTATTGATATAATATCTCCATCAAGGAGAGTAGGGTGCATTATGCTATGATGAGTTGATAGCACCATCTCTGAGGTTGTTTTGGTCCATTTTGTTGTGGAGATTCTTTGGTAGGTATTTCTGTGAGTCATTTGTAAGACAGCTTCAAATGAGTCCTATCTAGTTGTCATGCTTGCTTCTTTAATAGAGGAAGTCAAGCTGTGCTTTTCAAAAAGGCCTGGATGTTCTAAGATGGTAGACTTTAAGTTTCAGGTAGCAATTTCAAAAACCCTGTGTACGGTTTCACAAAGTAAAGAATCAGAACTTCCTGGTGTATATTTATAAGTGATCTAAGTAAATGTGAACAAACAATGATATTTTTAACACCTTCAGTAAATATATGAACTAAGTTATAGTATATGCATTCAATTCAAAGCTTTGCCAATAAATCAACCAATTTATTTTTTTCTACTCCTAACCATATACCTCATTCTGTCACCAGAACAACAGAGATAGATGTTCCTCTTAACGTATTTTGCATTTTGCCTAATCAATATAAGTGATCATTTGGTAGAGAGTACACTTTGACTTTTTTGCTCTCAACACATAAAACACACACACACACACACACACACACACACACACACACACACAGACACACACAGCACAAGTCTCTTCAGTCTGGTATTTGGTTGTAACTACTCAAAAAGAAAGCAGTAGAGGGAATCATCTCAGTTCTCATTCTGATTGAGAGAGGGAGAAAAGCCACTGTATATAAGCATGCATGTAAGCATGATAAAGTTCTCTGGGTCATTGCAGCAAGACCATAGGAAACAGCTAAACAAGGTGGAGCGATCCAGTAGGTCTAAGGTTGTGACCAATTCCTTACCACTGTTTTTTTTTTTTTAGAAAATTGTCCAAACAAAGCAAAGCCTCTCTTCAAGAGAGTAACGTGTCATACTTTAAAACCACCTTAAAAAGGCTATTGTTAGGCTGGGAATTAATCAGGTTCACATTGCCTATCTTCTCTCTCCTGTTCACGTAGGTGGTACCAAAAGCTCTAGTGGAATCAACCAGAAATAAAGACCTTAGAACAGGTGGTGACACCATCTGGCTATTTAAATCAAGGCAAAACCACCCCCTTCCCAGAAGATGAAGTTCTGAAGTCCCTGATGATGCATGGAGCCTTACTTAATCCAAGGGAGAGTAAGTGGGCAGAATGAGTTCACCTCCAGTTCTTCTTTAGACATATATTTAAGAAATGTTGAGCACTAATGGAGAGAAAGAATCTAGTGCAAATACATATGAGTGAGTGCAATTCTTTTTCTCTGCTACTCTCATGCCATCATCTAGGAAATATATCTGTCCTTCTTCTGTGCACATTTGTATATGTATGTACCTACTGTTTCTTCTTTTCTAAGTTAGCTGTGGAATATCCTAGTGTCTATGTGAGAATTGGCAATGTTTCTCAAAGAGGAGTACTGTTAGCATGGGGGACAGGAAGATTTTTCACCGGGTGGAACTGTTCCGCATATCTCAGGGTGTTTCACACCCATGCCCCACCCAATAAATGCTGGTATCACCCCTTTCCCACTTGAGTCATTGTGATAACTAAAAACATCCCCACATGTTTCCAGATGCACCCTGGGGGAGGGGAGTGGCAGCACAGCACCCAAATGTTTGAAAGTTGACCCTCTTCCCTTACACCCCTTCTTTCTTTCCTTGTGCCGAAAAGGATCTAAGGAGGCAGTTGATGGGATTGATTCGCAAACAGTGCTTTCATTTGCGTCTTACTGTTCTCTCCAATCATGTTTTTAATTCAGGAATTTTTTTAACCTGGATGATGGCTTTTTCAAAAAAGAAAAGACATATATTTTGGGTTCCACTTTACATCCACTAGCTTTCTTCTTTAGGGCCAGTCTTAATGGTAGACGTAAAATAGTTTCCTTTTAGGGATTAATTACCATAACCAGTTTTAATATGTGGCTAGACCCCTTAAAAGTTGTTTTTTTTTTTTTAAGCAATGCTTAATTCCTCAAAAGGCAAACACTATGTATTTATTATCTTTCTAATTTGAGGCCTCTCGCACATCAGTGAATATTGTCACATCAAATGCTGTTAGCATAAGCGTCTACTTCCTTTTGTTATATTTCCTCATTTTATTTCGTCTGATCTAGACATTTTTGAATGATGAAACAAACAGGTAAACAGAGGGTGAAACTGGGTGAAAAATGGGTTAATACTGTAAAGGCCGTAAATGTGTTAAGTTTAAGAAAAAAAATGAATTGAAATTAGGGAGGAAAGGGATTTTCTAAAAGTGCCTTGAAATAATTAATTGTTTTGTAGGAGATGGCCTTTCCATGTAGGCAGAGAATTTTTTCTTCACTTCTTTCTGAAGAGACAGTCAAATAGAGAATCTCATCTCTTAATTAGAAAGAAAAATACTCATCAAACACATCTCATCACTGGAGAGCTAATGATTCACAGCTGTTAGTCTGAAAGGGCAGGCTTTTTTCCTGAACAGTAGGAAGTGTTAATCATTTTGGATGAGATTTCTTTTTTAAAATATACTGTAGTTTGCAAAAGAATAGGATATTTCAATATTCCAACTTAAATGATTTTTCTGAAGTGTGCTCCCCCAGGGAGACTGTCATGTGTCGCACTGAATGATTATTGAATGCAGGCATCTTCCACTGCACTTCAATGAGAGCATCAATTGATGGGATGATCTGGACGGCCCAGTCCCTGCCTGGGACTCTTAAAACCCCAGGCTCAAAGAAAGAAAAATCAGGTACATCTTGCACCTCCTAAGAAATGGTATTGCTATAAAATCTTAACATTTTGAATCATTCACTCTACTTTATATAATTTGCCATGTTTAAATGGAAGTGAAAAGCCCAAGCCCACCTTCATTAGCTTCTGAGTAGAAAAGGTCTTTTTGTTTGTTTAATCTTCATGTGAAAAAGTAAGGCTTCTTTTGCTTGTAAAATGTAATTGGCTCAATTATTTTCCAGTCTTTGCCTTTACAGCCACCTTGCTAACCTCTTCTAAACATTTTGGACAGAAGAAAACCTCATTTAATAGAAACCATGTGAATAGCTAACTTTGATTATTCAGAGCCATGCAAGAGAGTGAGGAAAAGGAAGAATGAAATTGTCTCTACAAACCTCATTTTGACCATTAGTGTTTGACCTCTTTGACATGCCAGACCTTTACCAGAGCACCTAAAAAGTGGTATTCCATTTAGTGGTCATCCCAGAGCAAGAGGAAGGAGAAGAAGTAGAGATAGAAAAAAATCTACAAATTGAATAATCAGTCCCTAAATAATTGAGACCTTCAGAGCATCAACATTCACTATAAAATCCTTTACCTTAGAAGCAGTGGAGCATTGTGGGAAAAGCACACTGGATTGGGCGTTAGCTGACTTTGCCACTCAGTAGAGGATGTCCTTAGACAAGTTTAACCTCCTGAGCGTCAGTTTCCTCATTCATAAAATGAAGATAGTCTCAGCCTTCCCAGGCTTCCTTGCAGGACTTTCCCTCTAAAGTTCATTTTATGCAATGTGATATAAGATACTTATTAGGACAAATTATGTCATTTACCTTTCAGTAAATTATAGATTTTCAAAATAGCCATTCTGAATACTTATGATTAAAATGTAGGTTGCTCTTCTTTGGACAAAATTCAACACCCATTCATGATAAAAACCCTCCAGAAAGTAGGCATAGAGGAAATTACCTCAACATAATAAAGTCTCTGAAGAACCTAGGGGCAGGACAGGAATAAAGACACAGACATAGAGAATGGACTTGAGGACACAGGGAGGGGGAAGGGTAAGCTGGGACGAAGTGAGAGAGTGGCATGTATATATATACACTACCAGAGGTAAAGTAGATAGCTAGTGGGAAACAGTCGCATAGCACAGGCAGATCAGCTCGGTGCTTTGTGACTACCTAGAGGGGTGGGATAGGGAGGGTAGGAGGGAGACGCAAGAGGGAAGGGAAATGGGGATATATGTGTACACATAGCTGATTCACTTTGTTATACAGCAGAAACTAACACACCATTGTAAAGCAATTATACTCCAATAAAGATGTTTAAAAAAGCAGGTTGCTTTTAAAGCCTGGCACAAATAGATACTGAAGGATTGTGTTTTGTGATGTTAGTGATAAAATCATATGCAAGATAACACTGATTTAGATCGAAGGTATTTGGATTTAAAAGTGAAAAAAATGTATGGACAGGAATTGACATTCTTAAAGCTGGTACTTCAGAACAAGATACTTTTATATCTAGGGGAATGAGAATGTTAAAAATTGTCAACATTTAAAAACCTAATTTTTTTCAACTCCAGACTTCACAAAATCTACAATGTATGCTAATGTCATTTACTAGCAATAATGACTTTCTCTAAAGATCTGGATTTTTCTTGCTCTGATTATTAGTAAAACATTTCAGTGCAACCCCTCATAAGTTTAATATTGGGTTGGCCAAAAAGCGTCTTCAGCTTTGAAGTAAAAATAAAAGACACATATTTCATTTTCACCAAGAACTTTATTGAACAACGTATTCACCGTTCCACTGCCTTCTGCCATTTTTCAGGCAAATTCGTAATGCCCTCTTCCCAAAACTTTTTATCTTTTTGAGCAAAGAACTGTTCCAGGTGCCTTTTACAGTCTTCCAGGGAATTGAAATTTTTCCATTAAGAGAATTTTGTAAAGATTGAAATAAATGGAAATCCAAAGATGCAATGTCTGGTGAATACAGCGGTGAATTAGAACTTCCCAGCCAAGCTGTAACAGTTTTTGCCTGGTCATCAAAGAAACATGCGGTCTTGCGTTATCCTGATGGAAGATTATGCGTTTTCTGTTGACTGACTCTGGATGCTTTTCGTCAAGTGCTGCTTTCCATTGGTCTAATTGGGTGCAGTACTTGTTGGAATTAATGGTTTGGTTTTCCGTAAGGAGCTCATAATAGAGGACTCCCTTCCAATCCCACCATATACACAACATCACTTTCTTTGGATGAAGACCTGCCTTTGGTGTGATTGGTGGTGGTTCATTCCACTTGCCCCACAATCTCTTCCATTCCACATTATTGTACGATATCCACTTTTCATTACCCGTCACAATTTGTTTTAAAAACAGAACGTTTTCATTGCATTTCAGTAGAGAATCGCATGCAGAAATAAGGTCAGGAAGGTTTTTTTCTCTTAACTTATGTGGAACCCAAACATCAAAGCGAGGAACATAACCAAGCTGGTGCAAATCATTTTCGATGCTCTGGATATTTTGAGTATGTCGGCTATCCCCCGTGTGGTATAACGTTGATTGTTCTCAATTAATGTCTCTATTTGATTGCTATCAACTTCAACTGGTCTACCCGACCATGGAGCACTATCCAGCGAGAAATCTCTAGCACAAAACTTTGCAGACCACTTTTGACATGCTTGATCAGTCACAGCACCTTCTCCATACACTGCACAAATCTTTTTTTTGCGTTTCAGTTGCCTTTTTACCTTTCTTGAAAAAATAAAGCATAATATGCCAAAAATGTTGCCTTTTTTCTTCCATATTCAATAATAAAATGGCTACACAAAAATTCACCAGTTTTGATAAGCTTTTTTTTAAATGCACGCCGGTATGACAGCTGTCACATACAATCTAACAAAATTGTTTCGAATGAAGTTAAAGACAACTAAGTGCTACTAGAGCCATCTTACGGAAAAAAACCGAACAAACCTTTTGGCCAACCCAATACTTATGGCTTCCTTCCAGCAAACCCCTTCCTCCCAGACCACACAGAAATCCCTCTAAGGAACACCATCCATCTTCTATAACTGCTCAAAGAACAATTATCATGTTGACTTATCTTGGAGTATTATTTTATAAAGTCTCTGTTATTTTTCAGAAACAATTTTAAATATGAAAAACAGGGCTTCCTGGTGGCGCAGTGGTTGAGAGTCCGCCTGCCGATGCAGGGGACACGGGTTCGTGCCCCGGTCCGGGAGGATCCCACATGCCGCAGAGTGGCTGGGCCCGTGAGCCATGGCCGCTGAGCCTGCGCGTCCAGAGCCTGTGCTCCGCGACAGGAGAGGCCACAACAGTGAGAGGCCTGCGTACCGCAAAAAAACAAACAAAACAACAACAACAAAAAAAAGAAAAAAATGAAAAACATAAAATTGACATTACTTACATTGGTATAGTACTTTCTGATAATGCATTTTCATGTATATTACATAATTTGTTTCCCACAGCCTACTTGTGAAATAGACACATATTACCATTTCCATTTTATGGATAATAGACTAAAATAGGAGAGAATAACTGACCTGCCCAAGGTCTTATGATGATCATATAGCAGAAATGGAACTAAAAACACTTCTTCAGGCTCCTGGTCCAGACCATATTTTACTCTACCATACTGTCTCCTTGGAGAGAAAATAGGTATCAGTTAGCATTTGCTGTATAACAAACCACTCTATTAGTAGCGCAAAGCAACTACCAGTTATTTAGTAATGATTCTGTAGGTGAACAAGTTGGATCAGGCTCAGCTGGGTACTTCTTTTGTTCTCAGCTGGGCTCACTTATGCATCTCTGGTCAGCTTCTGGCCAGTTAGGCAACTTTGCTTCTGAATGCTGTCTGGCTTCCAACTGGGGCAATGGAGACAACTGTATCACATGTTTCTTATCATTCAGCAGACTAGACTGTGCTTGTTGACATGGGCTCAGGGTTTGAAGCATGCAGAGGGAAAAACCCAATGAGCAAGTGCTTTTTAAGCCTCTGTGTTCAGCATTTTTACAACTCCTCCCTCGGCCAAAACAAGTCCTATGTCTAATCTCAGTGTCATCTTGGGAGAGTATTTCAAAAAGCCTGGATACATGGAGATATTAACAAATTGGGATCATTACTGCATGTAATCACTATAAGCTAAATATAAAAATACTGAAAATGGCACTCGCTTTATCATCTTTTCCTATTGTAGTTGACGTAGCTTTTTAAACACAGCTCTAATGCTTGAATCCACCCTATGGATTCTAGAGTGGAATAGGGAAAGTGATGAGCTATAAGAAGGGCCAAAAAAATTATATATAGTATGAGCCAATATATTCCTGCTTGTAATAATACCTAATGTTTATTGAGCATCTTACAAGCATCTTACAAGCACTAGGCTAATTCCATCTCAAATCTGTAAGTAGTATAGTTTTAACTTTCAGATTATAAAATTAAGAGTAATCTAGTAATACATCACATAGATAGTGACTAGTAAGCTTGGATAAAAACATGGGCCTGATTCAAACTCTCAAGCTCTTTCTAGTGTGTCACACTGAAGCAGGTTTTTTAGGGATCCCATGATTGTGGCTAACAGTCCAAGGCAGATTGACAAAGAGCTTCTACCATCCAGGATAATGTGTAAAACTCACAATATCCTTTTTCTAATGAAGAAGGTTGTGTGTACTTCTAATATCCCATGAAGATTTTCTGATACAGAGTTTTAGTAGTAAATCACAACCATCTAGTAATTTGCAAAAAGGAAACCACCAAATTCTTGGAATAATTTTAGTTTCTAATGAGCAAGGCTAAATAATGTAGGGATAGATGTTTTGTTTGGAATGGGGTCATGGATTTTATGAAAGTAAAATAAAGATGGTCCAAGTTTTCTTATTAAAAGTGTTGGGGGGAGTGGGGGAAAAGGCAAGGAGAATGTGACAGAGAGAGAGAGAGAGAGAGAGGAAATATAAGGAAAGGATGTCATAGTGATGAAGTCAAAGGAAATTAAACACTGTACAAATGTGCAGGAGTCCTTATTACCTAGTTTAACCTGGAGAAATTCTAGAATCATCAGATCCTCTCTCCATGTCCCATGCAGGCAAAAAGGTTTCTGGATATATGGGTCGCAAAAAATCCTAGGCATTTTTGGGTTTATATATATTTTTTAATTGCTTTTTTGGTCCCATTTTAGCCCATTATGTCTCTTCTTTTCAAACCCCAAACTTATGAAAAGTGTGGTCAGGACCAAGGACAGATCCTGCATTGTCTTAGCCTTCCTGGAGTTTTTCTGAGCTTCCTTCTTTCTCCTGCTGCCCTGGTGAAACACTGAAGACCCATCCAGGAGTGTTTTGGTATTTTGTAGGATAAAGGAAAGGATCCCATCTTCATGCAAGTGGGCTCCAGGGAGAAAAGAAGCTTCAGTGTGGAGAGAATAAGCTAAAAGACCCCTTTCTCCCTCTGAGGGCTCTTTGTTTGTGGATCATCACCATTGACAAGTATTAGAATCATCACTAGTACTATAGAGAATAATTGCTTTTTTCTTAGTGATTCTTAGCAATATGAGCCCAGAGACCATGTCTTATCCTAATTTTGAACACCCAATATTGCATAGCACATAGGTGTTTAATAAATACCTTTTATTGTTAATCTGTGTTCATGCTCTTTTCCTTTTTTTAAATTGAGGTATAATTGACATATAACACTATATTAGTATCAGGTGTTCAACATAATGACTCAATATTTGTATACATTGTGAAGTGATCACCTGCAGTAAATCTAATTACCACCCCTCACCATACAGTTACAAGTATTTTTTTCTCATGATGAGGACTTTTCAGATTTATTCCTTTAGCAACTTTTAAATTTGCAGTACAGTATTATTGACTATAGTCATCATGCTGTACACAATATTCCTATGACTTGTTATTTTATAATTGGAAGTTTGTACCTTTTGACCCCCTTAGCCCATTTCACCCACCTCCCTCACTTCTGGCAACCACTAATCTGTTTTTTTAATTATTTGTTTGTTTCATTTTTAGATGCCACATATATGTGAGATCATATGGTGTCTTTCTCTGACTTATTTCACTTAGCATAATTCACTTAGCATAATGCCCTCTATGTCCATCTTGGTTATTGCAAATGGCAAGATTCCATTCTTTTTATGGCTGAATAGTATTCCACTGTATATATGTCATAACTTCTTTATCCATTCATCCATTGATGGACACTTAGGTTGTTCCCATATCTTGGCTATTGTAAATAATGCTGCAATGAATGTGAGGGTGCATATATCTTTTTGAATTAGTATTTTCATTTTCTTCAGATAAATACCGAGAAGTGAATTGCTAGATCATATGGTAGGTCTGTTTTTAATTTCTTGAGGAACCTCCATACCGTCTTCCATAGTGGCTGTACCAATCTGCATTCCCACTAAGAGTGCACGAGGGATCCCTTTTTTCCACATTCTCACCAACACTTGCTATTTCTTGACTTTTTGATAATAGCCATTCTAACAGGTGTGAGGTGATATCTCAGTGTGGTTTTGATTTGCATTTCCCTGATGATTAAATGAGTAGCATCTTTTCATGTGCCTGTTGGCCAACTTCTTTGGAAAAAATGTGCCTTCAGATCCTCTGCCCATTTTTAAATCAGTTTGCTTGGTTTTTGGCTATTGAGTTGTATGAGTTTTTATATATTTTGGATATTAACCCCTTATCAGATGTATAATTTACAAGTATTTTCTCCCATTCAGTAGATTGGCTTTTCGTTTTGTCGATGATTTCCTTTGCTGTGCATAAGCTTTTTAGTTTGTTGAAGTCCTACTTGTTTATTTTGGCTTTTGTTGCCTTTGTTTTGGTAGTCAGATCCAAAAAAATCATAGCCAAGATCAATGTCAAGGAGATTATTGCCTATGTTTTCTGCTAGGAGTTTTATGGTTATAGATCTTACATTCAAGTCTTTAATCCATTTTGAGTTAATTTTTGTGTATGGTGTAAGTTTTATTCTTTTGCATGTGGCTGTCCAGTTTTCCCAACACCACTTATTGAAGAAACTTCCCTTTCCCACAAGAAGAGAAAATTACAGGCCAGTATCCCTGATGAACACAGATGAAAGAATTCTCAACAAAATATTAGCAAACTGAATTCAACAATACATTAAGAGGATCGTATACTATCATTAAGTGGGATTTATTCCAGGGATGCAAGGATGCTTCAATATCCGCAAATCAATCAACAGGATATACAACATTAATAAAATGAAGGATAATGTATAGCTGATTCACTTTGTTATAAAGCAGAAACTAACACACCATTGTAAAGCAATTATACCCCAATAAAGATGTTTAAAAAATAAATAAATAAATAAAATGAAGGATAAAAATCATATGATCATCTCAGTAAATGCAGAAAAAGCATTTGACAAAATTCAACATCCATTTATGATTAAAAAAACTCTCAACAAAGTGAGTATAGATGCAACATACCTCAGCACAACCAGGGCCATATATGATAAGTACACAGCTAACATCATGCTCAATAGTGAAAAACTGAAAGCTTTTCCTCTAAGGTCAGGAACAAGTCAAGGATGCCCACTTTGCGACTTTTATTTTACATAGTGTTGCAAGTCCTAGTCAGAGTAATTAAGCAAGAAGAAGAAAGAAAAGTCATCCAAATTGGAAAGGAAAAAGTAAAACTGTCACTATTTGTGGATGACATGGTTTTGTATATAGAAAACCCTAAAAACTCCACCAAAAAACTATTAGAACTAATAAATGAATTCAGTAAATTTGCGGGATACAAAGTCAATATACAAAAATCTATTGCATTTCTATACACTAACAATGTACTATCAGAAATAGAAATTAAGAAAACAATCCCATTTGCAGTTGCATCAAAAAAAATAAAATACTTAGTAATAAATTTAACCAAGAAAGTGAAATACCTATACACTAAAAACTACACGACAGTGATGAAAGAAATTGAACACAAAAGTAAATGGAAACGTATTCCTTGCTCACAGATTGAAAGAATTACTATTATTAAAATGTCCATATTACCCACGGCCATGTACAGATTCAATGCAATCCCTATCAAAATTCCAACAATATTTTTCACAGCAATAAGCAATCCTAAAATTTGTATGAAACCACAAAAGACACCAATAGCCAAAGCAATCTTGAGAAAGAAGAGCAAAACTGGAGGCATCATGCTCCCTGATTTCAAACTAAACTACAAAGCTATAGTAACCAAAACAGTATGGTATTGGCATAAAAACAGACACCTAGATTAATGGAACAGATTAGAGAGCCCATAAATAGGCTCATGCACATATGGTCAATTAATTTACAACAAAGTAGACAAGAATATATCATGCTGTTTCTTTTTTTGACCTTTTGAAATCTTCAATTAAATTTTGAGAAGAAAAATAAATGCTTTTGTATTTAGGGTTTATTCAAAGCTCTCTTGTTTGTTCATTTTTTAAAGATATTTTCAAGAGCAAGGGCTCTTTACTTAATTAGATTCTTAAAGAGCACATAATGGGGAAGGAGACTATTTTTCCACTATGAGAATTCATAAAGCTAATGCAATTTCTTTCTTTGTCTCTCTCTTCTATATCTTTTCCCATCCTGTGTTCTGGTGTTCATGTTGTTAGGGCATATTAAGACCATATGTATTCATAAGAAGTGTTCTGTCACTTCTGAGTGCTATATTTTAAGAAAGGTATTGATATATTGATTTGGATGTGGTAAGAGGATGTCCACAATGGAGAAGTGTCCAGAAACCATACCTTGTAACTGGTACTTTAAGCAATGAGTGATGTTGAACCTAGAGAAGAAAAAGACATGATAGGTGGATTGATTACTTGCAGAATTATCATATGAAAAGTTTATTTGGCGCAATACCTGGCCTACAACTAACACTAATACAGAAAGGAACAAGAAATTCATTCTGGGTAACACCAGGACTCTTAACACCAATGAGTGGCCATTACAAGGAGGAATATATTTGCTCAATAGGTTAAAAATCATTACAATTGGTGATATTTAGCAATGGAATAATCTGAGTCCCATCCATGAGACCAGAATACACTGAGTCACATGAATATCCTTGGAAAAGGCAACTATATAGGAAGGTCTAAGAGGAAAGACGGTTCATGACTGCATAACCAGAATGGATAGACAATTTTTCTAGAAGTACTAAGGTACTTCTTCTACCTTGTGTGCCTCAGGGAGAAATTCATTAGTGCTATCACAGGTTGTAATTCTGAATACATTTTCCAGATGTCACTTGGTTTTAAATAGTGGCTCTATAGGACTTTTACTAATGCAAATAATTAAGTAGACTTATGTTAAATGACTTGGGAACCCAGTATCCATTTATTCATTAATTCAGCAAATATATATTTATTAAGCACCTACTATGCCCCCAAGCACCATTCTATGCTCTGGGGATAGAACAGTGAGCAAAAAGAAAAAAAAAAATCCCTTCCTTTAAAGAGCTTATATTTTAATGATTGTCAAAGTTTTACAAATAAATATGTAAAGAATTAATATGGATTCTAGCAAAAAATAATTTTCTCTTTTATCTATGTTGATGTCTATCAAATTTGCCTTAAATCACTTCCTGAGTAAAAAATTATATTTTTTAAATACACTTTAATAGAATAATCATAGCCATCAGTTATAATTTGTATCATCTTTAAATATATTGTATACATTTCAAAAATTAAACAGAATATTTTCCTTTTCTAGAACTCTTTATAGTTTTCTGGTGAAAGAGAAGATATGGCTCATGTTCCACGCATTAACATATTTGAGATTTTTCTTATTCAGGAACTTGAATCTATGGTTACCATGTAATTCTGTACAAAATTCATTTCTTGGGTTACTAAACCATTATTTATGCTTTTTGGTGTCCATGTGGGTTATGAATATCAAAGAATTCAGTAAAATATACAGTCTTCAAATTTTAATATCACATTAAAAAAAAATCCCTGATGGTACAGTAACATCATGAAGTCATTTTAAATATTAGAGAAAGGATGTTAGAGGGGATCAGATCTACAGATCTATGTTGAGGAATGAAAACACTGAGGGAGAGTGATTTTCTAAGGCCCAGAACCAGTCTTCTGGCCCGTGGGCCAGGCGTCCCTCTACCACTCCATACAGGTTCATTTTCTCTGCAATTTGAATAGGCTGTGGGCTTGGCTGAGGTTTGTTAAGAAGGCTGCAAACAGCCCATGCTGCTGTGCCTGATGTGAGTGTTCTTAGGGCACTGCTCCTAACCCTTCTGATCTGTCAAAGGCAGGATGTTTGCGTGACCCCAACCAGCTGGCTCAAATTCCCAATTATACTTTGGTTCAGCTAAAGCTTAGCAGGCAGATGACTTTCTAGTTTTCAGTATTAGAATATGTACTACCTGAGGACCTTTGTTAATAAATAGTTAACTTTCTCAATTTTGTAATGTATTGATATCATTTACACAATACTTTTTTTGAGCACTTACTGAGTACCAAGCAGTGTGTTAAATCCTTAACACATTTCAACTGTTTAATTGTCACAGCCACCTCTCAGGTGGATACTCTTATCATCCCCATTTTACAGAAGAAGAAACTAAAGGGAGGATATATACCATGCCAGAGGTTATAGGACTAGTTAGCACCAAGGGTGGAATCTGGCTCTTAACTACCATCTGACTTAAATTACCTTAATTTGGCAGCAGGGGCCACAGACCCAGAGAATTTAGATGATCTGTGCAGGGTTATAAGAGGCTGGTGGGGAATGGGGATGAGTCACAGTTTATAACCATTGCTGGTTATTTTATGATGCAGATGCTCTTAAAATGGTTCCTTCTGCCAGCCTAGGTGAGTTCTTAAACTTACATTCCTCATACAATTTTAAAAATCATTTATATACTTAGAGAAGTAGGTAGTTTTAAAAGATGATAAAGGTAGACATTTAAAATTTTCCTTTGACCAAGTTGCTCCATTTTTTTAATAGCTGTTTGATTTCTGTGGCAAGGCTGAATTTTTTACACTTGTTGGTAGCAGTTCTATTATTCATAATGTGAAATCTTGGGAGCTCTCTGGTGTAGACTTGGTATTTTCATCTGCCTATTCTGCTTGTTACATTGTATTATCCAAGTGAGATTTAAAAATAGTTTCTGATATTAAATGGTGATTCATCCTTTATCATTAAGGCAGATAGGCCAGTTATTTCTGACAATGTAGTGAAGCTCATTTTGCTGCCTTTCTTTTTTAAAACTTTATTTTGTCCAACCTAACAATAATTTCACTGGAGGAGAAAAATTTAAATTGCCTCATTGACAATGTAGTGATATCAGTTTTTCCTTCATAGAAATTAAACAAAGTAAAAATCTTAGTGACTTTCCAGGGGTCGGTTGTGCTTTTAGAAAAATGCCTAACAAGTTCTCAAGTTTTTGTTTTCAAGGCAAATCTTTCTATTCTGAAGCATTTAACTGTGTGCTTTTTTGAAGTGCAGTATGGATAAGAGAGTCCATTGAATGAAATTCAGAGTTGACTCATCTTTTTCTTCTTCCTTCTCTCTCCTCCAGCTCTTTCTCTTTGTTGTCTGGAACTTTGAGCTCTACATGATACCAATGGTTTTGTTGTTACTATTGACATGGAACTACTTCTTGATCATATCAGGGAAAGATAACAGGCAACGTGATACAGTAAGTCTCTACTTTCTCATTTGCATGTGTTTTTGTTCTTATTCCTAGTCTCTCCATCAAGATCAACATTGAATTCGGTTTTGCAAACCAGAAATTCTGTCTGTAAATACTCAAGTTTGGAGGAAAGTTTTATCAGTTCAAAACTAACAACCCTTTGGTCCTAACACAATAGAAAGTATTCACCTGTTTCTAGCATTACTCATTTTGGTAGGAACTAAAATGGAGAGCACACCAAAGAATGAGTTATGATTTTTAGGTGTAAGTCGGTTATTCCAAATGATTATTTCTTTTATGCTCCTTACTTGTTTTTATGTCTTAATGAATCCTGAGTTAAGACATAATATCACAAAATTATCTATGGTCAGACCAAACGAATGTATTTTATTTAAGACAGTTCTCTGTGGTCTGTCATTGGAGGGAAGGAAGACTTGATGGTTTTTGGCCTAGAAAAGTGCATCAAGTACCTTAATTCAGTGTTCATTCACTGAACAATAACAAATACCCTTCTCTGCGTCAGGGGTGTATCAGGATACCGGCTCATGGGTCAAGAGCTTCCAATTAACCTAAGGAAACTTACATTGCACTCACTTGCCCTCTCGGCATTTTTGAAAGTTTTTCGAATGTGTGAAACAACGTTTTCTCTCTCAAAGAGTTTTAGACTGAGAAGCAGAAGCTAGCAACATTATAATCAAGTTTGTTATTCTCCCACCAGTCCTCATTCCCCTTAGGCTATCTCAGTCACTACGCCCCTAGCAAACATACAGCTTGAAAAACTTTCCCATATGTAAATAAATGGGAGGGGAGTGTCTTACGCACATAGAACATTTGCAATTTTATAATTCTGTAGACAGCTGTTGAGAATAATTTAAGGGTTTGTCAAACATAAGGATCTCTTTGGCAGCTATTTGTCCACATCAGATTACACTGATTTTTTTTTTTTTTTTTTTTTTTTTTTTTGCCATTAAGGGCCTCCATTTGATTGATAATCAGGACTTTTGCCAACTATTGTGCCCATAATGACGCAGGAAACAGAGTTATTTGATCATAAGTTTAGTAGTGTTATATAATACTTTGTTATAATAGCATAATGATTGCACATATACATATGACATAAAAGAATTTTCTTTTTAAATAACTCAAGCAAAATATACTTTAAATGGTTACACAAGCAAAATAGACTTCTTCAAAATAATTTTATTTGTCATCAAAATAAAAGAAAAATCCAGATGCACAACCACCAAGTACCATGGCAAGGTTGCCAACAACGCACCACGTTTATTTCCCTATGTTATTTGATATATTTCTGTCTCTCTCATGAGATTATAAATTTGAGGTAGAGAACTGTTTATCTCTGTACTTGCCACCGTCTCTAGCACGTGTTTTGCAAATTAGAGGTGTTCAAACATTTTTTTGTAAAGTTTATCAAAGCAAACATGTGATTGCTATTAGAGATTTTAATGGTTAGGAAGCATCAACAGACAAGGCGTTGTTATTATTATTGGCAAGGATTTATGGATATATATTTAACTTGCACACTGACAGACAAGCCCCAAATGCCAAAAGCCTTGGTGTCGTGGGGACTAATAGGCACTTTTTTCAATTAATCCAGGATGTTTTCTTTAAGAAGATAGGACTCTCTGAGCCAAGTCCTTTTTGTCCCATTTATTTCCAGGAGGTTGTCGAGAGAGAAGAAAATCTACTTTTAAAAAAAAAATTTAATTTATTTTTTATACAGCAGGTTCTTATTAGTTATCTATTTTATACATTTTAGTGTATATATGTCAATCCCAATCTCCCAATTCATCCCACAAAACTCTACTTTTCATTCAGTTGCCTTGAGACAAATATGCAAATAAGAATGTTTGCCAAAAAGTGGTAATTTAGTTTCAGGTTCTTAATCCTATGAGGGGGCTTATCTTCAATATTTAGTCATTGGTTTGAGTATTCTTAGTGTCAGGGGTGTATCAGGATACTGGATATCTTAGTAAAACATTCTGAAACGATAGACTTTGCTTGTTATTTTCTTCAGAATATACCTGCCTTGGCTGGAAAGGTACACTTTTGGAGGAAACATAATAATATATAATGTATCCCCTTGTACTTAAAATTCTCTGAGAATTTTTATAAGCCTATTGAAAAGTTAACATATTATGTAAATTTTTCTACTGCCCTTTTCCCCCCAAAATATAACTCTGATATAGTACTTACAAATCCTTCCTTGTGGGCATATCTCTGACTGAATCCCCCTTTTAGCCATGGACAATATTTTATTCTCCAACACATGCCACTGTGAAACATGCTACAGTCTAACTTTCATGGAATGCCAACTACACCCCATAACTCCCAGTGATTGCCTTTTATTTGCCCAAAACACACATATCCACATATTCTGTTCTTTCCAGGCACCAGAGCAGCAATCACAACGCTTCATTCAGCTTCTCATTCACTGGCTCAGCTGAGACCTTACGTAACTCTTAAATCCAATTTGTCTAATTACGTGTTTTCTGCCATACCCAGCTGTGCATTTGAAATGGTTGCTCCTTTTGAAAAGAAACCTGGGTTATACTTTGCTGGTTATAGATTACACACACACACACACACACACACACACATATGTTCACAAGCACATATATGTAAATTAAGAGAAGTGTTTGGAGGGGTTGCTATGCTGTGCCTGGCTACTTATCTACCGCGTAGTAGATAACCCTGGAAGAATGGTACTTTGCCCTAAGTCCTTATTGGTGTCCCCAAAACAATGCAGAATTTTTCAGCATGTGTGAAAACTTTAGGGAATCTCTGAAGTGCATTAATCACACCATTGGCTGATTCCAAATCAGGAAACTTTCTGTTTCAGGAAAAACAGGGGGCGTGGGAGGGCGGTGGATATTCTGTCGCACACAAAAAATCATCTGTACATTATTCAGCTGAGAAAATTCAATTAGGATGAAAATTATAAAAGAAAAACAAATCAAAATAAACTTCAGGTTTGTGTAGCAAAAGAAAAAAGAAAATAATATTTCCATGGCATAAGAAGTTATAAGAGAAAAGGAAATAAATACTGTAAAAGATAAAAAGTACATAGTTGGGTAAAAATTCTGTCTTCAAAATATTGGTGGATAGTTGAGATTAATACTAAAATAAGAAAGGATTTCTTTGTCTGTTTATTGTTTATTAAGGAGACCATTTCCTTTTTGGAGACTTAAAGATCACAGGAACTGAAACCCCCAACCTTTTCCCCACCATGGTGCCTGTTCTAGTTTAATGAAAAAAATGAGATGTAATCCTTGCCAAGTAAGTTTTGCTGCATATAATGAGCTGAACCCGTTGAGGACAGGATAAGGGAACAGCCGTTCCTGAGTCTAATGCTGTAGACTTAGAGATGCACATGAGAAAGAGGTGTGGTTAGCAATGGTATTTCACCTCTGCTGTTTCTCAGTCAGACTTGTTAAAAATAAGCAATTCTAGATCTAAATCTATCTCTACTTGGACCATGACATTAAAATTTATAGCATAAGAATTGTTAGACTTTTCCAGAGAAAGCTGTTTAATACAAACTTCATTCAGAAATGTCTGTGGCATGAATGTCATACTTCTCTTGGTTTAAGCCGTCACTCCAGAACCAGGGGAAAATCACCCCTGCCCTGCCCATTGGGCTCGTACCAACTATCCACATTACAGTTACTATAAACTGAGATTTTGTAAGAGTAGATGCCAGGCAGTGATCTTTACTTTGGAGTTAAAAATTTTCGAATCCTCATTGCACCCTGGATGCTGTGTTAAGCACTTTCTTTTATCATGTCATTTAATTTTCCCCCAGGAGAGAGAAGATGATTGTGTCAGCCCAGCCCATGTGTTAGGGCCTCCTAAATCAGGTGACCGCCTGTTCTCTTCTCTGTGACAAGGAAGGGAACATACGTGGAAGAAGCATGGCTACAAGAGCCCTTCCTTGAGAGAGGGGAAATCAAATCTCAGAGGATGAAAGAAACAGGTTGACCAAAGAAACCAGAGCTCTATTATACTCACTGAGACAGGTATCATCATTACTACCTCACATACAGGGAAACAGGGTAGAGAGGTTAAATGGTTCCAAAGGCACACAGTTAGTTAGAAAGTGGCAGAGTGGGTGTTAGAATCTGTCAGTCTTTCTGAAGTTTGCACTCCTTATCACACCACTCAACTACATTTCCTCTTGAGGCTATATTTTGGTCCATCCCAGGTCTCCCTGGGTACCTTTTGAGCACATTTCTCCTTTAAGCTTCAGAATGGGCAGTAGTACTAACTCTATCTTTAAGCAAACAGATTGTTGGAAAACCCTCATTTTCCCCACTCCACCCCCATGTCCTCCTCACCTCTCATTCAGGAAAATGGAGCAACTTGAATGCATCAGGTATCCTGCTAAGCCTTCTGGAGACATAGTCTCCTTTAATTCTTCATAATAATTTTTTAAATTTATTATTTTTAACATCTTTACTGGAGTATAATTGCTTTACAGTGCTGTGTTAGTTTCTGCTTTACTTCATAATAATTATATCAAGTAAATGATTCTAAATGGTTTTATCCTCATTTTACAAAAGAGGAAATTCAGAATCAAAGAGAATGATGAATAACAAACTCCATAGAGTAAGTGGGGCGCAAACCCAGCTCTGCCCTATTCTGAAGCCTCAGGGTATTTCTGTGGTACACGTTTGGGCATGCCTTTACCAAGGGATCCACTTTCTGTTTGGAGCCTTACCTGGAATCCCAGGTATCCCCAGATTCCTTCCTGTGAGGTACCTGGTGACCTCTCAATAATGGGTACTGATCACCTGTTTGATCCCAGGTGACCCCGTTCATTTCAAAAAAACATTCATGACCGGGAGGACTACCTTCCATCCACCCAGGTGAGCATGGAAGAGTAAATCAAAGCTAAAAATCCTTCACATTAGTGAAGAAAATCTTTGAATATCTTTGACATTCAAAAATTCTTCAAGCAGTGCTTTTTAATTACATTTTAAAAGAGCATTCACTTTTACTGTCATGATATGCCTCCCACTTAACAATCTTAGTTGTCTAATCAATGGAGGCATTAAAAGACTGAAGAGTAGGCTAGATCAATGAAATCATTCTCTGACTCACGCTCTCACTGTGATACCAGTTGAGCCCAAATCTGTCTGATAAAATACTTCAGGAAATACTGAAATGTTTTGTTAGTTCCCTCACATGGCAAAGCCCTCCATGCTTCTCTTCCCCTTTAGAATAGCACTGACTATATTTGTTGTTGTTGGGGCTATTCCACTTAGGCCCAGAACATTGATGTCTAGAAATAAAGCTTGTAAGGAGAGAATTTCCTTTGCCACCATAAATGCTGTTGATTGGACAATTTAGGATCATCCACCAAAGAAACATCTGTTTGTTTGACCTGATTTCCTGTAAATCAAACTCATTTATTATTTTCTCAGCCAGTACTCTCAGTTCCAAAGAAGTCGTCCTGGTGGAATATTTGAATAAGTAGACTATTGAATAAGTGAAATATTCCTAACAGGATCTGGAAAGACTGGCCAAAGCTGAGCAGAGAGGAGTGGACTCCGTGCGAAAAGCACTTTTGGTGCGTGGTCAGACTCTTGGCACTTCCATAAGGGCTTTATCGTTCACAGAAAGTAGCGTAGATCAGAGCCTCCTGAGTTTGCATCTCAGTACCAAAAAAGACCATGTACTTGCTCTTAACAGAAGCAGCACTGAGTCATACAGCCTGTAAACACATCTAAAAATTGATGATCACTCTTTTCTTTTTCCTGCTTATTTCAACAAATTTTCTCAAACTTTTAAGAAGGTCACCAGCTTGCAAAAATGTGAGGAAGACCGTGAAAAGAACCAGACCTTTATTTTTCCAGCACGATCACAAGCATAAAGAGGTAGAAACCAACAGCCAATCAGATGTCAGTAGAAAATTTCATCCCTTGTGACCCTCTCAAATCTGTTCAACCACTTAGATGTGCCAGATTATTACTCAGTCTACAGACTGGTGCCCTGTACACTGATGACCATCACCTCATCAGGCTCTGGGCATACCCCAACAGGACTTCCACATTTTTTCCACTCTCCTCAAGTGCCCCACTCCCACCACCATGCTACATTCCCTCTCTCTCAGGTGACCAAGGCCTTCTGCGTTGCAAATTTTCCTCAAGCTCCAACCCCTGAAGCCCTCTGAATTTGTTCCCAGTTTAGGGTTGCCAGATTTAGCAAGGAAAAATACAGATGCCCAGTTAAATTGGGATTTCAGATAAACAACAGGAGATATTTATATAAAAATAATATTCATTATTTACCTAAATTCCAATTTAACTGGATGTCTTGTATTTTTCTGGCAACTTTCCCCCAAATCACAGCATGTATTCTTACCTCAAGACTTGTAGGAAGGTGATAGTTCTGAAACAAAATGCTGATTTTTTTCCCTCTGCTACTTTTGTCTTTCCGTAATATCTTCGAGCATGGCATAGAAGATTCCTCATGTGTATGCCCCACCCAAACCATATAGCTTCAGCTTTATCTCCCCTGTATTCCAGCAGGATTGTTCGTTTGTGTGTTTTTAGGTTTTGAGAATGGAATGTTTAATGAGCAAAAGGTGGAGATGGTGGGAAGAAGGGGGGAGGTACAGAAATGAACCAGACAGTGCCCCATTCTCTTTTATCATCTCTTTCACCCAGAAAGCAACCATTCACCACTTGGGAGAGCAGGAAAACAAAGCTCAGAGAGCTTATGCCACTTGCAAAGGCTCACACAGCACGGTGGGACTGGAACCCACTTCCAACTGGTTCCCAGGCCTGTGTTCTCTGCCTCTCCTCCAATGTACCCATTCCATAGGCCCAGGGTGGGCAAAGACTTGGTCCACATAACCCAACAGAAAGCAAAGAAGGAAGCAATGATGCTTCTCTCTTTGTATAATTGGGGAAACTGAGGTCTAGGATAAGGCAGTAACCTCTGCACTGGCAGTGAGTTTGTGTGGGTGGTGCCGTGTGGGACAGACGCGGTGGCCCAGGGAAGGGCAGTGCAGGCCTGGTCTTGAACTTAGTGGAGGTGCTCGTGCTGTGCCTGGGAGCCGCATGGGCACCAGAACAGATGTGCAGCGGGCCATCTGGCACGATGTGTGGCACTGTGCCAGGACAGGTGGCTGGAGCGCTTGAAGTCCTTGCTGCAGGTGCCAAACATCGAAGGGGTTGAGCTCAGAAGGCCTGCCCACAAAGAGGTGGGCACACTCCCTTGCGAGGGCCTGGCTCTCCTGGGGCACCTTGCTCTGGGATGAGCTGCACCGTGAACTTGGAGGAGACCCTGTGGGTGTTGATGAGCAGATGGGAGCCTAGGCGTGCGCAGGTCAAGGCCCCACAGTGGAAGAGGAGGTCAAGTAGTGGTCTTCTGCCATGGGGGAAGGGGAGCTTTGAGGGATGGGGTCTTGACATGGTCTTGACAGAGGAGGACCCAGGGTGGCTGGGACAGCTATGGCAGCAGCAGCAGTGTCTGGAGCCGAGTGTATTTGTAGTTTCCCAAATAGTCAATACACTCTCTCTATAGCTTTTACTCTTTTCTTAAAAAAATATATGTTTGCAAATGTAAGGTGTAGTTCTTGCCTGTCATATATATTTTATTTTTTACGAGAATTGGATCACATTAAAGGTACTGTTAGCATACCTACTTTGAGTTTCCCTCAAATTACTGGGAAACAACATGCTTTTTAATGACTGAATAATTTTCACCATATGAATACTTTACTTTTTCTCAATTAAACACTCATTTTAGAAATGTTTGTTTCCAGTGTTTATGCCATCTCAAAGAATGTTGCAAAGAAACATCCTAAACAGATCTCTGAGCAGGTTGTCGGTAATGTCTTTTGACAAAGCCCTTGAAGGGGAATTTCTGGGTCAGAGTATATGCATTTTGAATATTTTTGGTAGTCAATACTGACTTGCCAGCCATTAAGGTTTTAATATTTTATATATATATGCCTGGGTAACCACAAGTTATCTTCATCATTTCTCCTGGCGAGCCATCTCTGACTTCCTGCCCATCCTCACCCACCCCTACACCTACCAACCCATCTCTACCATCATATACTCCAAGAGCTTAAGTGAACCCTCCCCTCTCAGTTCCCATATTCCCCTAGCTGTATTATAATAAAAAGCTCACCGGGGGTCTTCTTCACCTGCCCCAGACTGTTCTAACTGTATCTTCCATCTGTGTATCTAATCCCAGCACAGAACAGGATGTCTCAGATATAGCAGCACAGTAGTTGCTCAAAAAATGTTTAATGAATGAATACTAAGTATGTTAATCTGATTCTTTTTCCACATCAAAAATTGTCTAATTTTCATTCAACAAAAATGTATTGAACGTTTGCAGGCACTGTGCTAGCTGTTGTCCAAAGATGATTAAGACCTGGTCCCAGTATATCTATTATACTTCAATACAGATAAAAGAAAGGGAGAGGGAGAGAAAAAAAGACCTGGTCCTTGCCCATGACAGTTTGTGGTCTAGTGAGGGAAACAAACAACTAAGTGGAATACGTGGGTATAATAGGTGCAGTGATGGAGGTCTATACATGAAATGCAGAGCGTGTGGCCAAAAAACATTTAGATCATCGCAGATACGTGTGCGTGTGCTGCATATATAAAGAAAGAGGGTCTACCTATCTGTGGCCACAGCCCTATTCCACCCTTCCGTCTGTCCCTTCACTCAGTAACTCCATGTTTGCCTTTAATACTTCAGTGTTATTGTCTATCTTTTTACTCTATTCTCAAACTGCAGCTCAACTTCAGATGGGAAGATGAGTGTTACCTGTACGTGACATGTCGGTTCACATAGAGAAAGATGTAAAGGAAAACAGTTCTGTTTTTAAAAGTCAATATACTAAAGAGCCGCCTGTCTAGAAGGCAGACTTCTTTTGCTTTAGATCTATTAGGACTCAGGAGAGATACTTAGAATTTAAAGTTAGTGGTAGTTGCTGCAGAGGACACTTATAGTTACTCTCATACTGCAGCCCTCACCATCTTCCTGAATCGCTCCCACCTTGCTCAGATTCCCCAAAGATAAATTATGAGAACGTAACAAGGTAAAGAGATACTCTTCATTCCTATAGAGGATTTCTGCCCTGAAACCCAGCTCTTTTTCCACCAAATGAATTGTCTTGGCAGGCTTGAAGGAAACCTGAAGATCTTGCCCCCATAAATGGCTGAATTTCTCTTATTTGAACCCCAATTGACTCCTGGGTCCCAGGAACTCATTTGAAAACCAACTTCCTAAACTCTCCTCAAAGTCTCCCATGGATCCAAAGAATTCACCATCTCAATGGTTTTCCAAAGTGTCCAACCCAAGCATCTACCCATTTGTCAACCAAATGGTTTTATTATTTCTGTTCCCTTTCCAAAAGGTCTGCCTCCACAATTTTGTCATTTCTGTCATTGAAGACTGGGACTTAGGAGAGGAGAAAAAAGGATATCCACGGTTTGGGCCTCACTTCTCAGGGTGGATGTGTTTTCCCACCTATTTCTAGTGATGATCTGGTGGTTCTTTCGAAATGATTTTACACCCTCCTCTTGGTAGATAGCCAGAACTCCTTGACACATTATGGTGAGGGAGGTAGCATGTAGGACCAACAGAAGCACCTTCTGGCCGACTCATGATCCCAGGACTAGTTTGCATCATGCACCAGGTGGTGGGGTGGTGTTAGCTGAAGGTTTCATACAATATTTGTGGAGACTTACTGTCCCTAGTCCAGAAAGGGGACAAGAAATGACAAGACTTCAATTAACAAACTAAACATAGAAACCAAGTGATATGTCTTTATCTGCTTGTGGAAGAAGTTTATAAATCAGAACCATTGTTGGGAGTCCAATAAACCTGAGAGTTTTGTATTCATGTTTTTTAGTGTTCCATGAGTTAAATTTATTAAGAACATGTAATTTTAAAGCCTTTCTGTACATGGAACTGGAGTAGTATGTGCAGGTAACCAAACTAAAATATGCCTTCAAGGGCATTTTCTTTCATGTGTTATTGAATTTATTTCATCATTCAAGAAAAAGAAAATAGTCATGATACCATATCACTTATTTTTTAAACAATAACAATATTCTGGTAACATGCTTAAATGAGAGACAGTTCACCTAAACAAAGTTTCCAGATATGTTACACTCCCATGGGCAACAGCAGAAACATCTTAAAAATGAGTGTTGCCACTACCATGTTACAGTTGGTAGAGGTTAAGAGTCCAAACTTTGAAATTACAAAGACCTGGCATTAAATTTCAGACCTTCTACTTGTTAGCTGTATGAGTTTATTCATTTCCCTAAGCCTCAGTTTCCTCACCAGTAAAATGGGGATAATACCTACCTTTGTTGAGGTCTTGTGAGGATTAAAGAGACAGCACACTGTGTTAAGCATATAGTGAGTGCTCAGTAAATGATAATTAGGCACCTGATTATGTATAAAACAGGGCAAACCAGTGGGGGTAAAATGGGTGTCTAAACATAGTAGAGGTAACCACCTCTCTTAAACAGTTCACTTGTAAGAACTATTGAAGAGAGTGGTTTCCCATGGCCATTAGTCCTTCTTGGTTTTGAACTTGTGGACAAAGATAGTAAAATTGCCACAGAAAGATTTCCTGTGTCTATAATCCTCCTGCTATATATATGGAAGTCCCACAAAATGAAAACTACATTTTTATCAACAAAAAAAGCTGACAAAGAAATTTGAACAATCCTCTACGGATTAAAGCTTCTTGAAAACTGAAATTTATAGAAATACCAAAAATGTATGCCATTTTACAGATCATATCCATAGATATTTGGATAGAAACGTTTTTCTTGATGATCGTAATACTAATCTCCACCATGCACAGGACATAAAGACAAAGGCCAGCAGCACCATGAGAACAGGGCATTTCCTTCCCTGAGACCATCACTGAGTCCATAGCAAAATACTCTTTCCCAACAGCTTCACTCTGGGTGTTGACTAAGAGAAGGAGAAAGGTAAACCTACTAGCATGCCAGGCCTGGGCACAAGGACTAATTTTAATAAATCAGAATAGAACATAAAAATGTCAACTTAATCAAGCATTTAAATTTATTAATCAAGCCTAATTTTTATGAGTGCAAATAATCACTGAAGCTGGACAAATTTGTTCTCGATTGCATCAGAAACATAATTTTAATATTTAATGGACTGATGAATTTAAATGGAGAATTATCTTTATGAAACATGCTCCTCATAATTTGCCATTAAATGAGAAATTTTTAAAAAATCAACATAAATCTTACATAAAGGTTATTTGACTAAATGTTGGAACTATAAATATTATAAATACATTATGCACTAATTGAGCAATCACACAGTACACTACATAAAGCTGAAATGATAAGTGGACCAAGCAAGCTTTTCCTAGAATATAGAGCTCTTGTGTTATATTGTGGGAAGCTCATGATAAAATGGATACAGAGGTTTTGTGTGAGGTTTCCTGAACATCCTTTTCATGCAGGCTTTTGTGCTACAATTCACCATTCACCACACACATTCTTTCCAGTTCCAATGTAGGTCTAAACCCACATAGCCTGTCTTTTGGGAGGTGATTATTCTTTACAAAAAAGGTAAAAAATATTTTATCATTATTATTTATAGAAAAGAAATACAAGGAAAAAACTGGAGTTTTCTATGATTTTTTGACATCAAAATCTGCTCCATTTTTAAAGTTAGACTTTCTGACATAATGTTCTCAGGCCTCAAAATATTCTAGGCACAAGGGAAAAAAATGAAGAAGAAAAATCAAATTAGCATCAGAATATTTTTCTCTTCAAATGTCCACCTATTCTTCTCACCCCCTCTACTACTCCCAATTACATTGCTTAAAATAGGCAGTAGCAGTGAATTTTTGTAAAAAGTAAATCAAACCTAACAGAGCAATATGGTTCAAAAGTTTGCTCATATTAATCTCCAAGATGAATGTTTTTTTTGTTTTCAAATTCTATTCTTTAACAGTACCTAGTCTTCCCGAAGTGTACCATTTACCTTTATTATATCTGCTAAACTATACATTTACCTGAAAAGAACTTCTTGCCTATTGCAACTCTAATGCTCCCAAATATATCTGATGGGCTTAGAGTGAAGAACATTTCTGAGAAGACTGGAAAAGACTGGAGATCATAGCAGCTCCCTCCTGCTGCTTTGCAGAAAATTTTTTAAATAGGTAATGTGGACTCTTTATTAGACACTTAAAAAAAATTCCTAAGGTTGTTTTTAAAAACTGAGACATTTAAAATTGTGCCCTTTTTTGTTACAAATTTGTGCTTCTGGAATGGAAACTTGGTTTTACAGAGAGAGGCTAAAGCATATAATTTTCTTTTTTATTTGAAATCTGTTTATTATTAATGAACAAAAATGTTTTGCTTTGAAAATATTAAATTTTATAAAATAGATTAGTGGTAAGTCTAGTTATCTTTCGATTTCATTTGCAGAGCACATTAAACAATTCAATTTTTTGGCCTTTTGTATAATTTTTAACCCGAAAAATAATATTGCTTCAAGAAAGCATTAGTTTTTAAAAAGCACATTGCAAGTTAATAGTTGACCTATTTTTTCCCTGCTCAATCAAATTAGCATGCAATAGTGTAAAGACGCCAAGATTAGAATTTTCCCTACAAGCGAAAATACAATACATTGTGAAGCCTTTAGATGGAGACATAGTTCAAATAAACACTAGAATTCTGTTCACAGTGCTTTGTTTAAGTATAAAAATGAACATTTAAGAATACTGAGAAGGAAATATGAAAAGAAATTCATTTAAGATGCTTATACTGAGTATAGAATTTATATTGTATTTAGCCTTTCTTAATGGAAGGATTTTTCTGCATATTAAGCTGACAAAGACTAAAAGGTTACATACTCTTGGCCAGTAAAGTAAATTTACTGTCCTTGCACCTTACAGCAAAGCATATTATACTGCAAATAAGAATGCTGTTGTTGATGATGCAGAATTCAGGCCGTATGTAATCAGTGGTATGCATCAAAAGTCATCTGATAGCCACATTAAAGCCACGTTTCCTATTAAGAATCAGACTAAATTATAACGTGGCACTTCCCAGAATGAGCCAAGGAAACGCATTCTGCAAGAAGAAATAATTGTATTTGAGTGTCTCTGTAAAAATCCGGAAGTCTTTTAGCAGTAAGTAATAATGCTTTTCTTTTTAGTCTGCCTTCTTTTGTATTGCAATATATTCAGCTTCACTGGCAAGCCTATCACACTAATTATTGTTACATCTAGTGGTTCAGTTATCTTGATGACTACTGTAGCTGAAATACTCCAAGGTCAAATTCTTAATAGCGTGAATCAAACTAAGCAGCCATCATACATGCAGTTGCTTTTGAGATAGACTAAACAGTGTATTCCAGACCTGTTTATGGGTTTTATTATCCTTTCAGATGTGGAGTAAATTATACGTACAGGTTAATTGCACCATTCATTTTGCAAAAGTTCCTTCTCAAAAATCTTGAGAGGTGCAGGTGTCCTGTGGTGAAAATGACAGCACAAGCACACCTATAATGATCTTATTGACCACAAAAGTCTTCAGCCCAACCTCCAGTGCTTTTAAGTGATCCGAAATAATCTGAGTGGTTGGTTATATGCATCTTCTCAATTCATAGACTTTCAATAACTTCATATGATACTTGCACATGTAATACGTCCATTGGCACACAAATGCCTGTTCTGCTTGGTTTATGTACACACAAAATGGTATAAATGAACTCCAGACCATGTTGAAGCAAACTGCTCTACCCAAATTCCTCCATATCTCTAGAGTGGAAATAAGCATTTAGGTTGTAATGTATCCAAATATAAGCATCTGTACCCATTTGGATGTTCTATGAATATAAAATTAAATATGAAACTTCTTTCTTTTGTGACAGTTTTCTTTCTTTAATTTTTTAACATTGCAGTTGCACATCTGGACAGCAGTGATTTCTTCTTTAATTTAAATGTGTTGCTTTTTTATAGACCGTTTTGAGTAAAGCAATTTGAATTGTGCAACTATTCATTCTGAACATAGAAAAACATCCATTTAATTCAAAGATTATTTCTGAGGGAAAAAGTAAACATATAAAAGAAACTGGTTTGTGTCAGCGTTGGCTTTCCAGGGTTTTTGGCTTTGTGATACTCAATACTTATCTTACAAAGGTAACATAACCAAGATTTTTCCCTTTTTGTTTAAAGACATATAAATAAGTGGAAGACTTTAGCCCTGGGAAAATCATAATACAAAGTGTTTTAAGAATTATTCATGGAACTTTTAACCCCCTTTTGTCATTTTAGCTTTCAAACATGCACCCTGAATTAGTATTAAAAAGCGGGACTCAGTATCCACTGTCCCGTTATGATTTTAATAGTGAAGTTTACCCGAATCTACTTTTCCTCATCCTTTTACTGTTTTGGTCTGCCTTTTCTGCACCCTGTTGGTCCCCTCCCTTATACATCTTTGTCTAGTGGAGTAATTCTAAACATACTGTCATATTTTTGTTCAGATTACCAGCATCATTTTTAACATTTTCAGCCAAATAAAATTTTATTTCCTTGCAAATCATAAAGCATTTAGTTGTGTCAAATTATAATTAAAAGTCATAATATTAAGAGACCTCCTATACAACTGTATAAAACATACAGATTCTTCAGATGCAGTTTTGCTGCATTTTGATAATGGATTTTTAAAATATACAGCTACATATTATATTGTATATGTTAATGACGAATGTTCAGCAAATGTGGACTATGAAAGAAGAAATATTATGCTTCTAAAAACAGTGTTATCTGCTTATTCTTTGGCGGTAATGTAGCTGGAACGCTGCATTTGGGGCTGTCTACGTGTGTTTTTTAAAATGTCATCTTTATTAGTATTACATTCAAGGAATAGTACCAAGAATCAGTTTCTTTCAAGACCTTCCTCCAGTGTGTGGCATATAAGTCTGTGACGGGCGACATTACAGAAGGTCATGTCACTTTTAACTGCTTGCATTACATCTTTCTGATTTCCCTAGTGCCCTTCTTTTGTTTGATTAATACTACTTGCTTTCAAGCAAGGTATCAGAAAGCATAATTTGGAAAAAGAATTCTAGGGCCAATCTGAGATATTCTCCCTTACAAAAAGAGGAAAAAAACCCCAACTTTGTAAAAATGTATCTTTTCTAACACATGCATTTTTGTCACTCTTCATTTTTTTTTCCCTCAAGGAAATCCTACAGATGTGTTGTTATTAAATTATTGCTGACAAATGTTTGGGCAACTGGACTTTGTATACTTGAAAACAAAACTGTGTAGCCCTTATTTGGTTTTATTTGAAGAGGAAAGAGCTGGAATTTGAGACTGGGACTCCTTTATTTTATTTGTTTCCTTAGTTAAGTGTTAAACTCCAGCACTCTTTCTAAAGAGTAGGTGTTACTTGAGTTCTCTGGGAAAGGTTGCAATTTTGTGCAATCCTTAAATGCACTTCAGATATATATACAGTTTGTTTTTAAAAGCTCAGTCTGCAGTTTCTGTATTCATTGCATTTGTCCAGGGCTTATGTCTTAGAGCACAGCCCAGCTTCTGAGACACTGTTGCCTTTAAAGCCATCCATTTCATTGGACCCTTAAAGCCTGAAAATTAGTTGTGAAACCATTATCGTTTTAATTGGGAATCTTTATCCACCACTCTACCTGTGCCCCTTTATATGTTCCTTAGTGTCAGTGAAACAACCAGAGTTGTGTATGTCATTCAGAACCCTGAATATTTTGCCCAGGAAAAAAAATATATATATCATTTAATTTCCAAAAATTAATGTTTAAATATTATTAAATTGATGTTATTTCTACTTTTATTAGTAGCTCACATTTTTTAGTACTTCGGTACGGGAACTGTGCTGAACACTTTAAACACATTGTCTCATTGGACCCCTAATCAACACTGTGGGGAAGGTGCTATTATCATCTCCATTTTCCAAGGCACCTTAAGCTTCATCTGAGCAAACTGTAACAGTGGGATACATTCTGAAGCAGCTTAAAGGCATCACTAGGAAACCATCTGTATTATAAATCCTCACTTGTAGATGTTTATGTTGTAGCATTAAAAAGTCACTGGAGGAGGGGAAAAGCCCTCACTCGGGTGCTACAACACAACACAAAGGCCTCTCGCTAACACAACACTTTTCTGCCAAATGTAAAAGCAAATAGTTGTGTTTGGGTGATTCTGGCTGCGCATTTGTGGGGCAGTTGTGCGTAGCCAATTACCCACTTGTGCAGGTGGGAACAGTTTGGGTTTTGCAAATGAAGAGCCTGATTCTGTAGACCTTTTGAGTCCTTCTTGAACATAAGATCTGCAACTGATCTGTGAAATGCATAAATTAACTTCTTGGTTTTTTTATGGTTCAATAATATTTTGAATCTTTGAAAATTAACTTAAAGATAGTGGAGATCTCCAGATCTTAAAGTAACAGTTAAATATCCATGCTTTCTATTGCCAGGCACAGTTTGAATATTTGATTCATTAATCTGCATCATTGATTAGGAGGTATGTCTTTGCAGGTGAGCTAGTTGAGTTCTGTGAGATAAATGATAGGCCCTCTACCAAAATGCATGTTCAAAGATATGAAGCATAGATGAGGTTTTCTTCTGTTCAGTCTATCAACAAATATTTCTTGAATACTTATTATGAACTGCTAGGTACAATCTGAAACCATTCTGCCTTCCTTGCACTGTAGTACGATGGTAAGTACTGAAGAGGAGAGATACATAATACATTCTTAACAATAACCACCTAAAATATTGTTTGATTTTTATGTATAAGAATAAAAGTATAATATTCATTTCACTTTCCATATTTGATATATGAGTCTACATGAGTAATTTTAGGAAAAAATTACTTAATCTAATATATATCAAATAATCATATTGTATACCTGGAATATATATAATTTTTATTTTTTAGAAATAGATAATGACAACCTTAAAATGTTACTTAATATAAATCTAAAATTTATAACACCATTTTATAAGAGATACAAAAAGTATGATCATTAAAAAAATCATGTGAGAGGCCAATCGTTTTTTTGTTTTGCTTTTCCTTTTTTTCCCTTTTTTTTTTTGGTTTTAGAACTGGGCAGGGTTTCAGAGCTGGCTGTGCTATCCCACAATCTGGGTCTGAGTTCTAGTTTAGCTACTTGCTGTGTTAGGTGAATTCTTTTGATGCAACACAATGTACTGAAATATTGTGACTGCCTCTCCTATTTCAACCTCCATCACAAAGGTCCCAGTTTGGAATAGTCTGGCATACAGCACCTCAGTTATACATTGTCACTATTGTTGTCTATATATTTATGATATGCATGCTTCAAATTTTCAGGAAGTTAAAAGTCAACATGAAAGGCTATCTGATAGCCCCCATTTAAATTCTATTGGATTATAAGCCTCTTGTGGGTTGACATGACTATAGATTAAGTATATGTGTGTTATTCATCTTTCTATTCCCACAGTCCCTAGTACTGTGTGCCTTGGTCAAGGGCATTTGTAATAAATGCTTATGGAGTATCTGAGTATAGTTAGAATGTCAAGAGTCCTTTCTTGCTGAGGCTGAGCTACTTTATATGCCCCCAAAATCAGCGTAAACTCTAACCCGATAAAGGAAACAGAACATTGTGCTACTCTGATTCTTTTGAAATGCTGAGTGTCCAAATGAAAGACCACCAGATTCTACCACTTCATAGAAGATTTAAAGTATGACATTAAATTAAGAACAATTTCCCAGTTTGTCAGATACTTTTAGTTATATATCAGTTCGTGAGAACTAGAAGTTTGTGTTTGGGTTCTTCTTTTAAATCCGTTAATGCTTTTAGAAACTTTGAGAAAAATTATTAGGATAACTGAGCGTCCTGACGTATTACCTCAGTTTATGTAACTCTTTGTTTAGTAAGTCTTAGTTACTGCAGTTTTCATTCATAGCATATTCCTGTCTCTATCCTAAAGCCACATGAAAGAAGAGCTAGCTATCTCTCTCTTCTAAAGTTAGGAGCTTTGGGAGAAAGGTTTAAAAATATTTGATAACCATGATTCTGTCGAGTTTATTCAGAGATAAAGATACTGGATAAAAAAATAGAAGCACCACAAGAAATTATATCAAATGGAGTAAATAGTTATAAGTTAGCACTTACCTGAATAAGAGCTCCCCCCCAGAGTTTTTAAATTTTTGGATTCCATGGAGTGTGTGTGTATAAAAACATGATAAAACACCTGAAATGGGGTGAGGTCTCATTTGTAATGCCTGTAGTTATATATTGATCCAGGCAAGGGGAAATTACTTGGCAAATCCAAAATGACTATACCGTTCTGCTGAAGTAGGTAAACCAGGAGCCATTAAAAAATACATGCATGCATATCTATCTACATGGGTTCTATATACATGATATACACATTTGATTATTGAATACATCTCTTCTTTTCTTTCAGTAGTAATGTTCATTCTCATAACATAATCCATGTGTAAAATCACAGAGAATTAAAATTAGAGTTTCAGGTAATCCACAAAATGAACAAGTAATTCAGAGATGGTCAAGAGTTGACACTATATGTCAGAATTAAAATTGGAGCCATGAAAGATATTGTTAGCTTTATGCCATAGCTCACCAGCATGAATCCATGAACGGGCATAGATTTTTATCTTAGGGTTTGGTGACAAGTAAATTAGAAATAGCAGAGCTCTTTTCTGCTTAGTTATCTAGCTCCAAATTTAAAGTGCCTAATTAATATAGACAGTGGAGTAGGTAAAAAAAGAAATCTCCTGATTTAAAGCATCCTTCGAATGAGTGTTAGTTTACCTTATGCATATTTCCAATTCTTTAAATTGTCACAGAACATTTCACACAAATAGGGTTCCCCTGACTGGGATTCAGTTCCCTGGTGTTCATCAATTAAAGGCATAGCATTTTCCTAATCCCTGTCTCTAGATCAGATATTCCCTCTCAGTGCGTCCGTTTCAAATGTTAATAAAGTTTTCACTTCTAAAAGGTTCAGAATGACAGAACAAAATTCTCTCCTTTAAGAGCATGAAAACGACTTCTGTTTCTGTCTGCAGGTAGTGGAGGACATGCTAGAGGACGAGGAAGAAGAAGATGACAAAGATGACAAGGTAATTATCTTTCCCAGCACTTGGGTACCTGGGGATGGGGAAATGTAGACATGACACTGTTTTCACAGACAGTTACAAAGGAGTTGAAGTGTTTGAGTCCAGAAAATTGGACAGTGCTGTTTATCATCCTAACAATGCCACTGCATGTTGCAAAGAGGGAGAGAGGGCTATAAATCGTCTTCGCTTTTGTCCAGAGCTGGGTCAAATATTTTTCTGCCAGGAACAAAAAAAAATAATTCAGCTTGTCTGGAACTTGATAGCTCTCACGAAGATAACGACAGTGACAACTGTTTTTGAAGGGCAAAAATTTGTCCTATCTTGAGTATTACAAATCAGGCTACACTTGGGGGGAAGAGAGGAGTGAAAAAAAATAGCAGCCTGCATGTGTCAGACATGGATATTGTCATCTGTAATTTTCCAAGAATTGCTCAGCAAAAGAACACGTGTGCGGAGGGCTCCAGAGGGCATTTAAATAATCCCAGTGCTCACTGCCCTGGCTTAGACTTGGAATGGCCCGTGGCTCCTTCCTTGGTCAGGAAAGTCTGTTCGGAGAGGCTCGTGTTTCGATTGCTGGTTGGCTTGGGGTTGGTGGCCACAGTAAATAACAGCTAGTTTCTGGGACTGCTTGGATTGGTTGTCCCCTGGGGAGAGCGGACAACTGGAAGGAGGAATCAGAATGGCCTTGCACCACTGCAGCAGTGGCTGAGGTCGGAAGGACAGCTTTCTATGGCAAGGAGGCTAGTGATGCTGGTTTATCATCATCTTTGGGCACTTCTAGATATGAAATCCAAAAAGTCTTAGGGTGCGATAGAGGGGGGCAGTGACTGAGGGGGGAGTGAAAATATCATTCATTATTTCCACATTGTTCAGCCTATAAAACCAGATTTTGACCTTCATGGAATCTATCTGACTTCTGCTATAGTAAAGCACTGAAATTTTTTAAAGAAAGGAGAAAAACAGTGTATCTTAATTTATGCCCTTGACCTTTGATTCCAGTAGAGATGTTCACTTATATCCCAGTATAAGAATTTGAGTGCTGGAAGCAAGCATTGGAAATGTCAAAACAATTCACAGTGATTAGTTAACTTCCCAAATGATTTTTTTCCTGACATATTCAATTCTGGAAGGAAAACAGAAACATACACGCACACACACTTTCTCCCTTCTACTGCTATTTCAAACATTTTTAAATTCATAGAGATTTTATGTGAGATTTTTCTTCTGGACATCATTTAGTCATTAGCAACATCATCAAACATAAAGTAACAAAATCTCCTTTCTGCAAAAACACATATGTGCTTGTTTCTAATGTTGAATAACATGAGCATACACTTCTGGCAATAAATGATATGATTTATTGTTAAGGTCAGTTGTAGAGCTGTAGAGAGCTTGTATTTAAACTCAACATGCCAGCTCTGAATCATCATTTCTCTGCTGATAAACGCTGAGCTGCCATCCATTTGTGGCCACTTTCCCTTGCTTGTTGCTGCTTTATTATTAAAGCCACCTTAAAGGTCCATTCTGGTAGCAGGCGTTTCCCGAGAAATGTTAATAAGTGGAAACCCTTGGTGAAGTCTAGTACTTCAGTGCCCCTGCTTGAAGTCAACCTATATTTTTTTTAGGCAGTTTGTTGATATTCTATACCACTAATCTCCCTTTTTGGTCATCTTTTAATAGAGAGGGTGTTAGGAGTGGCACACTGTTAGACGTTAGCACAACCTGGTTAACCAGTTCACCAAAATATAGATGTCAAGTAGAACATGCCAGGGTGGAAACAACCCCAGATCTCTGGAGTGGCATCTGTTGTTATCCAGTGTTTGGTTGTCTGAGATCGACACCCTGGTTCTAACGTATTTTCAGGTCTCGTTACCAAAGTTGATTGAAAGCGAGCGCTTAAATGACTGTGTGAATTTAACTGTATTCTTCTGTACAGGATGCCGACAGACGGTGTGTTTTCCATATGAAAGGATTGTGAGCTGATTTTCATAAATCCAGCCCTTTATTTGAGTGATATATAAGAAGGTTTTGCTTTTCTTCACTCATAACGCAATTGATAGTATAAAAATCATATCTGAACAAAAATAAAATTTCAAATGTAATAATTTACAATAGACTTTTAGGGACTTGCATCATAGAGGGAAGAGTCTTAGAGTGGAAAGCTTATATTCTGGAAATACAAAGTTTTTAATATAAGAAATGAAAACATGAAAGGATCCTTCAAGTTTCTATTTACCAGTTTCCGTCTCTCGACTGGCTCTCGCAGTGGTAAATCTAAGTCTTGGCTATCAGATGTGTCTGAGTGGGAGAAGGGTAATTTCCTACTTTAAAAAATTCATTGGTTCCTCCATTTAAAGTTTGTGTATAGAGTCATGCGTAATGGAGTTTCATGAGAAAACAAGTGTGTTTTTTGCCATACGAGCAGGTACTGACCTCTAGCTCTCATTATTTCTCTGTTTTCTCATGTGGTATAATAGTGGGGTCAGGTCAGTGGGTCCTCTTATAGGATAAAAGTAAAAAAGATTAATAAATGTGCCAAAGCCTCACTTTAATTGAACCTGAAGCATATGTTGCAAGTATGTAAAATACGTCCCAGATGTTTCACCAGGGCTAGTGTCTTGGCTTTCCCTGATTACCACAAGGCAGCTATTAGTCCTGTAACCTTTGGACTTGGGGGTAAATGGGGTATTACGTGGCACAGAATGAGAGCACCTGTTTTCCATTCAGCAAAGACCCCTGGCAGGCTTTGCCTAAAGCCCATTCATATGTTTTCACTTAGCAGATTGTTGGGCGATTATGAAAAGTGTCTTTCTTTAGAGCCAGCATTGATATTAGTCACTCACAATGAAAGGACAAGTCATTGGCTACTTGACAAGGTCCGTGTGAGCAGAAACTGAAGTTGTTCACTTCTTTTGAGCTTGGAGTGTTTTCCCTCAACATAATTACATAGATGGCATGTATAGACACAGGTATAAGAAGTTGAAGCAAAGATGATAATTACTTAACAGAATAGTTTTGTAATAGGTTTTCTCTAGTACTGACTTTAGCACCTGGGAAGACTTTGGTTAAAGTTGGTAAAAACAAAGTCATGATTTACCTGGATTCCCAGATCTTGAAGTTTTTCCACATTATGGACTATGAGTATTTTTCCGTAAGTTCTTCCTTTTCACTAAAACAGCTAATCATTAATCAGGTGAGGGTTTGTGATGCTCAGACTTATCCTTTATTCTAAGAATCCATTGTCCACATTTGCTTAAATCTAAAATTAGGCGGCTTCTCTCTTAATCCAATTCCGTGGTTTTCACAAAGGCAGAGAATATGGGTCTTAGTTATAAATCATTGACTTGTTAATATTTTCACTTATATCTGCATTATGTGGTAGCTCTAGGTTAAGCTGTGCTGGAGATGAAATTTTTCTTGAGTTAAATGTTAGAAAGACATCATATTGCATTCTCATTTGCCTTTGTTGTAAAGCATTCTTTCAGCCATCAACCACGGTCACAGTTTGATCTGATTTTTTTACCTGACACCAAATTCTGCCTTTGTGGTTAACACAATATCTTTATAAATAAGGCTTAGATAAATTACCTACGTGGAACTATCAACAAACCATATAATAGTGTTTTTCACCATGTTACCTATAATAGTACAGTGGTCAATCTGCATAATCTAGACATCTAATTAATGAAGATTAGCTTTTGTTTTGTAGCTTTAAAAGTTTAGGCATGCTTCCCATGTTGTGTCCTACCCTTATAATAGGATCCAGCTGCAGTATCAGGAAGCAGAAGATAGAATGCAGGTTTTCCTCAGGAAAAACATGGATCCAAATGCGTGGCATTCTAGTAATGTTTATCGAAAGAAGATATTAAAATGTTCAGACATTTATGCTTACATTGCTTCTCTTTTTTCTTCAGCCATTATGTCAAGCTTACTGTGTTTCAAGATAAGTAGCTACAATGAATGAAATATATCTCAGTTACGTCAGAACACAGATTATTTGCCTTAATTCTCAAGATCTGTATTTTCTGGTTTGATCCTCCAGCCCTAAACATGTATATAATATACCCAAGATGCATATATCTCTGCATCTCAAATTAACTGTGAGTGGGGGAAGAAAGACGTAACTCTAATAAGTAAGTGGTATGAGAGGAGCTTTTAATCTGACAAAATGGTATTTTCTAGTTATAGTCAATGAAGTAACTACATGGTGGGGAAATGGATTAAAGCTTTGGAGAAAGGCAGGAAAGGAGGAGACAAAAAAAAAATCCTAACTTATCTTTAAGTGGAATACCATTGTATTAGCTTATTAGTATTTTATTTTTTATTTTATTATTATTTATTTTATTTATTATTTATTTAAAATTTTTGTGGTTAGTATTTATTCGTAGTATTATTGGTGTTATTGCTGCATAACAAATTATCACAAACTTAGAGGCTTTTTTATTTTAAAATATTTATTTGCTAGGACTAGTAATAGTTCATTATAAAATATAAAATAGGATTTCTGTTTCTTTTTTTCATATTTTAATTTTATTGGAGTATAGTTGATTTACAATGTTGTGTTAGTTTCAGGTGGACAACAAAGTGATTCAGTTATACATATACATATAGTCATTCTTTTTTAGATTCTTTTCTCATATAGGTTATCACAGAATATTGAGTAGACTTCCCCATGCTATACAGTAGGTCCTTGTTGGTTAAATCTACCTTATATATAGTAGTGTGTGTATGTTCATCCCAAGCTCCTGATTTATCCCTCCCCGCCTCGTTTCCCCTTTGGTAACTGTAAGTTTGTTTTTGGTATCTGTAAATCTATTTCTGTTGTGTAAATATGTTCATTTGTATCTTTTTAAATTAGAGTCCACATATGAGTGATATCATATGCTATTTCTCTTTCTCTGTCTGACTTTCTTCACTTAGTATGATAATGTCTAGTTCCATCCATGTTGCTGCAAATAGCATTATTTCATTCTTTTTTATGGCTGAGTAATAATATTCCATCGTATATATATATATACCACATCTTCTTTATCCATTCCTCCGTTGATGGACATTTAGGTTGCTTCCATGTCTTGGCTGTTGTAAATAGCGCTGCAGTGAGCATTCACTTGCGTGTATCCTTTCGGATTATGGTTTTGTCTGGATATATGCCAGGAGTTGGATTGCTGGATCATATCGTAGTTCTATTTTAAGTTTTTTAAGGAACCTCCATATTGTTCTCCATAGTGGTTGCACCAGTTTACATTCCCACCAACAGTGTAGGAGGGTTTCCTTTTCTCCCCACCCGCTCCAGCATTTGTTATTTGTAGACTTTTTGATGATGGTCATTCTGACTGGTATGAGGTGATACTTCATTGTAGTTTTGATTTGCGTTTCTCTAATAATTAGTGATGTTGAGCATCTTTTCATGTGTTTTTTGACCATCTGTATGTCTTCTTTGGAAAAATGTCTATTTAGATCTGCCCATTTTTTGATTGGATTGTTTGGTTTTTTGACATAGAGCTGCATGAGCTGCTTGTATGTTTTGGAAATTAATCCCTTGTCAGTTGCTTCATGTGCAAATATTTTCTCCCATTTTGTGGGTTGTCTTTTCAGTTGATGGTTTCCTTTGCTCTGCAGAAGCTTTTAAGTTTAATCAGGTCCCATTTGTTTATTTTTGTTTTCATTTTCATTATTCTAGGAGGTGGATCAAAAAAGATATTATAGCGATTTATGTCAAAGAGTGTTCTGCCTATATTTTCCTCTTAGGGTTTTATAGTGGCTGACCTTACACTTAGGTCTTTGATCCACTTCGAGTTTATTTTTGCATATGGTGTTTGGGAATATTCTCATTTCATGCTTTTACATGTAGTTGTCCAGTTTTTCCTGTACCACTCATTGAAGAGACTGTCTTCTCTTCATTGTATATTCTTATCTCCCTTGTCATAGAATAATTGGCCATAGTGTTTGAGTTTATTTCTGGTTTAAAACCATATGCATTTATTAGCTCTCAGTTCAGTAGATCAGAAGTCCAGGTGTGGCTCAACTGGGTTCTCTGCTCAGTCTCACACTCAGGTATCAGTCAAGCTGAGTTCCTGTCTAGAGGCTCTGCAGAAAAACCCACTTTCAAGCTCATTTAGTTTGTTGGTAGAATGAAGTTCCTTGTAGTTGGAGGACTGAAGCCCTTGCTTTCTTGTTGGCTTTCTGCTCTTTGTCTTCACTTTCCATGGCCCCATCCATCGTTATATCCATCAGTGGAGAATCACCCTTGTCTCAAATCTCTTTCATACTTCAAATCTGTTTCTTCAGGAAGACCCCAGTTGTTTTAAGGGCTCACCTGATTAGGTCAGGCCCACCAAAGATAATCTCCCTTTTTAAAGTGAACTGTGCTGTGTAACATAACCTAATCATAGGAATAACTATCCCATCATATTCCAAAATCCCCCTCACACACAAAGGCAGGGGATTATTCAGGACATATACACCAAGAGGTAGGAATCTTGGCAGCCATCTTAGAATTCTACCTGATACAACCATCTAGTCCCACCCATGCTTTAGAACAAAAATGTCACAGTCTTTCCATTTCTTGTTTTGCTAGACCCTGATATAACTATCCTAAAGTAAAGAAATTAGAAAAGCCTGCCTGCCTAGACATGTCCTTTCAAACATTATAGGAAACATCTCATACCAGAGGTATAAACTGAGATATATTTTATAGTCATAGTACAATATGTTCCACTTGCTTATTATCTAATTCACCTCTGCAGTAAGGGTGGTTGGGCATGCAGAAAGCCCGACGGGCTCTTTACCCTTGTTGCTTCCTTCTGGGGAGAAGAGCAAATAAGAATAAAATTGGCAAAAGGTGGGAAAGGGTCCATTCCTTCTATTGGGAACCTGTTGATGCCTGGGCCCACTGAGCAGACAGCCTACTGACCTCAAGTCAGTAGAAACAGTCTTTACTAAATCTAGAATCATAGCAAAATTAAAACTGGTGGATACCCAGGACGGGCAAAAGAAGGCTGCCGTGCTGCCCCATGGCCTTCCGTCTCCTGGAAGGCAGGAGGCCTTCTGCCTGCACACACGCAGCTCACTCCCCCATTTGGCCTCTCAGGAGCTGCCTGTGCACAGCCCTTGGGCCAGAGCCCAACCAGCACACATGGCTGGCCCCTGGAGCCAGGCTCCGTAACACTGTGACCCTGACTGGGGCATCAGGGGATGTGTCCACAATGACTGAGGTTTGCTTGATAGGTGGCATGGACCAGAGTCCTTAGCAGGAGTCTAGGATTAGGGGCCTCTGGCACCAGGGGCACCAGGTGTTTCTCATCCCAGGACCCCCTTATGGGCCAGTGGAACTTCTGCAATTCCATGATTCCTTTCTTTGAGCCCCTGACACTCAGCAGATGCCAGTCCATCCTCTCCCTGCCCCTTCTAGACCTCATTTTAAAATGAGGAAACCATAGTTCATACAACTTAAGTGAATTGCCAGAGGTGATATAGACAATAAGTGGCAGAGCCAGGGCTAAAACTCAGGTTTCCGAGTATAGAATCTTTACACTTCCTTAAGGTTTTCCACTAAAAAAAAAAAAAAAAAAGTAGATGCAAATTATCTCAGGGATGATCTTTAGTAGCACAATCAGAGAACATACTATCCAAGCCAGCTAGGGGCTGTTTACATCTAGGTTTCCACTTCTTCTCACTGTTCTCTTATGCTTTCAGCTCTTTCCCATCATCCCAGCTAAGGGGCTATGTGGTAGGCAGAATAATAGTCCCTCAGAGAGGTCCTGTCCTAATCCCTAGAACCTGAGAAAATGTTACACTACATGGCAAAGAGGCATTAGGTAGCAGATGGGGTGAAGGTTGCTAAACAGCTCACTTTACAATAGGGAGATTATCCTGGATTATCTGAGTGGGCCCAATATTACAAGTGTCCTTAAAAGTGGAAGAGACCGGGCTTCCCTGGTGGCGTAGTGGTTGAGAGTCCGCCTGCCGATGCAGGGGACACGGGTTTGTGCCCTGGTCCAGGAAGATCCTACATGCTGCGGAGCGGCTGGACCCGTGAGCCATGGCCTCTGAGCCTGTGCGTCCGGAGCCTGTGCTCCGCAACGGGAGAGGCCACAACAGTGAGAGGCCCGCGTACTGCAAAAAAAAAAAAAAAAAAAAAAAAAGTGGAAGAGACCATCAGAGTGTGCAGCAATGGCCAAAACCAATGCTCAGAACCTTCCCAGCAAGAAAGAAGAGCTGCTGAAACATCTGGACCACCTGAAGTTGGAGCTCTCCCAGGTGCACATCGCCAAAGTGACAGGCGGCATATGGTCCAAGCTCCCGGAGACCTGAGCTGTCTGCCAGTCTGTCACCCTTGTTCTCACCATCATTAACCAGATTCAGAAGGAGAACCTCAGAAAGTTCATAAGCCCCAGGATCTGCTACCCAAAAAAGCATGTGCCCTGCACTGCAGGCTCAACAAGTACAAGTACAAGGAGAACCTGGAGATCAAGAAACAGCAGCTGAAGGAGCAGCCATAGAGTACCACCGTGGGAACCCACAGTCAGGGCCAGAGCATTGGCATTAATAAAACACACACTGACTGGGGGCAGAGCAGGGAGGTGAGCGGCTGTACTGGCTTTGAAGGAAGAGGAAAGGGGCCATAAGCCAAGGAACGTGGGCAGCCTCTAGAAACTGGAAAGGCCCCTAGAGTCTCCAGAAAGAAATGCAGTCTTGTCCACATCTTGACTTTAGGCCAGTGAGATCCATTCTCAACTTCTGAACTGCCAAATTGTAAGATAATAAGTTTGTGTTGTTTAAGCCTAGGTTTATGATAATTTGTTACAGCAGCAATAGGAACTAATACAGGCACCTTCCAACTGCATTTTCTATACTTCTCCAAAAAAATGCTGCATTTTAAAGCACTAGATCTGAGTTCCTAATTTTTCCTTATTATCTTAGTCGTACTCTTCTGCAAAAATATGGCTCTACAGTTCTTCATTTAATATGGAAACTAAAAACAGAATCTAACAAAACAAATATTTTTATCCAAATTGCCTTAGTTTTTATTTCAGAAAAGTTTGTCCAAAAGGAGAGTGGGTTAGAGCCCATCTCTAGTGCAGTTGATTACTTTCCTATTGAGGAACCTCTATTATTCATTGGTGAGTGGAGCACCAAGGCATGGTTAACTTCATTTTTCAACAGAAGTTCACTTCCTCACAACTTTCATTCCATTCCTTAAAATGTTTCACTCTGCAAAGAACCAGGGCAGATGGTACTAGCCTTATTTAGGTCACAGACCCTTTCAGAATCTAAAGGCAGCTGTAGACATTCTCCCCAGAAGAAAACATATAAACACATATACAAATAACTTTTTTGTGCCATTTTTTTGCAATGGAAATTGAATTATTTTACAGAGACTATAACGTATCTTCCTAAAGTCTTATCTCTGTTGTTCTCACCACATTTTTCTTGACATTAATGCCTATTTTCCTCAAACACCTGAGATAAATGCAAATTTTTCAAGTAAAAATAAAGTTGAATTCAGCTCAAAAGTAAGCTTCTACAAGAAGGCTGATGTTTGGCTTTGATATTAAAATTACGGAGTGGTTTTTTTGACACAGCAATAGACTTATTATTTTTGACATCTGTTTGACTATGACTTTTCAGTTTCACAGCAATAAGTGCTTAAAATACTGACTTGGCAAAAGAAAACAGTAACAAACAAAATGGGAGCTGCTGTGGCTTTATTAGATGAGGGTTAGGCATAGTGAGATTCCTAGGGCTCTCCAAAATCCTTGTTGAGATCATGCTTTGAGAAGTCTGCATCATTAATGCTTTGTCATTTTTTTTTTAAAGGATCAAGTATTCATGGTTGCATGTTAAGGTCATCAGAGGCAGGATTAGCTTTCAAAGGGTTATCTAAGGACTCCAGCTGTCTATGGGTTTCTACCTGTAAACAAATTGGGAAGCTTTGTCGCTCTTTGTTCCAGTTTGCAGAAGCCCTTCTCCAGCCTTGGAATGTTTAGGTAGCTGTCTGCCCGCCACGTGCCCCTCCAGAGTGGCTGTTGAGCTAAAAGAATTTAAATGAAAAGATTGATTACCTAGGTAATTTGGCAAGAATATCCATCAAGTAAAGCTAACTCTGATTGGACCATTTCCTTTTGGGTTATTCTAATAGCTGGATTTCCTTTGCCTCAAAAAAGAGGAACTTTCATTTGAGGGTCAGCCAAACATTTGAAGACAGGTCCTCTGGAAAGCTAATTAACTTCTGTATTGCAGAAATGAATTGACTCTTCTACTCCCATTTCTTGACAAAACTTCTTGAAATAGAAGTGTGTCAGCCCTGGCTCTCAGGAGGTTGACAACGTTCATAGAAATAGAGACAAGTTTTTCATGATCGCTGGCGGAGTCGTTGACACTGGCTGACACAACTGCATGTTGAGATGAGGAGAATGTTTCTTCACCAAAGCAGCAGAACCAGATGTGTTGCCAAGCATCACAGATGCTCCATCTGAGCGCAGAGTGCCAAGATTTTTATTCTGCCTGGAAGTTTGTTTGGCAAAGAAATTCTTCACCATGTTAAAGACGTTGACTCTGCAGGTTCTAAAAGGAGTTCACGAAGTAGGAATTCTTCCTTGATTGTGATAACTTGCCAACAGGAGTTGGCTATGCAAATGGAGGTATCTATTTTCTCTAAGTTACATACAGAAAATGAAGTATTAAAGAAAGGTCAGAAACTCTGTAGTGGTGACATCATTTGATGAGAACACAACTTCAAGAAATGTGTGGCTTCACCAAAATATTTCAGTGGCCTCTGGGTTATTTCTTTTGGTGATATGTTGAACTCAAAATATGTTTTAATACAAGTGTTTTTTCTTGGGGAAAATCCAAAGCCAGGTAAAGCTCCAGTCTGTAAAAATCAAGATATTTTTATATAAAGAAAAAGATCCACAAGGTCTAATAGATTTTTAGAGTACGCAGCCTAAGGTACTCATTCAATTTTATTGGTTCCATGCGTCCGTGGGCCAGAATCTTGTCCCACAAGAAATACTTCACTTTTTGTGTTTCATCACACTCCATAATTAGTGTAGAATTAATAGATATAAAAACTTCATGGTACTGTTTTTTTCTTTGAAATTTTCCAACTTTAGCTAGACTCAAAGTAACTCAAGATATATGGCTATAATCATGTTAGCAGGGTGTGTTTTCTTGGATTCCTGTCAACAGGAAACTATTCTAGAGGTCTTAACATGGTAGTGACAGTGTCACCTGTCTCTTTGCCTTCTGTAGCATCTATGGCAGATTGCCTTCTGTTCAAAATGTACTTTCCTGCCTACTGATCTCAGACTTGGCCACGTAACTCACTTTGGCTGACCCATGCCACTTCCCAACGTGAAGGCTCAAGAGCCATCCTTGGCTCTGCCATTTCTCTTTGTTTCCCCCTGAAACACAGCTGGAACTGTCCATGTAGGAGGTCTTCAGTCAGCCTGGGTTCTGGAATAAAGAGGACCTGGAGCCAACCCATATGGACAGGTAATGTGAGCAAAAACTAAGCCTTTGTTTTTATAGGCCTCTAGGATTTTGAGGTCTTTTTTCACTGCAACATAATTTAGGCTAGGCTGATAGATACAGCATTCTATGCCGTATCCTCTGCGTGAATCAATGTCCTGATATAATTTGACAAACGTTTTTTTTAAAAGCAATCAAAGTCTCAGATAGGAAGTTTTAAAATGTTATTTTCTTCCTAAACTCACAAACATATTCCCACCCCTTGAAGCCCAATCTCAGGTATAGGTTGAACTGTTTTGCCATTGTGTCCTTCTTATTGAAAACGGATACCTTTTTTTTTTTTTTTTTTACCATAAACATATATTGAAGGACAAGTCACTGGGTAAACCAAGAGAAATATGACACAATATGGGCCTTTCAGGAGTCACTGTCTGATGGGACCCTTGGTGATGTAAACTAATACTTGTAATACGGTGAGAAAAATGCTATAATAAAGTTGTGAACAGAATCTGGGTGAGAAAAACAGGAGGGTGACCATCTTCATAGGACTGTCTGCAAATGTTGCACAGAGAAAATGGCATTTGGTTTGGGTCTTGAAGGATGAATGAGGATGTATGAGGAAGTGTGTATAAAGTCAAGGAGTATGTGGGGTAGTAGGGGCAGAAGTGGAGGAAAATGACACTGGACAGGGAAACTTACGGTTGTGAAGGCTTCAGCATCATCTAAGGAATTTGAATTCTATTCTCCAACCAGTGAAGAATAAAAGGCAGTTCTAGAATAGAGATCTGTCATGATGAAACTTGTACTTTACAAAGGAAACTTTGGCAATGGGACAGAGGATGGCATGAAAAGAGATGAGACTTGAAGTGGGGAAATAGGCTAGAAAGTTCCACAGTTGCTCCGGCCATCAGTAATGGCATCTTACACCTAAATGGTAATAATGACAATAGAAAGAAACAAATTTGAGAAATATTTTTAATAATGACCGTAAGAAGATTATTGAAAAATTTTATGTTGGGTAGAGTAAGGGGAAATTGAGGGTTTTGGATGACTGGGAGATGCCTAGCTGAGGCATCCTTATATGTATGTAGCACTTCAGTGTTTCAAAGTGCTTTCCCTTCCTTACCTTATTTAATGTTCTTGATGACTCTGTGTATTGGCTTATCAAGGATCCTTCCCATGCTTCAGTATCAGGAAGATTAACTTGGCTAGTGAGGAAGCAGCTAGAAACCAGATAATGTGACTAAATTAGAGAAGTAGTTGAGCCTAGAAACCAGTTAACTTATCTAATAGAGAAGAAGCTAAGACTAGGAATTAAGTAACTTGTCTGACAATGAAAAAACTGAGATCAGAAAAGAAATCCTCTCATTAATTTTCCTTCCCAGCAAAGCCTGTTGACCCACCTAGAGATGACAGCTAGGTCACTTGGGATGCAGTTCTGCAGAGCCAGAGCCCGTTCTGTCCAGTATAGACAGAGAAAGTGTCCTATATGCCTGCCCCAGTCCTCTTTTTTCGCTGCGTTCTAGGTCTTGAGAGAGTGTTTGGAAAAATGATGGCAACAGGTCTATGAATAGTGCCTTTTTCCCATTCACCCATTCAGTGTGCTTCCAACAAGTAAACACAGATCCAATGTGGAAGCAAGAAGTATGAATGTAAAAGGAGGCCAAATATTTTTGATTCCTCAAAAGTTGGTTCAGAGTAGAACATATATAGTAACCGTGCTTATTCTGGCCTTGATCTAAGAGTCATTAGGAAAATATGATGCTGGAGGAATATGGGTCAGTTGTGAAGCAGCTACTGTCACTATTTTTCTGATGAAGACAGAAACCTCTGAGGCATAAAGTAACTCACTAAAAGTCACAAAAGAAGTAAAACAACCAAACTTCAAACTCTAGTCTGTTGCCTCCAAAGCCTACCATTTTTTGAATAACAGCCTTACCCAACCCCCAGAAAACAAAACTTAGTGACCTAAAGCAATAATTTTCCATTTCTCCACTATGCAGTGCGTTGACTGGGCTCACCTGGGCAGTTCTTGCCTGAATCTCTCGTACGGTTCCAGCCAGATGTCTGGGGCTGTGGTCATCTAAAGGCTGGACATTCAAGGTGGCTCAGTCAGATGACTAGAGGTTGTTGCTGGTTTCTCCTAACATGGCAACTGGGTCCTGAGAGGGAGAATTCAAAATCGAGTGTTTCAAGAGGTCCAGGTGGAAGCTGCAAGGGTGCTTATGACCTAGCCTTGGAAGACTCCAGAATGTCACTTCTGTCATATTCTATTAGTCAAGCAAGTCCCTAAAAGCAGCCCAGATTCAAGGAGAGGGTGAATTCGACTCTCCCTCTTCGTCAGGAGTGTCAAGGTCATATTGCATAAGAACCTAAAGGATAAGAGATGTTGTGTGGCCATCTTTCAAAAATTAAATCAGCCACAGTTTCCAAAGAGCAAAAACTTCTAATAGATGTCCTGTAGCCTTCAGGAATATGGAGCCTATTACCAGGAGACTCTCTCTTTGTCTAAGGTTTATCTGCACATAGTGCTGGATTAGGTTATCTCAAAAATAAACAAACATAGCACTTTCAAATTGCCAGGTATATCCAAGTTTTATCATGCTATTTCTTTTTATTTCACTTTTGTTTTTGCTTTATGAAAGGAGAAGCAACAAAGGATTGACTGAATTGTCATTCTCAACTTCTCCACTGAAAACTCGAAGGGCTCCCTAAATCTCTCCTCTTTTGCTTTGCCCATAGATAAAGATGTAGTCCCCAAATTTTACCTTCTACCTAAGCTCTCCCTTGAAACTAATTGGGGGGTGGAGGTAGGAAGGAGTTGTAAAGAATCCTTTTTAAATTCCTGTTTAAGTTGTAATGGACATTCATTGTCCTCCGCCGATGGAGGACGACGAAATGCTAGTCCTGTGTTCTGGAAGTACTTATTTACTCTGCCTGGCTGCCAGAAATAGAAAGCCAAGTGAGGAAAAGAGGTGGTACAACATTTCCGACCTAAAACGTAAGAGTTTCTGCTTTTTAGAAAATGGAATTGCCAGCAGTTCACATCTGGTATTTTATTAATTTGTTCAAGGACATTTCTCATAGGATTTCAAAGATCACTTATATCTCTAAAAATTGTGCTGTAAGAACTCTGAGTAACTCGGTGAAGCCTCTTTTCCAGGATCTTTGAAGCTAATGTTTCTCTGCTGTAGTGAGGTGACATTACGTGGATGTTAAAATCAACATTCAGCGCGTTACGCACATGAATTCTGTTTCTTGGTTCTGGTTTCTTAGCCGAGTCTTCTGATCAGCAATGATTTTGGAATGGGGACAGTATCTGTATTCTTTGTGATTCCACACCTGAATATTTTGGAGACACACACGACAATATGATAAACGAATATACAGCTGTTGCAGTCTGATAGTGTAAGATTTTATTGATTATCCAACAGAGTAACTACCCTGGGTATTAGATTTGCTTGTCTCAACCTTCAGTGCCTGGGGTACTTGAACAAGTTCTTTTCCATTGAGTTGACCTCAAAGTCACATAGTTTCTGAATCAAGGTGCTCGGATTTCATACTTTGGCAATTTCTTTCCTTTCTAATGGGGTATATTAGAGAAAATGTGTCACCTTTTGCACCATGTAATACCAAATCAGATCAGAATTCACGCACAATTATGTCAGTGGAAATCTAATAGTACAGGCTGGCTTATCTCTAGATAACACATGGAAAAATAAACTTCCACAACTGACAGATGTACTTGATTTTTTTTTTCAGATAAGTTATTTGTAAGTAATCGAGCTAAAGAATGTAACTGGATTATTTTTCATACTATAAAAAAAAAAAGACCCTCAATGGTAAAATGGTTGCTAAGTATTCAAGCTCTGTCATTCTGCCTTTTTCTCCCCGCTTTCTCTTTGAAAAAGTTTCTGGATAATGAATGCAAGGAAAGAACCAAAAAAGAAAAAAAAAAAAAAAAGAGAGAGAGACATTTTGCATTAGCTATATTTATTAAGAGAACTAACAACTTTAGGCAAACAAAATTTACATAAAACACTTACATGAAAATAACATTCGTTGATAGTTAATGGCATTTAAGTAACACAGGTTATGTGGTAGTCTACCTGGGAATGATATTAGGCTGTCTAAAAAGCATTCATCTGTGTTTCTCTTTTATAATCAGGAAAAGTCAAAGCCCATTACTAATCTGAAGTCTTCTTGAAACCAATTAAAATAATTTAGGATAAGTTGTACTGCAAATGTGCTTTTTAAGTGTTTTAGACTTAGGATGTCTTAGGGATGTTGTAACCCCTTTTAATGTTACTATTTATATATAACTACCATGTGTATAGTATTACACCTTTAATGCACTGTATTAGCTGTCACTTGAAATTAAGTGCAGGCGTGTTCTTTTTTGGCCTTCAGTTTCTCCTGCATTAAACGTTTAAATAATGATACTAGTAGTAAAAGGGTAGGTAGCATTCCCAGCGGAAACTCGCTTCTGCATCTGGTTGGGTTGTGTTCAAGTTTCTATGTGAAAGATACTGTAATATCAGAATCTCTTAGTGTTTACACACCTGGTATCCAGAACTCTACCTGATGTCTTTTCTCAGGAAATTAATGGAATCAAAGATTATGGTAGGTACATTTGATAGATATGCCTTGTCTGTAGAGATCTGGCGATAATTCCATCAAAATTTGTCCCTAGCTGGTCATATATTTATGCATTTTTGTATCTTTGTGGTTTTCTTCACCAACTCTGCTTGTATCAGTGCCTTCATTAGAAGGTCAGGTTTTGAGGATTTAGTAATTCACCTTGAAACTGTACTAGAAGTTGAATGTGTCAAGCATGAGTTTTCTCTACTCTGCGTGAATTCTGTAGCATTAAAAAAGGCAAACCTGGGCTTCCCTAGTGGTGCAGTGGTTGAGTCCACCTGCCGATGCAGGGGACACGGGTTCGTGCCCCGGTCTGGGAAGATCCCACGTGCCGCGGAGCGGCTGCGCCCGTGAGCCATGGCCGCTGAGCCTGCGTGTCCGGAGCCTGTGCTCCGCAACGGGAGAGGCCACAACAGTGAGAGGCCCGCGTACCGCAAAAAAAAAAAAAAAAAAGGCAAACCCATAGCTAAAATATTTTATTGATACCTGTTTTTCATTTAGATGGGGAGAAGTAAATAGATGCTTATTGATTTCAGGTGTTTTTCTGTTTCTGTAAGTCATGTTTGCTTTTTATGGTATAAAGACATGATGTAGACTTTTCTCCATGATGATAAAATTGTACATTTTCCAAACATGCAAAACAATTAGTTTTAATAAAAGAAACTCTCCAGATGTGAGCCACTTGGAGGGGCTATAGCTTATACTAAAACAACTGATAGGAAAATTTAAATTCCTTATATTTATTCATAAATATTCCCCTCCCACAGTCTAATGCAAAGTGATACAACTTTCTGGGTGGGTCTTTTCCCATAACAGCAGGTAAAAAGAGTAATATATTAGAAAGAGATAAGTGTTTATCTTACAGGTTTTGACCAACTTTGTCACCTACGAGTACATTTGTATCTATTTACATACCCACAGCACAGAAATGAAGGTGAAATGTTTCTGATTAAGCAAAAGAAATCGAGATAGTATTTTTTCCTATTCAATATGAATGATATTCAGTGGTATTCAATATGAGTGATTTCATATTCAATTCATTCATTCTTTCACGTATTCATTATGAGTACACTTAATTATTGGCACACCTATGACAAATGACACATTTTAAGAAAAAAGTGCAGTGAGGGGCAATGTGGTTTCTTCCCCTTCATTCACCATCACCATCTGTTGCCTCCATTTACTCCCCGCTTTTGTTCAACCTTAATTCTTTCCTTTGTGGCTTCCATCTGTAACATTTGACTAAACTTGCTCCCTGAAGACATCAATAACCTCTCTTGGTCTTCCACTTTTTTAGTGCATTTATCCCAGTGCCCCCTTGACCACCATTTAATATCCCCTTCTATCCCTATCTCCCTGTGCATTCATGTTTTTTTATACTAACTCTTCATTTTTGTCTTTTGTCTCCAATATTGGAATAGTCCCAAGTTTGTTCTTCCTTAGAGAACCGATCTGTGCCCACAATTTTAACTATCCCCAAGGAAGATAACAACAAAGTGTTTACTTTCATTCATTTATTCATTCATCCATGCAACAAGTGATAATCTACTTGGAATATTCAAAGCACCATGGTAGGCGCTCTGAGGGATACAAAGAGAAATGAGACCTAACTAATTCTTCTTCTCAAGGAGCTGAAAAATCTCTGGCTATGCCTTTTGTCCCAAGTCTGTTGTCTCTTTCTATCCTCTAGACATTGAAAGTTGTCCCATCATAACCCCAAACTCAGTGTATTTCAACCTGAATTTGTGTTCTTCCTCTAAAAATGGATTCCTTTCATAGCCGATGGATTTCTACCAGTAGCACAGTTATTTTACTGGTGAAGACTCAAAAACTCAAATCATCTTTGGTGGTTCTCTCTCTGTCTAATCCGTAATATAAGTTCTGTAGATTTTGTGTTTGTACTACTCTTTATTTTGTACCTTCCTCTTAGATTCTCTTGATATGCTCTGCCTTGCTATCTACATGAAATGCCCTTTCTGCTTATTCAAGACCTGTCCATCCTTTAAGACTCAACTGGAATCTGCTTCTCCCACCCCAGCCAGTTATCTCTTTAGCCAATATTGAGCTCCACTTCAGAACATATAATAATATATTTGTTTTCCTCAGTTGACACTCAGCTTTTTTGCCCTTCCTGTGTGTGTGTGTGTGTGTGTGTGTGTGTGTGTGTAATTATGTGCCAGGCACCATGCTGAGCATTATCTTCACGTACATCCTCTCACTTCTTCCTCATGGAAAGTATTTAGTAAGTTCTATCATCTACATTTTACAGATGAGGAAAATGAACTCTGTTTGGCTAAGTGACTTATCCAAGGTCACAAAGAAAGACTGAAATTAGGACCCAATTCTATCTAGACTTTAAAGCCCATGATTTAAACCACTATGCCACATTGCTTTATGACTTTTACATAGTATTTATTAACTCATGAACTTATTTAATTTTAATGTGCCGTACCGCCACAAAAATATTATAAATTCTAGTGACCAGAGGTAAGTAGTATAATATATATTATGCACACTGATATACTAATAGCAAGCAATGAATAGAAAGATTATGTATGAATAGAAAACAGCAAATCAGACATTAGAGTCCCATAACCACTCAAAGTAGCCATGTTGTATGCTGTATATTATTTAGTAAAAGAAAAGTGACTGGGGCTTCCCTGGTGGCGCAGTGGTTGAGAGTCCGCCTGCCGATGCAGGGGACACGGGTCTGTGCCCCGGTCCGGGAGGATCCCACATGCTGCGGAGCGGCTGGGCCCGTGAGCCATGGCCGCTGAGCCTGCGCGTCCGGAGCCTGTGCTCCGCAACGGGAGAGGCCACAACAGTGAGAGGCCCGCGTGCCACAAAAAAAAAAGGAAAGTGACTGTCAAATCATCTTCATTTTGCCAGTATCTTTCTGATCTTCTCCCTAACATCTATACTTCCCATAAGGAATCAGAATTCCTTCTACCTTTGCCAGTATGGTAGAAAAAGGAATTTTCTGCTCCCTATGTGTATAATTCACTCCTATCCTCATTCACAGGTTTCTGAGACCCAGCCACTACCCATGGTGCTATAGGTAACTGAGTTGAGTGCGGTTCCTGTCATTAAATATCCCCATGTGTTCCCATCAGTCATTCTCCTTTCCATTCCCATGACCACCACCCAATTTCAACTCCTTCATACCTCGGATGAGCCACTTTCCAGCCACTCTCAGCTATAACACATCTTAAGAATGCTGCCAACAATCACTGAAGATTTCTCGAGGCAGGATAGCATAGTGGTTAAGAGTATTGGCTCTGGAACCAGGCTGTTGTGTGACTCTCCCTCAGTCTCCTTGTCTGTAAAATGGGGTTAACAATACAGGGTTGTCATGAGGATTAAATGGGTATGTGGAGAGCTCAGAACAATGTCTGTGACACAGTGAGGATTTCCTAGGTGTAATAGTAGTAGTGGTGTTATCATTAATGTTTGCAGCAGAAGCAGCTTTACTGGTCATGGGTGCCTGGGAAGATTATCAAGTCATTAAATGGAACAAAGGATCTGAGTTAAGGATAGATTTTAGAGGGGAGGAAAACTACTTCTGTCTCTCATATGTTGTGTTTGAAATGTCACCAGGCCACCAAACTGAGTATTCTAGCAGACACAGGCACACTTCAGAGACATTGTAGCTTCCGTTCCAGACCACTGCAATAAAGTGAATAGCACAATACAATGAATCGCATAAATTTTTTGGTTTCCAAGCGAATATAAAAGTTACGTTTACACTGTAGGCAGTGTATTGAGTGCACAATGGCATTTTTAGGTCTTCAGAAACAATGTACATAGCTTAATTGAAAAATACTTTATTGTTAAAAAAATGCTAACCATTACCTGAGCCTTCAGCAAGTCATCAGAGATCACTGATCACAATCACCATAACAAAATAATAATAATACAAAGTTTGAAATATTAGGAGAATTACCAAAAAAGTGACACGGAGACTCGAAGTGAACAAATGCTGTTGGAAATATGGTGCCGATAGACTTGCTTGATGCAGGGCTGCCACAAACCTTCCATTTGTAAAAAACGCAGTATCTGCAAAGCACAATAAAATAAGGTATGCCTGCACTAGAAATAGAAAACTAAATCTAAGAAGAGGTCATGGCCAGAGACCTAAATGTGAGCAGTCCTCATTAGAGATCAAAGTAATTACTGAACCAGAGGCTGCTGAGAGTAAAGAGAAGAGGGCCAAGGACAGTTCTGTGGAGAATGCCTGTATTTACGGGGCCAGGGAAGAGGGGGAACAGAGCATATGGCTGACAAGGAATCGTCAGAGTGGTAGGAGGGGAGTCAGAGGGTCCCTGTCATGGAAACTAAGAGTTTTGAGAAATATGTCACTCGAATTAAATATGGCAAATTCTCGTGGAAGATGAGAACTGAGAAAAAAGTCATAAACATTGGTGATTATGTTAGTCATGACCTTGGTGTTCATAGTTTCCCTAGAGTGGTGGGAGCAGAAAGCCAAGGGCATGTTGGAGGCAGCTTGTATGAACTGCCCTTCAGAATAGTTTGACTCTGAAAGGGTAAGAGAAGGAAGGACAAGAACTTAAGGAAGTTGGCAAGAACTTGGGGTTTGCCTTAGTAATGGAGAGCTCATACTGTTTTAGAAGGAACCAGTGGGGAAGGTGGAATTCCAGAGCTAGAAGAGGAGGATCAAGGTCTCAGAAGAGATAGACGTGGATGGAAGGAAAAGCACAGGAGAAGGGATGAAGTTCCATGGGGAGCTTCTGGTGAAAGAGTGAGTGTTGAGAAAGCACATGTGACCTCAGCTCTCTCAGGAAAGTGGGAGAAATAGTTGAAAGTTGGGATGGAAGGCTCTGAAAAAAGGAAGAGGATTGAAAGAATACTTGGGAGGAATGTGGTAGCCCGTCAACACAAGATGAATGAACAGATCGTCAAGTAACTGCGAAGGCTCACCTGGGGCTATGTGACAGCACAGGAGTCTGTAGTGGCCAAAGCAGAACAGTGCACAGCTCAACAGCCCAGAACAATACAGAAAGGACATAAGGGCAGGTACACTAAAGTCCATATAGGTTGCAGGGGAAGGAGACAAGTGAAGCTAAAATTGAGTGGATGGGCTGGGAGAATGGTGAGGTGTTAGAAGGAGCAAGTCTCTTAATTAGCAGGCTAGAGAAGGCTTCCCCGCCAAACGAAGGTATAAATGACAGAACAAGATAATTATTTTACTCTAGATGCTGAAAATTCTCTCCCTCTCTCCCTCCCTCTCCCTCTCTCTTTGGTTTATAATTTAGAAAAACCCAAAAAACCTCTTTCTGGAAAATAAAAGAGGATATATTTTAAAGTTAAATATAGTTTGACACTCCTGAAAGCATCAGTCAGTTTAGTAAGGAAAGTTGAATTTTGTTCTCCATATTCTTTTTTTTTTTTTATTAATTTATTTTATTTTTTTTCCCCCATCTTCTTTAACGCTTCACCTATGGCTTTAGATGAAGTCTGCTTTAAAAGAAGAAGTAGAAAAAGATGTCAAAGAGAGTTGTAAATTATAGAATGACATCTACCGTGCAGTTCTTCTGTCACTCTCACTAATATTGCTTAGCATTCTGAGTTTTAAAAATAACGCAGTTATTGAGATTTAAAAGTCTGTGGATGCAGAATACATTTTTTAAAATAAGACTTTTTACTATGCATAGCCAATTATAGTCCACTGAGAAAATGATGTATATTTCCAATACATTTTTATTATGTACTTAACTGACGCACCTTCCCAGCTTCTCCATAGACATTCCACTCTATCAGCCACTGTACATAATATACTTCTTAGAAATCTACTTAAATTTGTATTTACCTGTGAGGCTAGATTGGCTCCAGAGGACACAGTCCTTTTTTCCTTGAGTAAATTATACATATTTTAGAAAACTATCTAAAAACATATTTACCTCATATGGAATTCTGATCTCAAGGGTAATTAAGACCACTTTTTGAAAAGCATAGCCAATACATTTTAACTCTCTCAGGTAAATAAGATATATTTTATAATCATCTAAGAACGAGTTCTCTCTTCCTTTACTTCCCTTTCCCTTCTCCTGTAACTATCACCATGCCTCTTTAGTACACATATTTAGTAATTATTTCAATGTTTCCTCAGATACTGCTCTTCTCTTGGGGTCAGCAGGCCAATTTTGCTTCCCTTGCATTCCAGGCACAGGCAACTGTACACGGAAGAGGCATGGTCTACCCTACATATACTTTCTAAAAGAAAAGTTACTTTGTGAAGATTCAGATTCTTCTGCATATATATTTTCTTTGGTCTTCACATTTTAAGACGGGGGTTCCAACTTTAGGGCTAGGAGTAGAGCTAAGAGTAAAGTTCTGTATTGAATGAATACAATATTTTGAGTTTATTTTTTAAATGGAAGTAATATCTGAAAGTAAATAGGCAATTTTTACTTTCATTGTATTTATTTGCAAATCCATTGTAATTATTTGCAAAAGCAACTATATACCACAGTCATTATTAAAACCAAAGAAATAAATGAAATTTCCTAGATAAACATGCTCTCTCATTTAGCTATTTTGTACCTCTAAAACAGCTTTTATACACTGATTTCTTTGTATACATTGAATAATGAAAATGCACAACCCATTCTTCCTTTGTCTTACAATAATATTGCAATCGTTCACCCAGGAAGAAAGCAGTAGGAAATCCATGTGACAATAATTGTTAGGTGGTTTGTGCAGACTGTATGAGAATAGAACTAAAAACTTAGGGAAAAGATGCTTCCTAAAAACTGTAAGATGAGTATAGAATAATGCCTGGTTTGTTTCCCCTCTTCTCTGCCTTTGAGGACCAATCATTTACATGTCATGAGACTGCTGAAGTTGCTGTGGGTAAATGTCACTACTGTGTGCATTCTTCCACCGGCATGTCATGGCTTCTACTGGTCTCTTCCTAGGCAGGGAGGGTAATTGGGACCTAAGAATTCATCCTGCTCTGCCCAAGCCAGTGTGAGCTTCTGAACCAGATCCTCTGGCTTTAGGACCCTCTTAAAGTATTTGCAGTGATTGCTAAACTTCGAGACTTGGATGCAGGCTTCTGTTGGGTTAGTGGCCTAAATCTTAATCAACTCTCCTGCCCAAGTTAGTCTTAGAACTCAGGTGAGCAAGGGCCCTCCTTTGCCTAGCAGAGTCCCAGTTTATGCCTGTTATCCTACTGTAATTATGAAGAGCGCCCAATTTCACCTTCAGAAGTGTCTTGGTTTGGATGATAGAGGATACGATTTTTCACTTATATCAGTTCTTTGGATTGAGTTTTTGTTTCCTTAGATATGTTTGTGTTTGTGCTTTTTATGTTTATGAAGGGTTATACTTTCTTTTTTCTACTCAAGTAAATTTGAGAAAATTTTGAAAAAGACTCTAGTTTTTATTGAAGTAATCTAGGAACCATGTTAAAACAGATTCCTTAGCCCCACTTCAAGAGATTCTAATTCAGTAAGGATAAGGTAGGATGTGGGAATTTTTTTTATTAGGTGATTCTTAGGCATCCTAGAGTTTGAGAACTTTAGTTTCACACACCTGCAAACTCAGCCTAGTTCTTTGACCCCTAAACTCTAAACTCAGATACATGCGAAGGGATATAACTACTCCAAGATCCTCCAGTGAACGTTCGGTCAAGCTGATAAGCTGCAGCCTGGCTGGGTGATACTGACAGGCTTGAACAACTAATATTTCTCAAGCTAGCCCCAAGGACTTGTCCTCACTACCTTGTCATGGCTGGAACTCAGGTGATCATTTTGGATGAAATTCAATCAGAATTCATCCCCGATTCTCTGGCCAAGCACACAAACCCAGCTTCAGCCAGGTGAATTAATCTACATACCTGAGGCAGCTATTTTAAATATTTTGCAAGTTGAGTGGTGAGTACGGATTGAAGAGTGGTTTATTTCCAGAAGGTTGATCCTAGAACAAAAGACAAATCATTGAGTGATTCAGCCGCCACCCTCCATTTCTTCACGAGGCTTTGTGTGGAGCCCGATCAAGGACACACGCCATTCAACAGCAGCTGGCTTTGCTGACACTCTCAAAGTCATTCTTTCCTTTGACAGCTGTCAGGGCCCTGCACACTTTATGCATTCCTTCTGGGCACTTGATCCTCACATTCCAGCAGGCAGGAGAAGCTGGCACCTGAACAAAAGGAAGCGAGGACCCGTGGCCTCCCAAAGATCACGGCTATGGGCCTCGCACATATTAACGAAGTGTCGTTTACATTCTCCAGGGCACTTTTATTAGTCTTTCAAGGGCACGTGCATTTGAGGGGTCTTAAACATTTTTTTCTCACTCTCATCTTCGCCCTCTCCCTCCACCCCGCCTTGCCCCTTCTCCCATACACTATCTCGCGTGCCTGGGCTCTGCAGAAGGAAATTAAACTGTGATTTGGTATGCTAAATTACCTGAACTAAAAACTATAATTTGCAATATTATTAAGTCATCACTGTCATGGATTTCAATTTCTTTCTGTTTAAACCCCTAACTCACAGCATCGCTCTTTTCGATGATTACTGAAAAGGAGAAAAGGAGAGAGAAAAGCCCTTGGTTAGTCTACCGTCTGTCAGGAAAGTTAAAATAGTCTGCCTCCGAGTGGTTGCTTCAGCCTGGCCAGTTTTCAGTTAAAAACTCCACACTGCTTTCACGGTGTGCTTGCTCAAGTCCGAGGGCATATGGGAAAGATATGGGGCCTCTTTGGGGCTTCTGACAGTTTGAGTCAATTGTAGAAACTGGAAATTTCACCTTTCTGCTTCCAGAGAAATCTTGACCACATTCAGTCCTGCATCGTGAGGACTTTTTCTTTCTGTACTGCTGTCTTTAGTCCTTTTGGAAATGCCTGGATATTTCCTGTTAGCTGGCAGCACTGATGGCCTTCACTACAGCCAGAAGCCCAGTCCCCTTCTTCTGCTGTATTCACTATGTTGCTGCTTTAGATTAGGCATCAGTATTTTCTGCAAGAGCAGACCAGTCAGGATAGGATAGGTTTTGCTGCAACAGTGACTTCAAGTCTTGATGGATAATTTCTTGCTGATAATGCTTTATTTCTTCCATATAAAATATATCCATCAGGGGTGGGCAGGGAGCTTTGCTCCACACTTTCACTGTTGTCCTCACCTTGGGCAGCCACTATTTGGAATATTGCCAGTTACTAAGTCTAAAGGATAAACATGGCAAAGCATGCACTGGGTCTTAAAGCTTCCTCCCGGAAGCAACAGAGACCACTTCTGTGCACCTTTCACTGGCCAAAGCAGGTAACTTCCAGAGGCTGGAGAAGTGCAATCCTAAAAGAAAAGAGACAGAATATTTGTGCATGGCCTTAATGATTACTACAGAGTTCCAGTAGGTTCCTAAAATAATGAAGGGAGAGAATGACTATAAAAATCAAGTTTTTCTACCCCCAAAATATGTACCTTGAACCATTAAGAACTTATTGCTTCCCCTTGCACTTCAATAACATTACAAAAGCAAGGTGCAGACTTTGGTAACTATTGGGCGATGATAATGTTAAGGTCTGAACACGGGTTTCTGTGGTTAGTGTTCTCTTTGTGACTGCCCAGGACACATGTTGTGGACAGTAGCACGAGGTGGGATGTGCTCTGTAATACGTAAGCAGTGACCTGGGGAACAATGGGACTAAAATATACTATCTCTCATTCATCAAATCTCTTTGTCTCTCATTCAGCAATTCTCTACTGAAGGATGTAGATTTTACCAGGTGCTTATACACATTAGAGTAAAGGTGCATTCAGGTTCTGGATGGAGTCAGACTTCCTCAATTTAAATCCCATCTCCATCATTTACTACTGTGTGACCTTGGGTAGATTGCTTAACCTCTCTGTAACCTCATTTTCCTCTTCTGTATAACGGATGTAATAATAGTATTTACTTCACAGCATTGATAAGATGTATTTATACTTCTTGGCCCCAGGCTCCATAAATGTTATCCCTAGCAGAAGATCACATACAGCTTTCTTACTTACTTTGATACAATACTTATAGATTCTGAAATCAGGGGAAACTAGCTGTTTTTCCTCTGCTTTGATAATATATTTTAAATATTTTCCATTCTTCAGAAGCTGGTTCCAGGGCACAAGGCTGCATATATCTTAAGTGCTAGGAGGTGCCAACTAGTAAGACACTACTGCAGGTGTCTTTTGCTTGGTCATCCACAGCAAATACTTCTGTCTATTCAAAGAATTTTTTTTTTCCTTCAGTCTCCTTAATGATAGCTTGGGCAAGCAAAAATTATATAGGCTGATGAGAATTCTGAACTTCTTCCAAGGTTGATCTAAGTTTTTTAATATGATGTGCATAACCTAATAAGACATGGACACTCAGGATCAAAACATAACCCCTGGTCATGGCATAAGTCATGGACAAGAATGCTGTGGAGCCATAATTAGAGCAGAGGCATGAAGGATAACTGTATTTCTTGACCTTCTAGAGTCAGCTCATCTTCCAGCCTCTGGTCGTGTTGAGTGCTCCTGAAGAGGCTGGCCAGTCTTCCAATGGTTAGTCTGCTGTGAACGGTTAAGGTAACAGCATCTTGTCTTTACTCAGGAGAGTAAAGTATATTAGATACAGTTTACTTCTCCTCTCATTTTCTGATTAGCTTGTGGTCCCAACGGAGATCTTGAAATACAGTGTTACCATACTTCTGGCTCCAAGAAATTCTTGAAAACTATTTTTTTCATCAAGGAGTCCTAAGACAAAGATTGAAAAACTGCTGTAAACAGTGCTCAAGAAGTAGATATGCAAGAGAATGTTAAATATATTTTCCATGACATTCCAAGCCTATTAATAGAAGGAACAAAGGTCACAGAATAACAGCTTTCCCCACAGAAATTTTATTTCCTGTCAAAGATTTGAATCAACAATGCAGAACTAAATTTTTTAGAGCCAGCATGGGGCTAAGGAGGTCAAGCAATCGTGGGTTTTGTCTTATAGCCACGGAGGGTGTTCCTACCCCTTCTAACCACGTCAGAATGTCCCCTGGTAAAATAGGAGGCCAAGTTAAAAAGTTGGCAGGAAGCCATGTGTACTCAGAGCCACTCCAAGGAATCTTGTCAAGGGACTACTGTCCTGACAATGTTTCCATAGTTCCAGAACCACCAAATCCTGCTTTTTAACAAGCACTGAGTCTTCACTATACGTGGAATTGTGGTCTGTGTTTGTCTGGTGTGGGAAATGCTTTCCTCTGCGTGATAAGCAAGGAAACTAAATTTAAAAGTCCATTTACCTTTGGAAGATCCAGAAGACAGAAAAAAATCCACCTCAAGTTACCTGAATTTAATAATCTAGGTCAAAATTATCTAATTTGTTGGTAGTTTCAGATCTGTCTTATGGTTTCACAAACCCAATTTATTATAGAATAATTATCCCAGCTCAGTTAGTATGAAAGACCACAACAAGTCGGAAGACCTGGATTCTAGGTCTGCCTCTGGTGCAGTCTGGAGTGAGTGGCTTATAAAATGGGTTATTTGAACTAGAGCAGAGAGGTCAGCAGACAAAAGTCCGTGGACCAAATATAGGCCCGTTGCCTGTTTTTGTAAAGAAAGACTTATTGGAACACAACCACATCCGTTTGTTTCCTTAATGTCAACGACTGCCTTCATATGACAACGGCAGAGCTGAGTAGTTGCAACAGAGACTGTATGGGTATAAAAGCAAAAATACTTACTATTGAGCCCTTTACAGAAAACAGTTATTGACTCTTGGATTAGAAGCTATTTATTTCCTCTGTTTCCTCATCAGCAAAATGGGAGTAAAACTAGTACCATATAAGATTATAAGGATCAAATGATAATTCTTAATACAGTTCCTATTTAGGAGATGTTAGCTAATATATAATTATATAATTGCTAATTGAATGGTCAGCATAATCACTCTCAGAATTCTAGCAATCAGTTTCCCATTACGGAAGAAATCATTGCTGTTGCAGTGCTCTGCTGACTAGGATGTTGCATGAAAGGAAAGGATGGCAGTTTATACAGGTGCCTCTTGGAAAACTGGAGTAACAAAACCCAACATAGAAGATATTCCATAGGCATAGAAGATATTCCATAGGCAAACTGTATTTCCAGCCTAAAAAATGCTAGTAACTCACATTATCTAAATGTCAACTTGATACTTGAGCCAACCTTCATAGGCTAAGTCAGATTCAGACAAGCCAAGAGGTCAAGGGAAGTAGAATGCCCGAGAGCCATTGAGGGGCGTGAGTAGAAAACTTCGGCTGGAGCAAAATATTCTGATACAAGAGTTATGAGTGACAGAGCTATGAGGGTAGGTTGAGGCCAGGTTAGAGCATTTTGAACACTGGAGCAAGGAGGAGTGTGGAAAGATTTTTCTGTGCATTGAGATCCACTGAAGATTTCTGAACCTGAAAGGAACAGTATTTCTAGAATAATTTATCTATCTTTATGTTACAGAATGCATTAGAGGATAAAGAAACAGGAAATTAACTTCATTTTTTAGAGGTGAATTTCAGTTTTGTCTGCACTGTTGTTACAATTATAAGAATGTTTTATATTTGTTGTTTATATTTGTTCTTATATCTCTTTCTGAAACTTCACTTAAGCCTACTTTACTTAGTGTGTTTAAAATGGAATAGTAGCTAATGCACAAATGTGAAATGAATTCATTTTTTTTTTATAGCTACTTAAAAAGCCTCATTTTACTTGTACTCCAAAAAACATTTATAATATTTTCAATTTATTCCACAAAACCTATCAAGGGCCCCCTGTGCAAAAGATAGGGGAAAATGAGTAAAATATGTGTTCTGCCTTCAATCTGAAAGGGAAACAAGTGACAATAAATTAATACAAGGTCATAAGTAATTGGAGTATTCAGAAGGAGTTGGGTGTGGAAGGGCTCTAAAAGTGTGGCAGACACTGTTAATTGTCTACTCAATGTCCATTTCCCCCTTTTCCCTTGCTAATAGAAGACTGAATTTATATACGATGGCAAAGAATATGGCTAAATACTCATTTTCTGAGGTTATATTACAACTGTGAATGTCCATCTAATATAGGTCAGACCAAAGAGCTAGAAGAGGACGTTTTCTGGGGGTTTCTAGAAAAGCTTTTTTACTTTCTTGATAAAAGAGGACAGATATTGCTGGCTCCATAATGTGGATGTAATGCCTAGGACTGGGGCAACCATCCTACCACCATGAGGCAATAAATAAGAGGATGATGGAAGGGAAAGATAAAAAGTTCTTGGGCCCCCAATGATATCTTTTTTTTTTTTCCAATGATATCTTTGAATATCGAATACAACAGCAGTGACTGGCGACTTCTGAGCTTGCTTTTATGTGAGGAAAATTAATTCTATCACCTAAAGTACTGTTAGTTGAATACTCTGTTCCATGCAGCTGAATGCTAGAAATTTCATTGAGTAAAGTTGATTCTGTGTTTATTCACTTCTATAAAGAGATACTTATTCTTTTCTACAAATACTTATTACTTCAACACTTTTATTTCTTCATCAACCTACTGTGTGTCAGGCACTGTGTTAGATGCTGGAATTATAAGTATAATAATTGTTCTGCACTTAATTTCACTCGGCAAGAATACCTGATAATTTTGCTGAAGCTGGAGAACAGTAGAATGCCTCTTTTCTCTCCACCTCTATCTTTCATATCACTCTAATTGCCCTCTGTTCCTACCCCCTGAAAAGAAACAAAGCAAAGGGATCTCCTTGGTGGTCCAGTGGTTAAGACTCTGTGCTTCCAAAGCAGGAGGCGTGGGATTCATCCCTGGTCAGGGAACTAAGATCCCACATGCCGTGCAGTGTGGCCAAAGAAAAAAGAAACAAAACGAGACACAGTGAAAATATGGCCAAGGGGATCCAATTTATTTTTATATATATTACACATGCCTCCTCCCCATTTCTTCAGAAGAAATGGTCACTCTATAAGAAAAGAATAAGAAATCCAGTACAACTCCTTTATTCCACCTTGAATCTTTCTGAGCACTGGCGTAGCTATGGAACCCTCATCTAGAATGTAATAATAGACCTATTTGTGAAAAAGGTTAGTTCACTTGTGGGTATATTGCTCCCAAACAGAAGGATGGTCATTAAGTGAGTCCTCAAACCCAAGCCCCTGAACTCCCTCTTGGACCTTACTGTACTCAGGCTGCTGCAGAAAGAAACCCACAAGAATGAGCCACAGCTGGAGAGCATTTCTATTCTATGTGGGTGGGAGTTTATCATAGGAATGCTCTGGAGTCTCTGCTTGTTTTTCACCACCTTAAAAGCAAATGGTTATCTGACAGGAAATGCTTTGTGTTCAGGCTCTGCCTTTGATACTGTATTTTGGGAAATGAGCTGAACATAGGTTTAGGCTTGGTATCGAATCTCTGGATGTAATCCAATTAAAAAGTACCTTTTGGTAAGAAAACCCAGCAGCTTCAGAAATGATCACTTGACCAAGATGCTGCAGTGGAGCCAGTAACAGACCAGTCTGCTATTTATCAAAACTTTTCTGGGATAGAGTCAACTCATCATTCTTGTCAACAAACTGGTATCTCCTCTCACCTTCTTCGTTTCTGCTGATGCCATCATAACTGCCCTGCCACGCCAGCTCAAAACCCTGAGTCCTACCAACCACTTACATTGCTTCTCTCTCCTTACCATCTCTTGACTCATCTCCTCCATCATCTCCTAGCAATGCCTTAAATCAGGCCCTCATTACCTCTCGTTGGAGCTAGTAATGGCGCACCAACTAGTCCCCAGACTCCTACAGTCTAACCCCCATCTGCTTCCTGTCACCTCTAGCATTTAAGTGCCACGGAGCAGTGATCTTGTTTGTTTGCCTCATTCATCACTGCATCCTCAGGACTGAATAGAATGCCTGGCACATAGTAAGCCCTCAGTAAACCCGGGTTGAGTGGACACATCATATAGAACAACCCTGATCTGATTTGGATCCCTTGCTAGAAGACCTTATTGTCTCCTCATTTCCCCTGACATAAAGTCCAGCCCTTCCTAGGGTGGCATTCAAGGAGCTCCAGAGCCTGGGTCACAGTCTGACATTCTGGAGTTCATTCTCTCTACCCTCCGTCATGTATTCTATTCCAGCCAAACTAGGTGACGTTACATTTTTGCCTCCTTCCAACATCCAAATATTTGTTCCGTCTCCCTAGAATGGTTGGAAAGCCCTCCAGGCCATCTTTGCCAGTCCAAATCCTAAATTCTACCTATCCCTTAAGAACCAGCTCTCATCTTTCTTCCTTCATGAAGGCGTTTCTGAAGATAACAATAAACCTGTCATTTGGGGGGACCTTACTATATGCTAGCTCACGTTTTTCCTCTCACAAATACCCTGTGAGGCAGATCTGCTTATCCCCAGTTTAAAGAGAGTGAAACCAAAACTCAGAGCCATTTTAGCATTTGACCAAGTTTGCACAGCACTGGCAGGGTAGGATTTGAATCCAGCGCTGAAACCCCTGCCCTCTGTTATCTCCTTATCCACCATAATTGCTCCTGGTGAGGTTTGGAGGCACAGAGGCCCCAGATTGGCAGCCAGGGTGTTGAATTCAGTTGTGGACAGCATTATAAAGCAATCTTCAAAAATCCAGAGATCTCACAGAAAGAATGTGGATCTGAGCTTTTCTTGAAAAATAGGAAGTTCTGGCAACAGCAGGTCTGCGTTCCCACCTGGCCATGATCCAGGGGAGCTGGGTCGTGGGTGCCCCTCTCCATGGGGCCTGTACTCTCACCCTGCCAGGTCTGTGAAGCATTTGAGTTTGTGTCCCTGAGAGCAACTTGTTGGCACCTGTCATGAAGCATTTTTCAAATTCTGCCTTATCTCATTTCACCTTCCCAAGGCTGCAAGCTTTCTACTTTATTTCTGCCTTCTCTGCTGTGTTTGCTCTCTCCCTAGCATGAAATCAGTGCTCGGCATATTATAGGCCCTCAATTATCTTGTTATTGAATTGAATATAAAAGTAAGTTTGCAGGTTTGCTAATAAGCCCAACACTTAATATTTCTCCAAATGGTGATCTGGGGTTAATTTTAGTATAGTCAATTCTTAGTCCTATTTGTTACAAAATTAGAAGAGACAAAGCAGTGAATAACCCCTCAGATTTTTTTTTTTAAAACATTGGATTACATTGATGTTTTCATTAGCTGTTTGTTGCTGATTGCTCTCAATGGTAGATGATAAAATCATTTTGCTTTCTCTATGAAGTCTTCCCTGCTTCCACTGGTTAGCCGTCTCCCTGCCTCTCTGTGCCTCTGGTATAGAATTGATCAGAGAGGTTCTAAAGACTTGTTTACTAGCCTGTTCTCTTATGGGCAGGGACTCAGTATTATACATCTTTGTATAGCTCACACTCAGCATACAGCCTGGTGGATAATAGGTGTTCAATACGGTTTCAGTGACCGAATTATTGCCTGAAGCATATGCATAGTAGATACAAAGATGATCCAAATTGAAGTTTCTTTAGTCTGACATGAAGGGACATAGCCACTACTTCCTCAAGGTTAATCAGTGGTATCGATAGTTTAATATAGCATTTTTCTTGATATTTTCTTGCAGTTAAGAAGTTAACATTAAATTCAACACCAAAGGGGATAGATATCTTGTTGGTTGCATTTTGGGCAAAACCAAGAGGCTTCAGAAGTTCCTTATTCTTTCTTCCTTTGAAGTGGTTTTAAGAGGCAGTAAGTAATTGGGTTCATTAGCCTGTGCATCTCTCTGCCTCTGGAGACCGCCAGGAGACCCCGTGCAGGGCTGGCGTGTTTGATCTGTCAGTAGCCACAGTTCTGGGCTCAACTCTGACTGCATTGACCAAAACAAATGACAGCCATGGTATCCCGTTTTCTTAGTATCACCAAACCCAAGAAATTAAAAACCAGTAGAAAGACTTAAAATTAATAATAATAAAAAAGACCTGTCCTTTCTTGTATTTTCTGTTGTTGGGCGATAGTAAAAGTGTGACATAGTCATTTCTTCTTAGTTTTCCACTTTCCAGGAGTTGTACTCTAGTATTTTATTGCCTTAATAACACTCGAGATTTTGTCTTAAACTATGCAGCTTATGTGATGCATTTAAAAAATTCTGGGGGCTTCCCTGGTGGCGCAGTGGTTGAGAGTCTGCCTGCCGATGCAGGGGACATGGGTTCGTGCCCCGGTCCGGGAAGATCCCACATGCCGCGGAGCGGCTGGGCCCGTGAGCCGTGGCCGCTGAGCCTGCGCGTCTGGAGCCTGTGCTTCGCAACGGGAGAGGCCACAGCAGTGAGAGGCCCGTGTACCCCCCCCTAAAAAAAAAAAAAAAATTCTGGAAGTAAAATAAGTGCTAACATCTAACATTTATGGAATATTGCTATGGGCCAAGCAATGGGATAAGCATTTTAACCAGATTATTACATGTGATCCTTACAGCAACCCTAAGAAATGGGTATTGCTATTAACCCAGATTTTACATGTGAAGAAACTGAGGTTTAGAGAGTTTAAGAAACTCGTGAAGAGTCACAACTAGTAAATCACAGAGTGGAATTCTAACTCAAGGCATGCAAGCATTTCCCCCTCTGCTATCTCAGCATTCTGCTCTCATAGGCTTTGTAGAATTTCACCATCCCCATGCCCATCCCCATAGTGGCATCAGCAGAACCTCTCAAAGTAGCTGTCCAGATCTGAGTCCTGAGCTTGCATTATTTCCCTTTTCTCAGCATTTTTTTCATATCGGGCACCATCTTGAACTTAACACCGTGATTATTAGTACAAGAAGAGAAGTAAAGTCACTTTTTTTTTTACTAAAAGCAGATACAAATATTTGAACGTTTGAAACCAGAGTGTCTGTTAGTGTTTTCTTTCATACTTTGGTTTAGGAAGCAAAGTACAGTTAGAAATTGCATAAACCAGGGTTCTATCTTGTATTTCTATCGTGAGGGATCATTAGTTCTTTTTTTAATTTAAGATTTTCATTTACAAGGGTCACTTGTGTGAGTATATGCAGAAGCCGAGTATTTTCTGTGAAATACCTGAAATTATAAGTTTTGACAACAGAATTGTAAATAAGACTCTAATTAATTTGCTTCTCAGGGTTCTGTCACTTTACGTGTAGACTGAAGATGAATAGTGAATATTTCACACTTCAGGGAGGAAAGAGATGGTAACCAGGATGGCTGAACAAGAGCCCTTGGTTATTGAGGCTCTGGGCAGCTTCCCACCAGCTTCTTGTAACCTCAGTCAGTGCTCCTTGATGTAGATTCTTGGCTTGATCCATCACATCGTCTCATCCTCATACAGTAACTTGTGTATTTCTGTATCCTATATCCTCACCTTCTCTAGGAAGTCTTCTTTGATTAATCCCACCTATCCGATATTCACTCCCCCCCCCAGAATTAGTGGATTTAGGATTTTCAAGTGTTTGAAGGCATTTTCATGTAGGAACTATTCAGCTCCTCAAGGGTACAAAAGTCCAGTGTATCTTCACATGCCTGACTCACAACGCTGCATACAGTTGGTACTCAGGAAATACGGACCGACTCAGGAGAGCTCAGGCCTCTCTCAGAATGAAGCCCTTTGTACTTTGCATAAGAATTGCTAAGGCTTCAGGAATAATGTCTCCATTTGTATTAAAATTATGAAATCCAACAGACAGATTTTCTACCACTTAAAACCACACTAGATATAATCCCAAGGGGCAGCTAGTTCACTGGGAAAACCTGACTCAGCCGGTTTATTTCTTTGGAATCACTTAACTTCTGAATTTTCTCATTCAGTGGCTTAAACTCGACTTTAAGACTGCATGCACTCAAAACATTTGCATCTAATTGCAGCAGTAGTACGTTTCCCTGTTGCCGTCTGAAACATATTCATTATCGGTGTCAGGCTTACACTGAGAGGGTTTGGTTATTTATATCTAAAAAATCAAATTCAGAAAGATAACTGAAGGCATGTAAGTCGATTTTTCTACTTTTTTATTGTCAGAATATGCAGGCTGTAGATACACAAATTCAAATCCTTGGCAAATCGTATTTGCAATGAGTGTTTGTCTAGAGATAAATGGATATGAGTAGAGAAAGTTATTTTAGGAATGATAAGTCAACATGAATTTTATTTTTGTAATGTATATATATACATATATATTCAATATGTGTATGATTCAAGAAAATATTGTGTCTGGCAAGTAATTGCTGTAGCAATCCATGTAATGAAGAGATTTGAGCCTTACAAAAATGTATTTAAAACTGTGTTAAACCTTATTCCAAATTAAACATTAAGGTCTTGGTGTATGCTTATAACTACAGGGTTAAAACGGAGGTTTGAGTGGGCTGGGTGTGCACTCCCTGGGTTATCCATTTTCTTAAGCCCAACACATCTTCCTATTAGAATGCCATGCCCTTGAGGGCACATGTGGCAAAGTTCCATACTTTTTGTTATTCCAGGATATAGTTAAATTAATTTGAGAACAAAGTGTTCCTGTAGATCCATCAGGTGTTGTTGCAGTAGTTTTAATCAGAACCAGAAGCGTGCTGGCTGCCTCAGGTGATGTCACGGGAATAAATGTTGATTTCACGAGTCCTGTGCCCTGTGTGATCCACCACATTCTTGTCTAACATGTTTGTGAAACAGTAAGTTTCTTTCCTCAAAGCGGAAGGTTGCTGCTGAAGATTGATGTATTTTAAGGATGGATAGTGACCTTTGAAAGGTTTTCATAAATCACTTACAACTGACCTGCAAATACAAAGTGAAATGAATAGATGAGACAGATCCTTGCCAATATTAACCCTAACTTTCACCTTAAATGCCCAGGTAATCCAAGAAGAACTGTTCTCTTGGCCTAAATTACTAGGAAACATCATGCCAGTTCTCTTCCTACATGAATATGCAGATGTATTGACATGAAGCTCCCGCTGCTGTTGAAAAGATCATATGTGTTTAACTAGAGAATGGTGACAGGGTGGTCAGAAGCCACACCTGGGAGTCACCTGCAGGCTCAAAGATCAGAATAATGAAATACTATTAAGGATGGGTGGACACAACCCTCCAGTATTTATTGAGGCTCAATTCTTCATTGAACCGGGTCCAGTGGAGAGGGAATATTTTCAAACACACGCGAACAATTGCTGCCTACAAGGTGTTTCCCTCGGAAGCGGTCTGCTAGTCCACAGACATACTGGACACTAATGAGAGGGCAGAAAAAAATAAATCCAGGGTGAATCTTGGGCTACAGACCATCATCATTCTTAAAATTCATCACTGGGAGAGATGAATGGATTGCAGTTGTCAAGGAAGTCTTCTGGCAGGCAGTGGGCTTTGAGCTGAGTCTTGAGGAGCGGGTAGCAATTCCCCAGGTGGAGGGGAGGTGGGGAGTTCAATACGGGGACAGTCTAGGCAGCGTGATGCATGTTCAGAGTGATCACAGTTGAACCTCTCGCTTCTATAGAATTCAGCTTGCTGAGCAAATTCAGAAACAGGCACTTTGTAACAGCTCCAGGTGCTTCTACTCCATGTGTTGCAAAAAAAAATATTTCGTATTTCTTACGTGGAGGAATGATACAAATGGCAGTGTTTGAGAGGAACTGGACAATCCAGTCAGGAGGCTAGTACCCCAGTGCTAGGAGAGGTGTGGCTTAGTCTAGACAGCACAGTGGGACTTGAGGAGGAACAAAAAGAGAGGTGATTCTGCTGAATTGCTAGGGGCTAAAACAAGAGAAATTATCTGGAAAATAGGAGTCATCTATAAAGCTTCTGATGTTATCCATGAGTTAAATTAGCAGAATATACTGTTTTAAGTGTAACGTACCTGCTGTTTGCTAAAAGTGCCGCTAGGTGGTGAACGTGTATTATTCGTGGCTTTAGCCGTTTGCTTCTCTTCTGGTGAAAGGGATTTAACTCATTTTGAAAATTCCAGTTCTTATTAAATCACATTAGATTTTCAATTAGTGAAATATCACTTAATAACTTATGGAAATAGTTATTAATAGATATAGGAAACTGAAATATTACTCAGTGGTAGTTATTTCAAACACATAAGAACCTATGTACAAAATTAGAGCTATCTGAATAAAACTCCTATAGGATTCTCTATTTTATTTTAATTTTTCCTATTCAGTACCCACTCAGGAAACTTCCTTATTTAGTATTCAAGTAGTGACAAGTATCTCTGGTAATAAATGACATCAAACTGTTCGGGTGCTTAGAGATTTGGAGAACGTGCTACATTCTAATATCGGAACTGACTGTTCTGGGTGAGAACCTATTTCTTCTACTTAGCTGTTTGCAGTAGTGTGTTAGATAATACTCTTATCTGGCAGTGCTTCTGCTAGCACCAGGAAGCTCACTGAAAGTGTATCTTACTTGCACTGTCACCCTCATGGTGTCTTACCTGACTGTAAGCATCAGGAAGTCAAGGCCTGTGTCTGCTGGGCTTAGCATTCTACTCCAGTGCCTGGTACGGTGCCAAACAGAGTAGATCCTCAGTGCGTTAATGAACTTTTTCTGCTCGTCAAAAAAATAATGTAGTGTCCTTTACACCTGATCTCAGTAAATCAGGTACAACTGTATAGTATATTTTTACCTTCTGAGAATGACTCAGAAGAAGTTCATGCAAAATTTTCATGTATTCTTTGTTTCTTGGAATCTTTCATTTAAAATATTTGCATGCACATATATGTGTGTATGTGTATGTGTGTGTGTAAGAGGCCTGGCACTCTGGTTTTAATCTTTCTAGATTAACTCAGCAAGATTATGACTTGGGTTATGCTAAATTCTCAGGGTCAGCCTATATTTATATTGCTTATATTTATCTATATGAACATGGGAACACATCTTACAATAGGATAGAATATTTGGATTTGGGACCGTGATTCCATAGCAATATTGTAAGTGTAGTGGTCGTGGTAGCTATTTTATGGAGTAATTAGTATTTGCCATTTAATATTTCCAGTAATCAAGTATTGTCAATAATATTGTATAGGTGAAGAAGTTGAAGCCTAGATGGGATAAGTTAGGGTACACAAGGACAAATAGTTACCAAACTATGGTCCAAACCTGGGACTGTTTGGGTGCATAGCCTGGTACTTCACCTGATGCTATACTGCCTATCGCTACTACTATGTTGAATTTTTCTGCTTAAAAACCCATCCAAAGCAATAAAAGAGAAACATTTATCTAAACTTATTTATGGGGTTAGATACCTTGGATATAATGTATAAAGAATATTAAAATCTCTTTCAGAATAGCCATTTTGGAGGAAATTGCCATGTAACAAGAAAAAATCTACTTAATCTAATAGTAGTTTGGAAATTATTCACGACCCTTCTATATTGTAAGAATATAGTCTGACCATTTCTATAGCCAGAGGAAAACCATCCTCTTGTCTAATATATATTACATACTCAATAGTCCTATAAATCACAATTATTATTGCTTACTACAAATACAAACATAAGTTTAAGTATTACTTCATACTTAATACAAAACATAATGTAGACAAATACTTGATTAGAAGTGTAAAACCTGACACTATGGAGCTGCCACAGCAACTAGTCTGGGTCTCCAAATATTCTTGAAAACACAAGGGAGAGAAGAGGCACGTCTCTGATACAGCCTGGCAAGGAATCAGGCACCTCCGGGTCTTCCCGGTGAGAGTGGGAAGGGTACAATCTCTTTTGGAAGGCGATTTGGCAGTGGGCACCACCATTACAAAAACACAAATCCTCTGGCCAAAACAATTCCACTTCCAGAAGTTTATCCTACAGATGTACTTACACATGTGTGAAATTATCATATACACAAGGTATTCTTTGCTTCTACTTTTTTTGTAGTAGCAAAATGTTGGTAAAGAACCTAAATATCCACTAAGGGAAAGCTGATTTAAAAAATTATAGTCGTCAGTACAATGGACTATTATGCAGTTGTAAGAATGAGGGAGTTTTTTAGCACTGATATGAAACAATCATATCTATGTAGATAGATAGAGGTATAATCCATAGTTAAGTAAGAAAGAAGGGCATGGCAATGTTTATAATATGGCACTATTTGTGCCTTAAGAAAAGAAGAAAGGAAAGAATAGACACAAACACACACATACACTCATGACTACATATATTTGCTTGACTATGCATAGAATAATCTCTGGGAGAATATGTAAGAAATTGATGACATTAGTTCCTTTCAGAAAGGGAAGCAAATTGGCCGGGAGCCAGGGAGCAAAAGGGAGGCTTTTCCATACATCTGAACATATGTTATCTATTTTTTTTAAAAAAACTTATTTTTTAGTTTAAAAAACATATAGATACATGTACATCCTTCAATCCTGCATTTCAGGTTCTAGGACTTTAGCTTGAGGGTATCATAAAAGACGTATCAGGGCTTCCCTGGTGGCGCAGTGGTTGAGAGTCCGCCTGCCGACGCAGGGGACACGGGTTCGTGCCCCGGTCCGGGAAGATCCCACATGCGGCGGAGCGGCTGGGCCCACGAGCCCCCGCCGCTGAGCCTGCACGTCCAGAGCCTGTGCTCCGCAACGGGAGAGGCCACAACAGTGAGAGGCCCGTGTACCGCAAAAAAAAGAAAAAAAAAAAAAAAGAGGTACCAAAGATTTATGCCCAAAGATGTTCGTTGTATCATTATTTATAATGATACAATAGGGAAATCAATGAAATGTTCAGCATTTAGCCATTAAAGCCATGAAATATGTGCATAAGTGTGCACACTACACATCTCCTTTGTAAAATGCAACACATTTCCATGTTAAATATGAGGGATTCGGATCAAGACTGTCTTGTTCATTGAATCCTTAGCATCTGACACATAATACACACATGATTAATAATCAAGAAAGATTAATAAACAGAAAATAGACTGGAAGAATATTTTCTAAAATGTTAATGTTTACCATAGGTGTTTACTTTCTTCTGTGCTTGTTTTTATTTTCCACATTTTACACAATAAGCATATACTCTTTCTGTGATTGAAAAGAGGGACACTAAGTGTTGTAAGACTGCATCCTAAAAAAAATTCGTGTTTTTCATGCCATGCTTATCTATAGAAGAATGAATAGCTATTTTAATGAGTACTAGTGAGTGTTTACATTTGATCAGCAGTGCTTACAGAAATTCTGGAAAGGATGGTGGTGGTGTGTAAGTGGCAGCTGGTACATTTAGTGCGTATTGGAGGTACATGAGGGGATAATTTGAATGCTAATTACAGTACCACTCTGCACTTAGGAGGGATCACAGAACAAGGATTAGGGTTATTTGATTGAATGGAGTTATAGTTACATTGAGATCTTTTCTGTAACATTAGACCTGATTCTTGTTTTTTCCTTGTTTTTGACTACAGACAGATCTAGGCTCTGGTCCTCGTGCAGCAACTTACCTATTCTGTGATCTTTCTAAGATTATATTTCTCCATCTGCAAAATGAGGCTAATAGTATGATCTTTGCAGGGTTGTTCGTAGAGTATATTTCTAATGCAAGTGAAGAGTTTAGCCCAGGACCTGGCATATAGAAGGCTCTCAGGATGTCTCCCTCCCCCTTCTGCTTCTCCCACATCCATCACTGTGTCCTGGGTGTGAATGAAGAACTAAAAGTTGGTTTAGAAATAGAGAAGGGACTAATTTTTTAGACAAACATTTTACTTAATCCTACTAATGATCCCTTAAGATATAGATCATCCCATTTTATTAATATGGGGAGGGACTGCTGCCTGAGGAGCTGTGACCATCCAAAAACCACAATGATTAGCACCTACGACGTGCTGATACAAAGTATACACAGACCCTCTCTGTGACCTCTAGAATTTTGTTCCAAGGGAAGAAGATGGAAATCCTCTATCGATTGTATTGCTGTGCCTGAGGACACTGCAGAACTTATTACATTAGTATGGGTTTTGGATGTTTGCCTAAAGCCACAAACCTTTTGATGTCCACCTTCTGGCCCTGAGAAATTTCTCATCACTCATATAATTCCTGCAAATAAGATAAAGCAGGACTTTTAATGAAAAATTATCTGCTCCACCTTGTTCTCTGACTTCAATTGCATTAAAAAAATTCTTTTAAATACTAATTTCACAAAATACTTTTCTAATGTGTGTTCCAATTAACTTTTAACACTCTAAACGCAATGAGCTTGTTTAAATAATAAAGTAGATGAGAATGATCATATTTGGAATAGATAAAATTACTCTATAAGTAATTGTGCAAAATTAAGCTTTAAATTTTGAAGGTATAAGACTTTAACTTATATAAAAACATTTTTTATATATGAATGATATGACTAAATGACTAAAATGTTAATTTCTCAATGAAGCTAATAGGGTACTAAGGTGAAATATACAAACCATTTAGATAGATGAGTATTTTATCCTGGCCAAAATAAAATTCATAGCAATCAGCAATACTAAAACAAATATTTCTTAAACCATGTTTCTTAAATGCAGTCACTGAGGACTAACTTCTCCCCTGTACTGATGAAACTCACAGAATGTGTGCCACTAGGTGTCTCTTCCACAAAATGACCTTACGTTGATACCTAGCGTCAATGTTTTACATTTTCAGTTGATATTGCCCATTATCTCTGCTAAGCTAGAGGAAATAAGTAAATGCCCATATCCTAAAGAGAAGTATTTAAATGATCCTCAGAAATAGAAAAACAAGAATGCAGAAATTAGGAGGAAGACTTTGGCATTTGGACTAATAAAGTGAATAATAAAAATTCTTTTTTTTTAAATGTCAATTTATAATGTGGTCTTTGTTTCCCCCAGCTAACTATCTGTCTGGAGGATGATAATTCTATTTGTGTTTATGCGTAGCAGCAGTTTGGCTCAGATAAAATATCTAATTCATAATACTGGTAGATGTGCCAAAAAGCCACACAAACCAGAAGGTTAAAAATAATTTCTATCAACTCTGCACAGGGTGTTTGAGGAAGAGCAGATTGTTGTAACTTTTATGCTTACAATCAGGGCGCTTTCATAAACAGAGGCATTTAAACATTTGCATATACCTGATATCATAGAAACACCAAAAATTGGGTAGGGAAAGTCGACATTTATTGTAATCTATCTTCCAACCCTCAATGATAGTAACAAAAATAATAGTGATAATATTTAAATGGTAATAAGTAACGTTTTTGAGAACTTACTATATATATACTGAGAGAAGGCAAAATGCTTTACAAATTCAGGGTTAATTTACCATATTAGACTCAAAATGACCTTAAATCCCTCTAAGTATGTAGTGATTTATTAATCTCTGAGAGGAAGTATACCTAAAATAGTTTTCTTTGTCCTCCTGGAAAGTGTACTCAAAGGAAAGTACTAGAAGTAAATCACATCCTCTTGAGGCAGCACTATTCCCAGCTCCTTGCTGTTGGAGGTTTTCTTCATATGTTTTCAAAACAGGTACTTGATTTTATGTTGGTCAGATTCTCATGCAATTTGTGTGTGTGTGTGTGTTTGGCTCGAGTTGCTAACATTAACTGTGATTCAGAACTCAAAGTGTTTATGATTTTACTGTCGAGGTCTCAAATGGTAATAAATATCTATTTCGAATTCCCTTCTGAAACACATGGGAATAGGGGGTTTAGCAGGGAAGAATGGGGTTCACAGGATGAGAGGCATGTAACTTACAGACAGCAGGTAGGGGGACCTTTGTGAGATGCCCAATGAGAGCCTCCTTCTACCTGGTATGGCTTTGAAACTTGCCTCTGGGTCACCACCTGTGTGCAGGGCCTTCTCTGTCACCAATTCTTTCAGCTTCCATGGAAAACAATTCCTCGTTCTTATTTGATGCTGGTATCTCTGGCATTAACAGGACTGGGGGTAGAAGGTCCAGTCACAATATAGACTTGAGGGATGTTTATTTCAAGAGCCAGACCGATACTAAAACTAGAACAGCTTGTGGTGGGACAGTAGTAACCTTTTTGTTTTTCTTCTTTACTGTGACCAGTGGATGCAAATGCACCTGGAGGTCAACAAGGATCCTTTTCTACTTCTTGGGATCAGCACATAACTCCCTGACAGACAATATAAATCTGATGGGGCTGTTGACATACCTTAGAGACTGATTTCTGCCATCGTGCCAGCATAATGAAACAAACCTAAACTACCGCGACCTGGCCAAATTCTAGATTCTTTATTCAGTTACTTAGCCAAGAACTGTCTTTAGTGCCCTTAGAGATCAAAAGAGCCAGGAAGAAGCAGGAATTGGTGAGAAAGAAAGAGCCATAGAGCCATAGAGCCATAGCCATAGCCATAGCCATATCTTCTTGTTCTTTGGCACCAGGTTTTGTCTCAAGTGCAGGCTGGATCACCAGTTCTGCTGGGGAGTCTTGATGCAAAAGAAGGGTCTGTTTTTCTCTTTAGAGGAGCAAATCGTGGCTATTAAACAAAATTCGGGTTGAGCCATTTTAACAGTACAGTATGTGACATCATTTTAAACTTCATAAAAGGGGGTTTAAAAAAAGACTGGCTAGGCAAGATTGATAAAGTTCTTAATTTTATTAAGGCAGTGAAAGAGAGTGAAATGCAAAATCAATAGCAAGGAGGACAGTGCAGAGCTCATATACATCACCTGACAAGGCGTGTGAACAGATCTGAGAAAGACAGTGTATTTACCAGTGAAAAGACAGTTTCATGCCCGCTGCCTCTCCACCAGCTTCTACCAGCCGCTGCCCCAGCTCACTCTCAGCGAATGATTTTGCCGCCCACGTCACTGAGAAAGCAGAAGCAGTTAGGAACCCCCTGCATGTTCACGTCTTTCTTCCGCCAAATCTCAGACCTACTTCACGTGCACCGCACTCTTACCTTCCCTTTCCTCCCGTCACGGGGAGGCGGTATCCCTGCCTCTCCCTCCACTGGGCTCTGTCCCATCCCTTCCCACACGCGTCGCCCCTGCAGTTAGTGCCCCTTTCCTGCAGCATCCCTTTCTCCTCTATACTAGATCATTCCAAGAGCAGGTGACACACAGTAGCAGAGCACTTCTCAAACTTTAACGTGTGTAGGAATCACCCGGGGATATTGTTAAGATGCAGATCAGAATTTGAGTAAGGCTGCATTTCTCATCTTCCAAAAAAAAAAAATCCCCTCTTTGACACCATACATATATACTCTCCACTTTCTGAGACAGGCGTTTACAGTGTGTCTGCTTTTCACTCACATTTGCTGCTCAGTCTATCCTAAGCTTCTGTCCCCACCACTGAACCAAAATTGCTTTTGTCAATAAACTCCATTTGCCGAATCCGTTGGCAGGCATTTCTTGACCTTGCTGCAGCGGAGTTTCAGAGACATTACCCCTCCCTCCTTGAAACACTTCCTTTTGACTTCTGAGATGCGACTTCCTAATTTTTCTTCTACTTCAGACTTTTTCAGTCTCCTTTGCTGGCCCCTCCTGATCTGCCCAACAGCTAAGCTTTGTTTTGCCTCGGGGCTCTGTCCTGTTCCTGTCCCTGGGTGACTCCTTCTGTTGCCATGACTCTGTGGGCCTTCTAAATGCCAAGGACTTTCAAATCTGTGTCTCTGGCCCTGACTCATATATCCATCCACCTATTGATATCACCCCCTGAATAGCCAACAGGCATGCTTTTTCATGGCCCAAGCGCAGCTTTTCATCTCCTTTTCTCCTAAGTATGCTCTTCCTCTCCTCTTCTCTAGCTCAATAAAACCAGCCTCATTTACCCAGTCCCTCAACCAAGAATGTAGGCAGTTCTTTGGTTTCTCTTTTTCTCACCTCGCAGATCCAATCCAGTAACATGTCTACGGCGACCTTACTTCTGAAACATCCTGAATAGGCCTACCTTGGCTTAGAGCAAGTAGGCATATTCCCTTGTGGACCACAACTATAACATCCTATCTTGTTTTTCCTCTACATTATGCCTAAATGGTCTTTTAAAAATGTAAATTAGCTCATGTTATTTCCCTGGTTGAAACACTCTGATGGCTTCCCATCACGCCTAGAATAAAATCTCCACGGCTTACTTTGGTTTACAAGGCCTTCTGTAGCATCGCCTGTTTCTCTGCTATCTTCCCCTTCCACTCACCTGGCTACCACGTCTGCGCATCCTTTGTTTCCTAAGACAAGTTCAGTTTGTTTCTCCCTTAGTGCATTTGTATTGCCTATACTGGTTCCCCTGATCTTTTCCTGGCTAGTCCCCTCCTTGTTCTGGTTATTACCTCCTTCCTTCCACGTTGGTTCCCCACCCACCCTTCTCCCTCACACCACATTTTCCAGCTCCCTTGACAATAGCTTTTGGGGGACTTGGCCAATAGGAGATGCTGGAAGGAGGGAAGAAGGGAAGAAAACAGGAGAATTTCCTTCTCTCTCTGTGTGTCTTTCCTCTTCCCCCACCACTTCTGGAGGCATTTTCCAGAGACAGCCTCTCCTCCACAATCCCAAGTACTGCCAAGCAGCGCCAGCCATGGCTCCAGTTCTTGTCATGCTTCGTCCACATGGTCTAACATCTGGGCCCCAGTAACATCCCTTCCCTCGGGTAGGCTTCCTGCATTGCCGATGTCTATCACACTCTTATCCTCACTTCTTCCATCAGCAGGGTAACCACTTCTCTGTGTGAAATTCTGGTTGTTTGAAATACCTAAAGTAGTTTCTATTTTCCTGACCAAAACAGGTCTCAACTGTGAAGTTCGTCCTCAGAGCAGTCCTCCCTGACCTCTGGGTCACTGTCCAGCCCATGCACGCAGTTCAAGTCTCTTCACTGCAGTTTTCACTTTCTTTTCCTTCTTCATTTACTTATACGTTTGTTTGGTGCTGTCTTGTTTATCACTGTATGCCCAGAGCTTTGAATAGTGTCTTATGCGTAGCTGCCATTCAGTAAGTCTTTATTGAATAAAGGAGATGGACTGAGATTTGGCTAAACAATACTGCTCAGATGGGGAGGTAATGCGAATGAAGCTAGGCTTCTAAATGCAAACTTCAAAAAGAAAGAAAGAAAGAGAGAGAGAAGGAGGGAGGGAGGGAGGAAGGAAGGAAGGAAGGACAATAAGAGAGAGAGGGAGAAACTAGGCAAAAATAGAAAGTGTTACCCCTTGGGAAGAAAGACAATTAGTGGGGAGAAGGAAACTAATCATTATTTAATATCTACTAATGTGCCAGTTGCTTTATGTACATGATTTCTTTCTGTTCCCATATCAACACTCAGGTAGACATTATCTCCATCTTACTGATGGAGAGACTGAGTACCTGAGAGGTTAAATAACTTATATAAGGTCACACAGCTGTAAAATGCACAAGAGGATTCAAGCCCATAACAGCCATCTGCCTGATTAGGATAAGTACAACATAGCCTGGATCCATGTCCATCCTACTTTTATTTTAAATACAGAACATTTGAATACAGATACATAAACTACCGTTTGTAGAGGACTTATTTTATCCTATTAAATAAATGGCCCCCTCTAGTGTAAGAATTTGAGATACTTTTGCAAATTGATTCTCGTGTTTTTCTTGCCCTTTCCCACTTCCTTCTCCCCCTCCGCAAACAAACTGAAAGACAGACCATGATCCACACAACTAAGTAAACAACATGCTGCCATCAGCGCAGTAAAGTGGGCCTTTGCTCTTTTCTTCCAGGTTGGCTTCAGGATGAGCCTGTTTTTGTGATTTAGTCTGCATTAAGGAAGAGGTTTAGGAGATAGGCCCACCCCATAAATCAGCAGCATCCCATAGAGCACAAAGTTGTTTTTCAAGTATGTGCTACATATAGCATCAATAGAGAAAGATGGTCTAGTTCCCTCCAAATTCACCAGGCCCTTTATTTGTACTGACATCACCTCTGTTTTGTTGAATTTCATTGAAGAGACCAATTATCCTCTTAAAGGGGACAATTGAGTTCTCAATCTTGTCCTTGATTTGCTACGTTATGCCCAGGTCTGAAAATGGTAGATGATATTAGATTATTCAGTGTATAGGGAAACTGAGGGAGAAAAGCCCCAAATGGTAGAACAAATTGTTTTTTCCTAACACTAATCTCCCTTGTTTGGTGGATTCAAGTCAGGCCATTAACACAACTTTTTTTTTTTTTTAATTTAATTTAATTTATTTATTTTTGGCTATGTTGTGTCTTTGTTGCTGGGCGAGGGCTTTCTCTAGTTGCGGTGAGCGGGGGCTACTCTTTGTTGTGGTGCGCGGGCTTCTCATTGTGGTGGCTTCTCTTGTTGCAGAGCGTGGCCTCTAGGCCCGTGGACTTCAGTAGTTGTGGCTCACAGGCTCAGTGGTTGTGGCTCGTGGGCTCTAGAGCACAGGCTCATTAGTTGTGGCACATGGGCTTAGTTGCTCCACGGCCTGTGGGATCTTCCCGGACCAGGGCTCGAACCCATTTCCCCTGCATTGGCAGGCGGATTTTTAACCACTGTGCCACCAGGGAAGCCCCATTAACACAACTTTGACATTGCTTTTTTCCCTGATTTGTTCTTAAGACCTTTCCCTATTCTCAAACATCATGCACTCAGAACACTGAAAACTTACAGCAAACAAACAAATCACAGAAATTAAATAGCAATAAAACTGTTGTTGGCTTCATGTAAAAAAACAAAATATTGTCCAATATTTAAATGGCGATTATTTCCAGAAACTTGGCAATTGTAACCATACAAATGATGAAATTGATTCCACTCACAGTCCATCTCTGTTTGGAAAGGAAATACCAGCAGTGTTTGAAAAATGGATTATTAAAGACCTTGGTCTGCTGAAGGTGGCTCGTATGTTCTATTTGCTAACACAGCATCTTGTTGGGGGAAAAGAAAATAATAAGTGCAGCTTTTCCCTACCCCAGATTATTTTCACTACTGATCTTTAGAGCAGGAAATAAAAAACAGCTAATGGTTCACAGGGCATGTGGAATTAGTTTAAGTAAAGCCAAGTCCTGGTCCTGCTGACGGCCTCCTCTCTCCTGTGCTGTTTTGTCTATGCCGGCCTTAGAATATGTCAACAAATCTCTTTTAAGCTCAGATGGGAAGAAAGGATGGTGATTCTCTCTCTTTCTGTAAGGGAGTAATTTACAACAGATGTGGTTTTTCAGAAAGGTACAAGTTCGTCTTGTAAAATATTTGTAAAGAAAAATAGCGTCCGGATTTCACAAAGCAATCCTTACTCGGTCGTGGAGATGTCACAAACAGCATTGCTTTTATAATACTAATACGATTCTGTGCTCAGACAATTTGATTAAACTCAAGATGAGTTTTTGGGAAGAGCCAAGTTTAAATATCTAAAACAATGTAGTGAAGAAATACCATATGTGACTTGATGGCTTTTTGACAGTGACCTGAAAGGAGCCCAGTTTCAGTTATGAGACCTGGGTTAAAGCCCAGGAACTCTTTCTAACTAGAGTAATGAGATCCTAACTTCTCCAAACCTCACTTTCCTTATCCATAAAATGGCGAAACCACCTGACCCTGCCATCCAAGTGGGAAGATAAGTTAAAAATGCTTTATAAGGGCTTCCCTGGTGGCACAGTGGTTGAGAGTCCGCCTGCCGATGCAGGGGACACGGGTTCGTGCCCCGGTCCGGGAGGATCCCACATGCCGCACAGCGGCTGGGCCCGTGAGCCATGGCTGCTGGGCCTGCGCGTCCGGAGCCTGTGCTCCGCAACGGGAGAGGCCACAGCAGTGAGAGGCCCGCGTATTGAAAAAAAAAAAAAAAAAAAAAAAATGCTTTATAAAGTCCTCTACAAGGTGAATGATTTTCATAACAAATCTATTGAAGAAAACATCCTCGAAGGTTCCACACCTTCGTGTACATGCTTTTTTTGTATATGGAGTAAAAGGAATTTTTTTTTAAACTACTTTAGTAAGTAGATTAGCAACAAAGCTCGTGCTGTTTAAGATAAAATAATAAATTCTGGCCTTGATTCAGCCATGAGCCTTGTTGAAGAACAAGTCACTGATTCTAACGGGAAGTGTTACCTGCATAAGCAGTGACAGAAAAATCACGGGAGAAAAAGGGGTGCGCTTTGCATGAGTATGACTAGCTTTGGCCTTAGAGAGTGTGCAACTTTTAGGACGCAGGGCATACTGTAAACTGGTGAACTTACTCCTCATTTTTCAGATCCCATATCTCAGATGACAACAGATATGGCTGGAGGCACCCAAGGAGAGTGAGCATAGATTGGGGTAGAAGTTTGAGTTGGGATGAGAGGCATCTGGTCTTTGGTTTGCTAATTAGGGAATGAGAATAATCCCTTTACCCTTGTGTGACCATTGCAAGGATCATGTAAAATGATACGTGTGAGATAATCTGATTGTATTAGATGTATAATTCTAAGGAATTATACAAACACACTATTCCTTAGATATATCATAAATAATAAGGGAGAAAACTCTGTCATCTTTATAGAGATTTAATAAATTTAGCATTTAAAAGTTTTTTGTACTTCCTTTTCAGTCTCTTCAAATTGTTGATAACGTTAATGCCTAATACGTACTGAGCACTTCCTGTGTTCTAGACATTTGGGGTAAATGCTTTAAATGGATTAAGCTCATTTAATTTTATAACCATCACTGAGGTAGGTTCCATTATTACCCCCATTTTACAGATGAAGATAAGTAAATTGCTCAAAACCACACAGTTAAGGCAATAATGGAGGTGGGATCTGAACCAGGCTTAGCCACAGAGCCAGTTAGTCAGAAATCTAGTCATCCTCTAAGACTGTGGTCGTCCAGAAGGCTCACAGCCTTCTCTAAACTCAGTTGCCTTCTCAGCTGTGCATTTGAACTCGAATCAGATTTAAAAACACATTTGGAAACGAAACAAATGATTTCAAAAGAGGGTTTTAAAAGCACACGCACAGGGCTTCCCTGGTGGCGCAGTGGTTGAGAGTCCGCCTGCCAATGCAGGGGACATGGGTTTGTGCCCCGGTCCAGGAAGATCCCACATGCTGCGGAGCGGCTGTGCCTGTGAGCCATGGCCGCTGAGCCTGCGCTCTGCCACGGGAGAGGCCACAACAGTGAAAGGCCCACGTGCCGCAAAAAAATAAATAAAAATAAAAACACACACACGTACACCCAACTTTTTCATTAGAAATTGGGATAAAGAAGAACTCTCCTGGCTTTCTGTTTGGATTCAGAAACAAGCCAGGGCTTCTGTTCCCTACTGTCACTCAGGCTTACAGTACTGACCCCATAGAAAGGGCAGGAGAAATTCCATCCACCAGCAATGTCCTCAAATAAGCTTTCAAATGGCTACCAGCGGCAGAGGCTATTCCACACCCTTGTTATCTTCTCTGTAAACCTGCTAATTTGTCACCAGAAGGGAGTTTAGGACATACCTTGTTTAACCTTTTTTTTTTTCAAATGGGGTCTAAGGACAAGCAGTAACTTGTCGTAGGCCACCATAATCCCGAGTGTGCTTTCACATTTTCTAACCCTTTCCACAATGTGTTCATTTTGACTTTACAGAATTTGTATCTCAACACTTATATTGTACTGTCCTGGGTGAAAGTATGCTTTGTCACTTATTTTCCTTTCTGGTTACTTGGGAACAGCAGCCTCACAGCTTCTGGTGTGGCTTCGATCAAGGTTAGCCCGGAGCCAGGCCTTCCGGCCCTTGCACTTGAGAGTCCATCTGAAAGCAGAGTTTCTCCTGGGACAGAAAGCCTTGAGAGGGGATCATCTGGAGAACGGCTCTCTGGAAAGTCTATTTCCTGCCTGCTGGCAGGGAGATTAAGTCAAAGGTTTTGTTACTGATATATAGTCCTAATCTTGCAAGAACTTTCAAGAACTATCAGGGCAGTTATAACGAGTTTTCTTAAATCATTAGGAAGAGGGAGATAGGCAAGTCCCTTAGAGTCTACATGATGAGGGCTTTGTCAAGCAAGAAATTTAGCTCCAGGGACCTCTCTCCCCCCTGACAACAGGTACATCTGCATCCCCTGGGTGCTTTCTGTAAGGTTTATATACATTTATATTTAATGGAAATTTAACATTTTATGTGTAGCCTTTTTTTTTTTTTTTTTTTCAGTGCGGGGGCCTCTCACTGCTGTGACCTCTCCCGTTGTGGAGCACAGGCTCTGGACGCGCAGGCTCAGCGGCCATGGCTCACGGGCCCAGCCGCTTCGCGGCATGTGGGATCTGCCTGGACCAGGGCACGAACCCGTGGCCCCTGCATTGGCAGGCGGACCCTCAACCACTGCGCCACCAGGGAAGCCCTATGTATAGCCTTTTACAAATAATTATTTTTGCTTAATTAGAAATTAACATGAGTAGTCAGCAAGTTTTATTTTTGCCTTGGCTTCAAGTCATTTTCGTTTCTGATAGAAGATATGTTCCTTCCCTTCCTCATATTCACCTCCCGGACTCTCTCCATCTCCTCCCCCTCCTCCTTCCATCCCATGGGGTGTCTCCTCTTCAGGTTTTCCTCTCCCCCTTCCACTTTCTCTTTCCCTCAGTTTCCTCCTCTCCCTTTTTGCTCTTTCTTCCTTTTATCTCCTTCCTTCCTTCCTCCCTTCCCATCCTTCCCTTCTTTCTTCTTTTCCTTCCCCTTCCTCGCTCCCTTCCTCTTCCTTTCCCTTTCTTTCTTTTTTTCTTTCTTTCTCTCTCTTCCTTCCTTCCTTCCTTCCTTCCTTCTTTCCTCCCTTTCTTTTCCCTTCCTTTCCATCCATTCTTTCTTTCCTGGCTTTCATCATAACCTTAAGAGTGCCAGCTGCCATTTTTAAATGCCTGTTGTTTACATTGCCTAGCCCAGGGGATACCTCTTTCCAAATTTTTGTTATTTTACAATCACCTTTAAAGTTACATGCAAAAAGCATAACATTAAATTAATAGGGCAAGGCACAACTAAATGTGATGAAAAATTGTACTGTAGAAAATGAGTACTGAAAAGCTTAGTACCTTGAACAGAGGAAGCAAAAAATTAAGATGAGGTAAATACTCATTCTGGATAAAAAAATGTGTAGAGTCAGGAGAAGGGGAAAAAAAGTCTTCTCAATGTAACATTATAAAGAATCTAATACCATTTTCTAAAATGGAAACTGACAAGTTAACACTAAGTCATCTGGGGCAAAACTAAACATGCCTAAAATGTTTCATATATTTAGGAATTCTCTCTAATATTTCAAAACTTTGTTTTTAATATGAGCAAAAATAGATAAAACTAAGTTGAATTCTCTTAATAAGGAATTGTATACATAGTTTTATTACTGCTACTACTACTACTACTAATAGTTATTTGTACCAGGCATTGTACTAAGAGCTCTACATGGCTTATCTTATTTAACTTAGTCCTCCTTATAACCCTGAAATGTAAATGTTTTTGAGAACTGTTTTATTTTTTAAGAGAAAATATACTGTCTTTAAATGGTCTCCATCTGTCTTCTTAACCTTAACCATATCTCAGAATCCTTTAATGTTTCAATGGAGGGTTCCTATTTTCAAGGTTAATATCAGGAAAAGCCAAGGCACCCAGTAACCTGGGTAAGATTTGATATCATAAAAACTGTGTAAGACACTGAGATAAGATTCAGTAGTCAAGAGTCTCTGTGAGCTGTTAAGTTGCTCTCTGGGAGAATTTCAGTGCTCTAGATTTCAGGCTGAAGGGTAGTTTTCTATATCTGAAAAAGAAGGAATATTGGCACAGAGAAAACATTTCACTACTTTGTATACCTTTATTCAATCTATACCTCATGTCTACTATTTCCATAGGTTAGAAGCATAGATCTGAGAGGAAGCCTGTATTGCAGGGCATTTTACTGAGTGAAGTAAGAAAGCAGTGCACAAAAACCATCTTTAGCATAAAAGATAAATCACGTGAGCCCTAAACATATTCCAAACACAATGTACACTTTGTGCTCTGTGAGGTTCAGTTTGCTCACAGAAGAGCGGTAGTCAACAGTAAACTAGAACAGTTATGTCTCATAGCAGGTATCAGTCTGACTGTTCCCCTTTGCCAGAGGTTACACAGCAAGACTTTAAAGGAAAAGCAGAGTTATGATCCAGATTAGCTCTTTGGGGTGCAAATTTGCATGCCTCTTCTGTGAAATCCTCAGTAAGGTGAACATATGCTCTGGTTTCCTGGGACGGTTCCGTTTTATGCTCATCCTGATGTAAGACTTAATAGCTCTCTCCCTTAACACTCTTAAGACACTCTCAACCTAGAAAGAAAGTGAAATAACGTTAATTTTGTAACATCAATATTTTGAGCAAACGTTCTGTATACCTGCTGCGATCGATACAGCACAGGTGTCCAAGAGATTCATTTTCTATGATGTCAACAGGGCTGACAGTGACCTCTTTGGCATCAGTGACTGTGGCAGGATGCAGCTGGATGCACGAAGACCCCAACCCCACAGTACACATACCCTGACACCTATCACATTGGCTTCTCGTTCCCATTTGGAACCGAATCAGTGAATGGGAGCACTTGTCATTTTGGTTTGAAAGTCAATGAACAGGATTCCTCAAATATGTAAGGAGTGTATATTGATCCTTCATGTCTTTAAGAGTTCCCTAAATATCTCACAGCTAGGAAGTAGATATTTCTTTGGAAAAATCTAGTTAACGTTCTGTTGAGATACAGGATAGTATAATAGGTGATATGAAAGAATCACTGTATTTCAAGTGTGCAGTTATTGATATTTTGTGGACTATTTAAAATAACAAGATGTTAAGAAATTATATGGAATTATTAGAAAAACTTGTACAATATAAATCTCACATTTTCAGATTTATAGTTAGAGTTCTTTTTTATGGGTAATTTTCTTTTTACATCTTCAAAAGAAACCTTCATAATGCATTAAAAAAAACACTGTCACTACCAAGCCTTTGTATGATTAACTACCCTATGATATTTCTTTCATCCAAGCTGGTTTATAAAGGAAAGCGAAAACGACAATAAAAGAAATGTACCAATTTATTCTCTACTAATAAAGTATTGAACATTAGTGAAAAAAGTGTGAAATACTGGAATGCAACACAGAGCAATCCCACTACCCATTGCAGTTTTGGGTCATATACTGTATATAAACGGTAATTACTTCATTGGTTGGAGACCACAGTGGAGGAATATAGAATTTGCTGAAAGAGATGTTAAGATAACAATTTTATCCCAAAGCACTTGAAAACTTTGCCAACACTCCAGACTGTTTTATTTTGGACTGTGGTGGCCAGGGGTGAGGGGAGTGGGCGCAGGGTGGGAGTGCAGAAGAAAGAATGAAAATTAAAAGTGAGCAGATTTTTAAAAACTCTTGAGCCAATAATCAACATCAGTACTCGGATTTAAAGAATCTACTAAAAATAGTCTTTGTAGATACCTGAAATGACATGTTACTAATGAAGGTCCCATATTTAATATATGCACATGACATTATTAACATTAAATCTTGTGGTTTCTAACACATCTTCCACTTCCCATTTTTGAATCAACTTTCTGGATTTCATTTTCTTGCTGATCATGGTGTTTACGATAATAAATTTCTAAATGTTCGCAAGTCTTTTCTTCTTGTTTATCTCACAGGGATCCTGGGTAGGAACTGAAATCTTCCTGGGTAGAGTGGGAAGGTCACATAGTATATTGTGCAGAGAACAGACTCGAGTTGGCTGGTTGTAATCCTAATCCAAGCTGTGTCACTTTTCCGTGAGCCTCAGTTTTCTCTCCTGTAAAGTGGAGAAAAATATCTGTGTTGAATGAGCTGTGTGAAAAGCACTTTATGGTGCTTAATGAGTATCTATTTACATTCTACTTCTTTCTAAAGATAATTTAGAATACAAAAAAATACATTAAGAAGAAATAGATAAACCGTGTAAAATCATGCCCAGTGAATACTGATTCATTTATGTCTTCTATCCATGTTACTTTAACAATGATATTGGAGAAAATCAGGGGATTATCCTGATTATAAGAGTAAAATATATTAATTGCAAAGAATTTGAATATTACAGGAAGGTATGAGGAAGGTAAACATCCATTATCTTTAAGATTTTGACACATTCCCTTCCTCTATTTCCATCCTACTCATTTCAAAAATAAGTTAGAATTATACTCCATATCACATTTACTTCCCGTTCTTTTCAGTTTCTATTAGATCATAAGTATTTTCACTGTCTTTAAGCAATATTTTGTGATTTCCTAATAGTCTATCATTTGTATGTAACATAATTAATTCTGCCCAACATGTTAGTGATTTTTCTTTTTGTTATTATAAACAAAACTGCAATGAAAATTGTTTCAGATGTTCATTGACTATATTGGTAATCCCATCCCTTCATTTGTCATATTTGTTGCAGTTTTTTTCCCACTTAGCCTTTTAAATTTATGATAACTTTTGATATAAGTTTTTAATGTTATTTAACTTTTACTACCAGTTATTTTTCTTTGTGATTTTCTCTACTGCTTGTATGTTCAGAAAGTTCTTTCCTATTCCAAGGTCAGTAAATAAATTACCTATCTTTTTCTGTTTTTATAATTCATTTTTAGCTTTTTGCTTTTAAATTAATATAGTATATATTTGGGATACCTCAGTTTGAGGTAGATGCTGGGGTAGATTTGAGCTGTCACAAATAAGTTTGAGAATTTATTAAGGCAGAATTTAATATAATTTTCCCCAAATAGTTAAAACAATTACCCAGTAACATAATACTTCCTTCTTTATGATAGATTTATGATGGTGCTTTATCATACAATGATCTCTCTTTCAATGCTCATCTTTCATATTTTAATTACTTAAATATCTGGTACAATAAATGTTTTCTCATTATTTCTCTTTTGCAAACATTACTTGGCTATAGGTATTCATTTATTCTTCCAAATAAATTTTAAAAACACTTGATCAAGTTCTCCCCATTTCACTCCACTCCAAACACATTAGGAGTTGCTTGACATTGCATTAAACCTTTGTGTTCAACTGAAAAAAAAAAAAAAGAATACATTCTTTTAATATTCAGTATTCCAATGCAGAAACATAGTATCTCTAATTTCTTAGTATAGATTCTGTACATTTCTTGTTAAGGTATGGCTAAGTGTTTTATATATTTTATTGCTATTGTGAAACAAATATTTTTCACCTCATAATTTCAAACTGGTATGATATTATTCTCAGTGAACTTTCATTGTATAATCTGCATGCTTTGTCTCCAACTTGATTTATTCTGCATGTAGAAAAATATTTTCTAAGAGCACTTTCCTTCATAGACAAGATGAACTTAGCCGGTGCTTGAGAGAGAACATTGAAGGCTATGGAGATTATTAGAGCAGACCAATTTTGTAATTATGAAAGGAACTAGAAGGAGCTACTGGTTATCCATTTTATTGTAAAATGTACAATTACATAGGTGAAATGAGTGCATTTTATTACTGGGGAGGGAAAAAAGACAAGAAATTGATGCACCCACGTCTGTAATGACATGTGAAGGGCAACTTTTGAAGACAGTGGGGACTCCGAGAGTGTGTGATTGTTCTCTGTACTCTGAGCCTTATGCATTTCATCTACCTCATTGCCTTACAGTCCGTTTTGGTATAAGTGAGATGAATAATGTAGACAATATCTCCCATGGGAATTAAATTTAAAATGAGGGCTCTAAGTAACTGGTATCTAAAGATCATGTTATAAAACTGGCATCCGTGTCCTCAGTCCCACTGTACCCTGTTGTCCCTGGAGGCTGCCCACACACCTGTCATTCGCTTGCCCTCAGTTTCTAAGGTGGCAGGATGCCAGCCCCAGCCAAGTGTTCACAGTGCAAAGTGCTTTAGACTCTTCTAAAATGAAAGTCAGTATGTAAATGTGCAACATGACGACATTATTATTCTAGCTTCCTGGCTGCTTTCAGCAAGCACTGACTGCCACATGAGGTCTCAAGTGTTCTGGCACAGTGTGCAAGTGTTCAAAAGAAGTTAAAGTAATGAAATTGGATCTACATTTCCATAGAGATTCAAGCTGGCATGGAGGAATGGAGTCATGGGTTGGATGGTCTCCACCAAACAGCCTAGGCAAGTGCCTGTGATGCCAGGCTACTAAGCAGAATTTTCTATCGTGAAAGGGCACCACTGTTTCTTCCTCTGGGTCTAAAATTACAAAATGTGCCCATTTCTCCCAGGCTCACACCACTCTCCGGGCGCTTTATGCTCAGTCCTCACCCATCCATTCCCTGGAGCACACACCAGCTTTGCTTAAATCTAGCACAAGTTTTAAAATGAAGAATTAAGTACAAAGTGTGTGTGGGGGGGATGTTTAGTTAGAACCCTGACTAACAGAGCATGAAGTATGTGACTATTATTCATAAGAGGCGGGGCCAGGCTAACTGTGTATCTGATCTACCTAAGGTGCTGTTTAGAGGTGGCCACTTACTGGATTTCAGTTGACCTTGTTATTTTTTTATTAAAAATTTTTTTTGCAGTTTTCATTGCTCACAGGTCTTCTCATTTGCACCCAGCATTCCCTTCTATTAAAATATCTGGAGCCAAGACCAAACTTAGGTGTACGGGTGCTGGGGCCAAGAAACTGGGTTTGCTAAGTATCGCGTCATGGTAGGTCCAGGGTCAGCACAGATTCCACATTTGGTCATTCTGAGACCTGATCTCTTTATACCTCCCCTCCCCCTGGCTGAAATGTTTCTGTTCGCCAGGGCAAGAGCAACAGAATCTGAGTCTTGTGCTTTGCAGCCACCTTTATACTAGCACAGCTCCATAATGCTGAGTACGCTTCCTCCTCTACCTCCTTTCATATCCTAAACACTTCGTGGGCTTCACATATCCATTTATATATATGCAAAAATGAAGTTCATTTAAGTTTAAAAATGTAAGAGTGGGACAATTAAAAGAATTCAAGCCCTCAAGGATACCTTTACTCATATAGAATCTCTCTCTCTCTTTTTTATTGTGTTTTAGGACAGCGAAAAAAAGGGATTTATAAATAAAATCTATGCCATCCAGGAAGTATGTATCAGTGTCCAGAACATCCTAGATGAAGTTGCTTCCTTTGGTGAAAGGATAAAGAAGTGAGTGATGCTGACATGTGAGCCCTGGTGTTCTGTGGGACAGTGTCCATTTGTTTCTCAGAGGGTGAACTGCCACATTCTTTCTGGCAGGGGACACTCCTGGGTGATCTATTGCTCAGTTTTATCATTATTTACTTTGTTTCTGCCTGTCTTTGGTTTTATGAAAGTTCTGTCAATTTCCTCCTTGAAATTTAGAACATATTGGTTGGAAAGAAGTCATACTTGTAGCTTTGAAGAAATAACACCGTCCTAAATTTTAGCACATTTTCACAGTGAGACTTTGTTCTTACACAGAATATGAAATTGTGATAGAAAAAAAATAAACCAAGTTAAATGAGGATTTCAGGTAATTAAGACACACCTGCAGTTTATTATTTGTCGAGTTATAATTTCATCAATAAAGTTAAATTAAAAAAAATCATACTATGTATAGCACCCTGCAAAAATATGCTTTCAGTTTTGTATATTTAAATAGCTGAGATCATAATTATAGATGAAATAAACTAATGCTTTGTCATTTAGAAAATCTACATAATTTTTATAATTTAAAAAACAATTTTCTAAACAAGGAAATAGAGCTTCATTGAGAGCTGATGTAAAATTAAGAAACATATTACTTGCATTTTACTTCAAATAGTTTTATTTATTAATATATTTTTTAAACCAACTGTTTAATTATAAAAATGGTAAGGTGGATTTATAATTAGTTATTAGTAAAAAATATACTAAGGCCCCGTACCGACTAAACTATGTGAAAATTGGCCTACATAATGATTTCTAAATGATCTATTCAAGAAGGGGTGCTGTATATCTGGATAAGCCTACATTTTCCTAGTTTTATATATCTATTCATTGTTTATTATTCATAACCAAAAGTGTTCTGCAGATTTGGATCCTTGGGCATACATAGAAATTGAAAGGAGTAAATTATTTAAACTAAAGGTGTGAGTCATTCATCTGGTGCCTTTCATGTTTCAAGGCATAATGCATTTTATTTTGTATAATTTTTTGTTTAACACATTTCCACATATGCATAGGTGCTGAGTTTCCACTTTCTCGTATCATATTAGACAGAACAGCCTCCCTCTCACTCCCAAATGTGCCTCTAAGCAATTCAGTATCAGACTTCTAAAGACTGATTTCCACATCTTTTCTCTTTTCTTCTTCTCCATGTTATTTACATCTCTAAGCATGTTTCCTTGTTCTCCACAACCTATCTGCAGAAGCAGAGTGTGAAGTCCTAAATGGGGCATTTCCCTATTGAGTATTGTCCTTTCTCTGAGGTACACTGCGTATTGATCACCTGACAGAAACCATCTCATTTATATCAGAAGACCCTGGGTCAACTCTAAGGTCAGGATTGTGAATGCCTGAAGGGGAGAGGCTTCTTTGTAACTCTGGGTGTTAGGAGACTCAGACAGGTGCTTGGCTGGAAAAGACCATGGCCAGTTGAAGGAAATGACCAGATCCTGGCTGTGGACCAGCCTTGGGGACAACTGGATTTTGTGAACTTTCCAAGGTATAGACAGAGGTGCAGGTATAGGCTGAGGTACAGGAACACCGCATAGGATCTAGTGAGTCTTGTAGGAGCTATCTTTTCGGCACAGTAATCTTTCAAATACTGTAAGAGAGAAGCTCCCCTGGGGTCACGCGGGATAAAATGGATCTATCCAGAAAGCAGATACAGAAGCAATCTTTAAGTACAAAATGAAAGCCTCCATAATTACCACATCTTGTTACTAAATCATTCCAGAACTTTCTTGAATTGCATCTCTTAAGATCATATTCTAGATATAGATTCCACAATGCACTGTGGAAAAAGAAAAGGGCAGTCTTTTTTCCCCCTGGGAAAAAAGCTACACTGGTATTCCTTGCCATTTTTCCTTCCAAGAGGAGTAAGAACACAGGGTGTTCTTCAGTGAGGGTGCCCAGAGGGAGGGTTTTCTGCGTGAAGAGCCAGTGCCCTCACACATGGAGTGGTGTGATAGATGGCTCGGAGCTGAGCCACAGGAGAGCAAACAGACCCTCAGCCTTCTGTTCTCTCCACAAGCGGGCAGAAGCAAGGGAACTACAGGTGTCAGTGAAGGAGGGAAGGCATGATTCTTTGCCTGGTGACAGTTATAGGACTCACTCTGGCCACAGGAGATAAAAAAAACGACAGCAAAGCCAGACCCCAAGAGTTACTAAAAACAAGACAACCAGATTGATCCAACTTTGGCTTTCTTACTAGAAGAAAAACATTTTTAGGAATTTGACCTAGAGAAAGACAAAAAGCAAGCCATATGCCACAAAGCTAAGGAATAACTCTTAAGTGTTAGGCTGAAGGGCAGTACATGAGAAAATCTCTTGAGAAACATCCTTTATTGGATCAAAAACTTCCCTGGAAAAACCCAGCCCAAGTGAGCATAGCATCCATTACTGGGAAATTAGAAGAAATAAAAAACACTGACATTTATCCATATCATGTACAATTTCATATTTTCTTGAAGTGTCTTGGGGCCCTTCTCACTGCTTGGTAAGAAGAAATGCCATACTTTATAGACTCCTAGAGTTGAATGGCTCTAATAACTTCATCTTGATTCACATAAACATGTTGCCATCACTACCAGTCTTCCTGGATACAATAAAAGCTGTCCCCATTTTATAACCGGGAAGGTTGACGCTTAGAGAGGTTTACCACCTAAAGTCACATAGCAGAATCTAGGCTTTGAACACAGATTTGCTACCTTCTTTGTTTTTTTGTTTTTTTTTTCCATTAAATTATGCTAAAGAGTCACTCAGCAAGATGTGTTAGTTCCTCTTTGGAGGCTGAACTTCAAGGCAATGGTATGCCTATAAATGGAGATATGATTATATACCCAACCTCGAAGCCTCCGTGGAATGGTTCTGTTTACTTTATAATTTTGTCACTCTCTCTTAGAAACTACCAGACTCACAATAGATGTTCTACACAAAAAGCCTAAAAATATCCCAGTCTTTCCACGTTCCATTTGCCTTCTGTCTTGATCTTTCTGTCTCATTAAAGTCCTTCCCATCTTAGTACTGTCTCTTTTGTAACTTCCTGTCCTTCTGTTCATTGATCCCATTTTTGTTCTTTGTTCTGATGTTATATCATTGTCAGTACTCCGTCTTGCTTCCTTCCCTGACCCTCTACATTATTAGTCACCAGCAGTGTGGAAACACTGCAGAGCCATCAGCCAGGCCCTGTTATAACCCACCCTTTTCCAGCTTATACTCCCTTTTTGGTCTTCCCAACAAATCTATCATGTGCCATGTTCTCCTTTGCTATCAACAAGGTAGGGAGAATAGTAGGTAATGTTGACTTTATTTCTTAATTATGTGTTTTTGGGAAGAGGGCTATGATGGCAGGTGAATTTTTACAAAATTCCCTCTTCCTGACTTCTAATTCCATTTGAAACATAACTGAAGTGGGAAGTGAGTATTCCTCTAAGGATTTCTAAAGTTCTGAAGATTTACACAACCGTGTAAGATTTAGATCTATGGACAATCGTTGGCAACATTTTATTTCCAATGTGGTTAATCCTGTGTGAGAGTTCATAGAAGAAAGAATGGTAGGCCCAGGGGTATTCTCCTCTATGAAAATTTGGAGAAAACAAGATTCAGTACTAGTTTTAGAAGTGGAAAAAGATTTTTAAACCACGGGGAGTCACCCAAGTAGTGTGATGACCTTAGACCCTTAAGTCACTTGGGACAATCTGGAGAGGTTGGTGTCAACACCCTTTACCTGGGCCCTGTGTTCATGAAGTTGAGCAGATTATGACTAACCTGTATCTTCTGATAGCCTATTACGATTGGAATCTATTCCAGTGAGAAATACAGTCTTTACTAGATCCTTAGTCCAGATTTTGAATCAGAATCACATTTATTTTCATCTTTGTTTGAAAAAAGTAGGAAGTGCTCAGATTGCTAATGTATTAATTTCTCATTCAGTACTTTCAACTGGACCATCCCATTCTTAAGCTGGCTGGCCATTGTAGCCCTCTGTGCGTTCACAGTCATCCTGTACTTCATTCCGCTGAGATACATTGTCCTTGTCTGGGGTAAGTAAAGCCTTTTTTTTTTTTTTTTAACTGTCACAGCTGCTAAGAACAAACTCTTTTTAAGGGATGAGTTACACTGTCAGTAGTTCCCTATATTTATGGTCACGAAGCTACTCCATGATGAAAAGAGGCAGGTCAGTTAAAAATCACAAGAGTGTAAAGATTTAGGTCTATCTGCAAATGCATTCTTCTTATCTGGCACCATAGGCTCCATCATACTGTAAACATGGAGTTGTGCAGATTCTCCATATATCAAAGTGTAGCTTTGTCTAGATATCACTCTGATATCTCCACCATTTATACATAAACAGAGGCATTTTGATCCATATGGTGCATTTAGGACAATATGCCTTTGTGCTGTGTACTTTATCTTATGGAAATGTCCGTAAACATGGTACTATGTATGGCTGCCTGTTTAAGAGGTCACCTTTAAGGAGGCAGGAAAGGGTCCTTGGCATTGGCAGGCTGCTTGGGAACAAAAAACCCTGCTTCATGTGTACTAAACAAGAATGCTTCTGTAAAAACCCACTTTAAAGGTGATATTTGGGGGTCCTAATTTCTAATGCAATTATGCTTCATGCTAACAGTTCCTATGTACCTAGACTGTACTTAGGTGGTACTTTCAGCATTCTTCATAGTTTGGGGTTTTTTTGGGTTTTTTTTCTTTCTCTTATCTGACACAATTCTTTGTTTGGAAAACTTAATTTTCAGTCTCCAAGATCAACTAACATATAAAACTACATTAATGATATATATATCATTATATATATATATATATATATATGTATATATGTATATATATATAAACAAGACTGCGTAGGAGTAGAATTCTCTACTTGCCCCTGGACTGCATACACCCGAGATTGCTAAACGTATACAAAATGCAAAGAACCAAAATGGGTTTTAATTTCAGAACACATGTGCTTACACTGAAAGCAAAAAGATGAAAAGGAATGCTTTGTTCTCTTAAGGCTTTTAAAGAAATATCCTGGAATAAAATGAAAAAGGGTCTGATGTCTCCAAGCCCTCCAGTTTGCAAATCCTTACCTCGCTATTCTTTTTGGCATATCTTGTCATATCTTCAGCAAGCCCTCTTGCCCCTATCATCACTATCATTACCTTTACATCTTGGGTAGGGGAGTGGAGGGTGAAGGGAAGGGTGATTATGTTTTCCTGCCTTAATTTCTATAATTTAAAGAAGCAGTTTCAACTAAGACAGTGCTTTCACTATACAAGGGAAGAGGCATTTCCACCATGTTCTTGCGTCGCTATTGTATGCTCTTTCATTCCTTCCTCTGATATTTAAAACGGCTGCTGTTTTATTGAAGGAATTAAGGTAGGGCGTTAGGTGTGGCAGTTTATTACCTCTAACCTACTTAGGGTCAGACCTGCCATCTCAGTTGTGATAGGTGGGGAACTTCGGGTTTCCTTTCCCCAGGTTCTCAGAAACTGGAGCCCACGGCAGACATCTGGCTGTGTAATCTGGGTTGGCCTCACTGGCAAGCTGTCTTAAACGTAATTTGCAGAGAATGTGTTTGGGTCTCTTGTTTCATCAAATAAAATAAAACAAAACAGTATTCCTTTAGTGGTAGGTGACTGCTGAAATACTAAATAGAAATTTAAGACATGAGTCTCACATGGGGAGACAGGGACCAAATCATAATTGCATTAGTTTATTCTGCTCAACTCCCTGAAGAGCCAAGATGCTCCAGTTTGTGACCCAGTTTTTACCACTCTGATTTCATAAAAAGCTGTTTATTTATGTATTTTTATGTGAATATGCTTGGTAATGTATTAAGTGCAATATAAATTTAAAACAGTAGACTTATCCAATTGAAATTCTACATTATTCCATAGAATATGTAGAGTAGGTACTTCTAGTTTTATACATTATTTTGACATTTCTACCTCATTAAATTTGGTTTTTGTTTTTGTTTTTTTTTTTGTATAATAGCTCCAAATTCATCTGTATTTGCCCCTCATCCACATTTGCTCTTCAGGTAGCACAGAGGATTCACTGTTGAATAAGTTAGCGTGGGTAGGTATGGCTCATTTTTAATGGTTCTTGGCCATTTTAATCCAAGAAGTGATCCAAGTCAATCACAGGGGCATCTTTTGCAAGCCTTAAAATTTCTTATAATTTAAAAGGAAAATTGGTTTCTATAAATCTCAATGCCAGAAATATAGAAACGGAAACATTCTTTCTTGTGATGAGAACTTTTTTAAGATCTACTCTTTTAGCCACTTTCAAATGTTCAATACAGTATTATTAACTATAGTCACCATGCTGTACATTAGATCCCCATGACATTTTATTGCTGGAAATTTGTACCTTTTGACTCCCTCACCCACCTCCCACTCCTCTGCCTCTGGTAACCCTCCAGGCTGTTCTCTGTATCTATGAGCTTGATTTTTGTTTTTTTTAAGGATTCCACATATAAGTGAAATCATATGCAGTACGTGTCTTTCTCTGTCTGACGTATTTCACTTAGTATAATGAATGCCCTTGAGGTCAATGCATGTTATCACAAATGGGAAGATTTCACACTTTTTTATGGCTGAATAATATTCCACTGTGCATATATATACCACAACATTTTTACCCATTCACCCGTCAACGGACACTTAGGTTGTTTCCATGTCGTTGCTATTATAAATTAATGCTGAATGAACATGGGGGTGCACATGTATTTTTGAAGTAGTGTTTTTGTTTTCTTCAGATAAATACCCGGAAGTGAAATTACAGGAACATAGTGGTAGTTTTATTTTTAATTTTTTGAGGAACCTCCATACCTTTTTCTGTAGTGGTTGTACCGACTTACATTCCCACCAGCAGTTCACAAGGGGTCCGTTTTCTCCACACCCTCCCCAACATTTGTTATTTATAGACTTTTTGATGATACAGCTATTCTGACAGGTGTGAGGTGATATCTCATTGTGGTTTGGATTTGCATTTCCCTGATGATTAGTGATATTGAGCATCTTTTCATGTATCCGTTGGCCATCTGTCTTCTTTGGAAAAATGTCTATTCAGATCCTCTGCCCATTTTTTAATTGTTGTTTTTGACAATTGAGCTGTGTAAGTTTTTAATATATTTTGGATATTAGCCCCTTATCAGATATGATTTGCAAATATTTTCTCCCATTCTGTAGGTTGCCTTTTCATTTTGTTGATGGTTTTCTTTGCTGTGCAGAAGCTTTTTAGTTTGACGCAGTCCCACTTATTTTTACTTTTGTTATCACCTATAGTTTCTTCTAGGAGTTTCGTGGTTTCACGTCTTAACGTTCAAGATTTAGTCCGTTTTGAGTAATAATTTTTGTCAGCGGTATAAGATAGTGGTCCAGCTTCATTCTTTTGCTTGTGCCAGTCCAATTTTCCCAACATCATTTAATGAGGAGACTGTCCTTTCCCCATTGTATATGCTTGGCTCCTTTGTTGTAAATTAATTGGCCAGGGACTTCCCTGGTGGTGCAGTGGTTAAGAACCTGCCTGCCAATTCAGGAGACACAGGTTTGAGCCCTGGTCTGGGATGATCCCACAAGCCGCGGAGCAACTAAGCCTGTGTGCCACAACCACTGAGCCTGTACTCTAGAGCCCACGCGCCTAGAGCCTGTGCTTCACAACAAGAAAAGCCACTGCAATGAGAAGCCCACACACTGTAATAAGAGTAGCCCCTGCTCACCACAAATGCACAGCAACAAAGAAAGCCATGCACAGCAACAAAGACCCAATGCAGCCATAAATAAATTTATAAAAAAAAATTGACCATATATACATGGGCTTATTTCTGGGCTCTCTATTCTCTTCCATTGATCTATGTCATCTGTTTTTATGCCAATACCATACTGTTTTAATTACTATAGGTTTGTAATATAGTTTGAAATTAGGGAGCATGATGGCTCCAGGTTTGTTCTTCTGTTTTAGTATTGCTTTGCAATTCAGGGTCTTTTGTGGTTCCATACAAATTTGGGGATTGTTTCTATTTCTGTTAAAAATGCCATTCGAATTTTGAAAGGGATTGTATTGAAACTGAAGATGGCTATGGGTAGTATGAACATTTTAACAATATTAATTCTTTTAATCCTTGAGCAGGGACTACCTCTCCATTTATTTGTCTTCTTCAATTTCTTTCCTCAGTGTCTTACACTTTTCAGTGTACAGGTCTTTCGTCTTCTGGGTTAAATTTGTTACTAAGTATTTTATTCTTTTTGATGGGATTGTTTTAATTTCTCTTTCTGATACTACATTGTTAGTGTATAGAAATGCAACAGATTTTTGTGTATTGATTTTGTATCCTGCAACTTTACTGAATTCACTTATTAGTTCTAACAGTTTTTTGGTGGAGTCTTTAGAATTTTCTATATATAAAAAACCATGTCATCTGCAAATAGTGAGTTTTACTTCTTCCTTTCCAATTTGCATTGTTTTAAAATCTATTTGTCTTATATAAGTATAGCTTCCCCTGCATTCTTTCAGTTCCATTTGCATGGAATATCTTTTTCTATCCCTTCATGTTTAGTCTGTGTGTGCCCTTACACCTGACTTAATCTCTCATAGGCAGCAATACAGAAGGGTCTTGCCTTTTTTTTTTTTTAATCCATTCAGCCAGTTTATGTATTTTGACTGGAAATTTTAGTTCATTTACATTAAAGTAATTATTGATAGGTATGTACTTACTGCCATTTTGTTAATTGTTTTCTGGCTGTTTTGTAGTTCCTCTGTTCTTTTCTTCTTCTCTTGCTTTCTTATTTTGTGGTTACCACGAGGCTTATGTACAAGAACTTAATTTTTAAAAAGAACAATTTTTTTTTTTTAGCTGCATTGGGTCTTCGTTGCTGCACGTGGGCTTTCTCTCTAGTTGTGGCAAGCGGGGGCTACTCTTCGTTGCAGTGCATGGGCTTCTCATTGTGGTGGCTTCTCTTTGTTGTGGAGCATGGGCTCTAGGCACATGGGCTTAGCTGCTCCGTGGCATGTGGGATCTTCCTGGACCAGGGCTTGAACCCATGTCCCCTGCATTGGCAGGAGGATTCTTAACCACTGTGCCACCAGGGAAGTCCCAAGAACTTAAGTTTGAATGCATTTGAAAGTTCTAAATTTTTACTCTATTTCCCTGTTTTATATGTTACGTTTTACACCTTTTTATTGTTGTGTATCCCTTAACTAAATATTGTAGTTATAGTTATTTTTACTATATTTGTTGTATAATCTTCATACTAGCTTTATAAATGATTAATCCACTATGTTTAGTATATATTTACCTTTACTAGTGACATTTGTACTTGCATGTGTTTTCTTTCTACTTATAGCACACTTTCTTTTGGCTTAAAGAAGTCCCTTTAACATTTGTCATAAGGCAGTTTAGTAATGATAAACTCTTTCAGCTTTTGCTTGTCTGGAAAACTCTCTTTTTCAGTTCTGAAGGATAACTTAGCTGAGTAGAGTATTCTTGCTTGGAAGTCTTTTTTCTTTTAGCACTTTGAATATATTATGCCATTCCTTTCTAGTCTGCAAAGTTTCTCCTCAAAAATCTGCTTATAGTCTTTTGGGGGTTCTCTTGTACATAAAACAAGTTGTTAATCTCTTGATGCTTTTATGACTCTTGTCCTTAACTTTTCAAGTTTTAATTATATGTCTTGATGTGGGTTTCTTTGGGTTTCTCTTATTTGGAACTCCCTGGGCTTTCTGGATCTGTTTTCTTCCCCAGATTAAGGAAGTTTTCAGCCATTATTTCTTAAAATACATTTTCTGCCCCTTTCTCTCTCTCTTCCCCTGCTGGGACTCCCTATAATGCAAATGTTAGTATGCTTGATGTTGTCCCCATGAGTCCCTTAAGCCATCTTCACTTTTTGTCATTTTTTTTTTTTGCTCCTCTGATTTTCTATGATCCTTTCTTCTTCTTCATCTAGTCTGCTGTTGAATTCCTCTAGTGTATTTTTCAGTTCAATTATTTTATTCTTCAGCTCTGTGACTTCTATTTGGTACTTATATGTTCTATCTCTTGGTTGAACTTCTAACTTTGTTCATCCATAGCCTCCTGAGTTTGGTGAGCATATTTATGAGCATGACTTTGAACTCCTTATCAGGTAAATAACATCTCCATTTCATTAAGGTTTTTTCCCCTGAGGTTTATCTTGTTCTTTCATTTGAAATATTTTCCTCATTTTGCTTGAATCTCTGTGTTGGTTTCTATGCATTAGATGAAAGAGCCACCTCTCCCAGTCTTGAAGTAGTGCTCTTGCATAGGAGATGAACCTTATCATTCAACCTTGCCTTAGCTCTTAGTTGTCTCCCAAACCTTTGTGATTGTCCAAGCAGCCTATTCTATTTTTTATTTATTTTTGGCTGTGTTGGGTCTTCGTTGCCGCGTGCAGGCTTTCTCTAGTTGCAGAGAGCAGTGGCTTCTCTTGTTGCGGAACACGGGCTCTAGGGCGTGCGGGCTTCAGTAGTTGTGGCACACGGGCTCAATAGTTGTGGCTCGCGGGCTCTAGAGTGCAGGCTCAGTAGTTGTGGCGCACAGGCTTAGTTGCCCTGTGGCATGTGGGATCTTCCCGGACTAGGGCTCGAACCCATGTCCCCTGCATTGGCAGGCGGATTCTTAACCACTGTGCCACCAGGGAAGTCCAAGCCTATTTTATTTTTAATAGCCCTCACAGTTGAGGATGTGTGAAGACCTGTCAGTGTCTCAAACAGGAGGATCTCAGGCAGCACCTAGATTCAGGCTAATTGAAAGTCATTCCCTTAGGCAGCAGCTTTTAAATTATGCAGATATATACAGTGGGAATGCAAGTGTAAGCCCAGCTGGCCACCAGAGACAGATGATCTGGAGGTGTCCCCTGGGTGACAGTCACAAAAATCAGGGCTTTGGATGAGTTTATAAGCTCCTTTCTGGGAGATACTGATGAGCTGTGGTGAAGCAGAGGGAGAGTGCAAAGATAGCATCCCCTGGCCTGTGTCCCCTGAGAGCACCTGCATAGGTCCCTAGATGTGTGCCAAACCTGAAAGCTGCCCCTTAGGCCAAAGCTCCAGGACAAGCAAATAGGCCTCTTTCATAGAAAGACTGGGGTGTGTGTCAGTCTCCTGTTTGTGCAGTGCCCTGCCTGGTGGTGGTACCTTGCAGAGAACTATCTCTTGATTGTTACAGTCCTGTGAGACTCAGGAACACCAGCTCCCCTGACCACCAGAGTCAGGCAGTCAAGGGGCATCCCCTGGGTGGAAGCTGCAAAAACTGGGGCACCAGACATGTGTAAGAGCTCCCCTCTGAGGTGTCTGGAAGGGTTTACAGTCAGCCCTTAGATGTGTGTTTATTTAGAAGCCTGCCATGATAAAATTATAGGCCCATTTCACAGAGAGATTGAGCTCCTTGGTCTGTTACTTCTTGCTGTGCCCTGAGGGTGTTGTTAGCTGTTTAAGACCCCTTTCTCTATTGGTTACAGTCCTTTGGGACCTGCAAACATAGCCCCTCTGGCCACCAGAACTAGGTAATGTAGAGGTGTCTCCTGAGAGCAGCTGCAAAAATTGGGGCACCAGCCGAGGTTCTGGGAGATACTGGCAAGCTAGAGCAAGGCAGAGAGAGAATGCATCCATCAGCCTCCGTTGGCCTCTGTTCCCTGAGAACACTTCCATAGGCTCCTAGAAGTGTGCCAGGGCAGATTCCTGCCCCTCAGGCCAAAGCTCCTGGACAAGCAAATAGGGCTCTTTCTTGGAAAGACTGGGGTGTGTTTCAGTCTGCTGTCTGTCCAGTGCCCTGGGGGTGGTAGCCTGCCAAGAACTGTCTCTCGAATGTTATAGCTCCAGGGGACCCAGGAGCACCAGTCTCCTGGCCTCCAGAGCCAAGCAATCAAGGGGTACCCCCTGGTGGCAGCCACAAAACCCAGAACATGAGACGTGGGTAAAAGCTTCCCTCCAGGACATACTGGTGCTCTGAAGCGCAGTAGAGGGAGAGCTCAAAAATGGGGCCCACCAGCTTCTGTCCCCAGATAGTATTCCAGCAGGCCCCTGCCTCTCTGGCCAACTTTTTAAGATTAGGAAATGAATTTTCTTCACTTAAAACCTGGGCACCTTTCAAACAGCTGCCTCTGTGCTGGGCCCTGGGGTGAGTGAGTGCTCACGAGCTCTTTAAGAGCCATTCTCCTTTCACTATAGCACTTTGGGTCTCATGGATGCAAGCCCATTGACTTTCAAAGCCAGATGCCTTGAGGGCTCAACTCTCAGGTGCAGGTCTTAAAAGCTAAGGTGCCTTAGGTGGTGTACAAACTCTTGGCTACTCAGCTAGAAGCTCCGGGTTTGTGAGTTTCCTCCTGATGGTGGGTAGGTAGCTGCACTGGGGGTGGGGTTTATGGTGAGATTCTCAGCATCTCTATCCACTTGAATGTAGCTTTTTTTCTCATTTGCCCCACGTGAAGGAGGTGCTCAGCTAGTTTTCAGGGGGTGTTTTTTGTTTTTACCGGAAATTGTTCCATATGTAGCTGTAGAGTCGGTGTGTCCATGGGAAGAGGTGAGTTCACGATCATCCTAGGTCATCATCTTGAACTGCCTCATAGATGTAAAACCTCAGGCACAAGATGTGTGTGAAAGCTCCCTTCGGGGAGATACTGATGCTCTAGAACATGGCAGAGGGAGAGCATGAAGATGGTACCAAATGGCTGGACTGAGGCAGTCGGGGAGAGATTGTTCCTGCCAGAAAAGAAAAAAAAAGATGGTGGCTGCCAGTCTCTGTCCCTGAAGAGTACCCAGGTAGGCCCCTGGATATGTTTCACATCAGATGCCTTCCCCTCATGACAAGCAAATGATCCTTTCCCACACAAAATCTGGCTGCCCCTGGATCAGCTGCATCCATGCTGGGCACCGGGGAGGGTGAGTCTGAACACACAAGTTGGTTTTTGAAGCTAGATGTTTTGAGACAAATAGACTAATAGAACAGAATTGAGAGCCCAGAAATAAATCCAAGCATATATGGTAAATTAATATTTGACAAGGGAGCCGAGAATACTCAATGAGAAAAGATAGTCTTTTCAATAAATGGTGCTAGGAAAACTGGATAGTCACATGCAAAAGAATGAAACTTGACCCCTATGTTATACCAGTCACAAAAAATAACTTGAAATGGATTGTAAGACCTGAAACCATGAAACTTCTAGAAGAAAACATTTTTTAGAAAGTTCTTTGACATGGGTCTTGGTAATGATTTCTTGAAAATCACACCTAAAACACAAAAACAAAATTAAAAATAAACATGTGGGACTGTATCAAGCCAAAAAGCTTCTGCATAGCAAAAAAAAAAAAACATTAACAAAGTGAAAAGACAATCTACAGAATGGGAAAAAATATTTGCAAACCATATATCTGATAAGGGGCTAATATCCAACATATATAAAGAACTCATACAATCCAATAACAAAAAAAAAATTAAAAATGGGCAAGGGACCTGAATAGACATTTTTCCAAAGAAGATATACGAATGGCCAACAGATTCATGAAAAGATGCTCAATAACCGTAGTCACTAGGGAAATGCAAATTAAAACCACAATGAGAGAGCACCTCATGCTTGTTAGAGTGGCCATTATCAAAAAGATAAGAAATGCTGGTATGGATGCAGAGGAAAGGGAACCCTTGTACACTGTTGGTGGGAATGTAAATTGGTACAGCTTCTATGGAGAACAGTAGGGAGAGGCCTTAAAAAAATAAATATAGAACTACCATATGATCCAGCAATTACACTTCTGGGAATTTATCCAAGGGAAACAAAGACTAACTCCAAAAGATATCTGCACCCCCATGTTCATAGCAGCATTATTTACAACAACCAAGACATGGAAACAATCTAAGTGTCCACTGATGGATTAATGGATAAAGAAGTGGTATACAATGAAATATTATTCAGCCATAAAAAAACAAGGAAATCCTGCCATTTGCAACAACATGAATGGCCCTTGAAGGTGTTATGTTAGTGAAATAAGAAGTCAGAGAAAAACAAACACTGTATGATTTCACTTATATGTGGAATTGGAAAAAAAAGCAAAAATAAAACCCCTCAAAAGCCCAAACATCAAACTCACAGAAAAAGAGAAAAAAAATTTTTCTTTTGTCTATACGAGATGATGGATATTAGCTAAACCTACTGTGGTAATCATTTCACTATATGTGTACATCAAACCATCATGCTGTATACCTTAAACTTGTATGTCAATTATTTCTCAAAACTAGAAAAAGAAAAAAATCTTGATGTTTTGGGGGCTCATCTCTCCAGGTGCAATTCTTAAAAGTTGGGGAAGCCTGATTTGGGGTTCAAACCCTCACTGCTCAGAGAGAAGTCCCTCCTGATTGTGGGTTCTCAGGCTAGGGGTGGGGTTCATGGTGTGGTTGTGTCCCTGCCTCTCCTACATGCTTCGATGTGGGCCTTCTCACGATGGCCAGTGTGTAGACTCACTCAGCCAATTTTTAGGTTATTTTCAGAGGTAGCTGCTCCATATGTAGCTGTAGATCCAGCATGTTGGTGGGAAGAGATGTGTTTGGGATCCTTATATGTCGCCATCTTCAAAGCTTTTTAGTTTTTTAAAGCTGGTGGTAAACCCTTCCAAATTCCAGGTCATTTTGAAATTAAAACAGAAAAAACAAAAACCCAGGTTAGTTTGCATAATAACAACACCTCCCCACCACTGAAAAAAAAAAAAGCGTATCTTTTGAAACGGGGGAACCAGTAAGTCAGATTTCTTGCCTTAAAAACAATCCCAATCCAAAATGTAGGGAGACAAGTTTCATCATAGTTGAAACATTAAAGCAAAGCTTCAAAGTGCTGTAACACTGAGGGGAAAGGCAAGATAGGCCAGGTGCCTTTTGTTTCCCAAATAGAAAGCCTTTCCTGCTGGGAAGAAGCCACTGAAGTACAAAGAGAAAAACAGAGCAGCCATGGAGCTGGGAAGGTGGAAAGGAGGGAAAGAGGGAGGGAGGGAGGGAGGGAGGAAGGAAAGGAAACAAACTGGGTTTACTGGTTCAGTCAAGGCTGAAATAAAGGCAGCTTAATCTGGATCTTTAAATCACCACAACACTTTTGCCAGAAATGTGTATTTGAACTCCAGACTTTATAGATTTCAATAATGTTTGATCTGTCACTTTTTCAGGCATCAATAAATTTACAAAAAAGCTGCGGAGTCCATATGCAATTGATAATAATGAACTACTTGACTTCCTTTCCAGAGTCCCTTCAGATGTGCAAGTGGTATGTAGGTTTCATTATTATAACTACAGGCATAGCTCATTTTATCGTGCTTCACTGATATTTCTTTTCTTTTTTTTTTTCTTTACACGTTGAAGGTTTGTGGCAACCCCGCACTGAGCAAGTCTATTGGAACAATTTTTCCAACAGCATTTGCTCACTCTGGGTCACATTTTGGTAATTCTTGAAACATTCTGAACTTTTTCATTATTATTATATTTGTTATGGTGGCCTATGATCATTGATCATTCATGTTACTATTTTAAAAAGATTAATACTTGCTGAAGGCTCAGATGATGTTTAGCATTTTTTAGCAATAAAGCACTTTTAAATTAAGGTATTACTGTTTTAGATATAATGCTATTGCACACTTAATAGACTTCAGTATACCATAAACAGAACTTTCATATGCACTGGGAAACCAAAATATTCACGTGACTTGCAATATTTGCTTCACTGCAGTGGCCTGGAAACAAACATGCAATATCTCTAAGGTATGCCTGTATCATTTTAATCTAAGTGTGGCATTAGGTTTTAACTTTTATATCCATTTAATTTTGAAGGTTTTAGAAGAGCTAAGTAAAGCTAATAAAGCCTGTAGAAGATTTTGCCATTCAGGAATTAGCCCAGTTTGGGGTGTTATCCAAGAAGAACTTACAGAGAAGATTGGGGAATGAGAGGGCATTGCATAGAGAACCTACCAGGGTGTCAGGGGGACAATCCTCCCCCAAGGTTCAGCTGGAGTTTGTGAAGGGAAGTCACCATCACCTGAAGGAGGAATTAGGAATATTAGATGGTGAAAGCAAAGTGTGCCAGCAGATACTGAGAAAAACACTTCCTTAAATAAATTGCATGAATTAAGTGAGTTTTAAAGATGTCTGTTTTAGAGATCAGTGAAGGGGGAAAGAGTAACTGATTTTTGAGAACCGGGGCATATCTCAATCCTTTGAAAGCCTTGGAGGTTAATTAATGCCCATTGATCATTAAATATTTTCAGAGTAAAATGAGAAATGTTTTTATCAAATTATTGAAGCTGGGTTGCAGCAATACCTTTTTCCTTTGTTTCAGCTGAGTTTTTGATTTAGTATCAGACATGAGAGTGGGCTGGATGGAGATAAAGCTTATATTAAACAAGCACACAATAAATAATTATAGAGAACCATTATTCGGCCCTTCAAAATAGATGGAGATGGTTCTGCTTTTAATGTTACTTGGGTATAGGCAATAGAGACCTCAGCCTGTTACCAAAGTTCACATCAGGGCTCTCATGTAGATTCTGGCAAGATTTCCCTTGACTCTTTGCTCTATCATTCTATTGTTTTCTGCATCCCAGCTGCAGATCGCATACAGCTTCCAGAGCGAGCACTTTCTTTTTCCCCAAGCATAGTCAGATCCTCTCAATTCCTTTGCTTTTCCTTCCTTTGCCAGAAAGTGGCCACCTGACCAGCCTTTCTCTGAACTCTGTTTAAACAGGTGCAATACCAAGAACTGAAACCAGATCCTTCTCATAGCCCATGTAAAAGGAAGAAAAACAATCTTGGCTAGCCAGCTCCCAGCACTGAGGAGACCAGCATCTGTTTGGGAAGATAAAAGGAAAAGCCTTCAGCCTGAGCTGCATTTTCTTTCTTTCTGTTTTTTATTTATTTTGCCATTTTACCATGATTGAGAGAATTTGTAAATAGTGTACAAAGGCATACGTCTTTGAAAATATACTTCCATTGTACGGAATCAATTTGATAAAGGTTTAGCTATTGCTGCGTGAAAGCCTTGTTAGCTGTGGATAATAATATAACACATTGGAACAACAAATGTTAAGAATGGTAACATTGGGAGATACACATTTCTCTAATTACAAGTGTAAGAACTAGAATATTAAATGCTCAGCTGTGCTCTGATTAAATCTACATAAAATGTAAATGTCAATTTGATTTTAAAGTTTTTTTTTAATGTGACTATTTTTTATCTAAAAAGTAATCCATTACGGTTTTCTATGTTTTATACATTTCAAAAGGGAGGAGGGATCCCAGAACCTAAATAATGGAACAGATGCATTACAACTTAACATAGATTCGGATCCTGATATTCATTCCTGTGCAAATTATTTAGATATGACTAGGCTGACTTTAAGCTAATGAGTGAAGGTATATTCACCTCCTCAAGAGAATCTTCCACACACTGAAATCCGACAAAGAAAATTTCCGAATCTTCTATCAATCATTCCATCTAAAACCTTAAAATCTCTACAGGACTACACAAAAAATACTGCCAGGTTTATAAATGATGATTGCCTATAAGGATTTTTATACCAATCACTATTAATTTGTGCCAAATTAGCAACCCAGTTCAGTTGTCAAAAATCTAGCAAATTAAATCCACATTGCTTTTGGTGTCAGATTATGCCTCTGTGCATCTAAAAATATTTAATACTCAAGTGTTCTCACAGAAAAAAAATGTATCTACTTTCTTATTAGGTTACTGAACTGCTTTAATATGCATATTATGATTTTTGTTATTAGTGTGAATTTTAACATAGAGGAGAATGCAGTGTGCTAAGTGATATGCCAGTGTTTCATTACATTCATTTATAGAAAAAAAAATCATTCTTGAAAATATGAATGCATGAAAACCTATTTTGTAAAATAAACTGCTTATGGGGAGGGGGTTTGCCTTTGAAAATGTTTCACTACTTACCATAGAATCTATACTTAAAAATTGCATTCCCGACTCTCATGTAGTTTTTGTACCTAACTTCCTGGTATATCAAGGGAGTATACCTCTAGAGAGAGAGAATCTGGTGAGAATGTCTTACTTCCCTGACTTGGTAGGGGACTAAGCTTGGTTGAAATTGCTGCAGTGTTTTGCACTACTTTATTAACAATGGACTGGGATAGGGTGAAGGTGGGGGTCATGCTGGAAAAATGTAGAAAAGCCAGAAGCGAGAAATATATATTTCACTCTATAGGAAGATTCTTTAAAAATAAATTTAATCTCATCAAAGTTGATTTTTAAAGTATTTTTATTTTAAAGCTATGTTGTTAAATACTGTTTCTTATGATAAAACTATTTTGATCTGTTTATACACTATGCTTGAAAGAATGTCAATTAAATTCCCTTTCTACAGAAAGGCTTTGACCTCAATATGCTCTATTTAGCGCATCATGTTTATAATGACATGCTTACATCCGCATACCATCATCGTTTAAGACAGACGTAATACTTCATGAAGCTGATGTTGCTACAGGAAGTTTACTGATGGAATAATTTGTTTGAAATAACTTTTGATTATACTTTGTGTGAGCTTTGTGTTCTATGCTGACATTGTCTACTCAAATGTCTACAAGCCTGATATTCTAACACCTCCGATGTACCTAGTGGATAGCAACCATTAACAGATGACTAATTTCTGTTTCATGCTATCAAATTTCAGATGTTTAGTTCAATGGTAAGGTTGACTATTCACTGCATTAAATAAAAAAATAATCTTTTCTAAAAATAATCAGTACTTTTTTTTTTGGTCTCATATAAATAATATTATACTTAAAGAAACCCAGGTTTGGTTTGGAAGAAAAAAGGCTTTCCCTGAAACCTTGCGTGCTGTATAAAACGCAGCACCTTGCAGGGGTGAGTATCCAGTGACACTCCTAGAGAAGTAAGAACTATCTTGAGGCATGAAAGTGATATTCAGGGGAAGCTTCATTGCTTTTACAAACTACTGCACTCACAGACTGAAAACAAGAGACTGTGAATAATAGAACTTTAACCAGATCTTTCTTCTTCTCACGAAGGCACGATTTTGCCTTCTGAAAGCTGCTTAACTTGATTTGTTTTTGAGAGGTTTGTAAACACATAAATATTTTAAGATATCTTAAGAGACTGGATGTCACTCTAACACCTATTTGGACTGCTATATACAGTAGTCATATGAACTATGAAATACATTCCTCAATATCCTTTAGTGAGTAAATTCACTGAAGGTCATTCATTATCCAAACTACTATTATTGCCACTAATTGTGGTAATTTATAAGAAATGCATATTTAAAACATTTTCCATTTATAAAAAGAACATGGTACTTCTTGTTTACTTTGGTACTGTTCCACAGACTCAAATTGATAGGTGCTGTCAGGATTCCAATTAATTTTGAATCATTCTAGACACTAGGATAATCTGAATTGAAAGATTCTTTAAGTGACTTTGCTCTGTGATATATTTATTGAGTACCAACTATACGACTTGCCCTGTCATAGGCAATGGTCAAACCAATGATAGCATATTAAAATCAAATCTGGAGTTAAAGTATAGTAAGAGCAAATTTTAATTGATATGTTTCTGAAAGTATCTTTTATAGAATTTTATTGTGTTATTTAAAAGTGAAGAAAAATTTAGTAGTAAGTTCTCTTATCCAGGGACCATATTCCCATTTTGATCTCAATATCCAAATGTCTCTAATGCTGAATGTCTCTACTTCTGTATTAACAGGTCTTATTCAAAGGCTTTAATTTCAGTTTATACACTAGTTAAATATATCTAAATGTTTATTTTTGAGTTTTGTACTCAGCATTAATAACAAATCAAAATATAAAAGGCAGTTGCTGTTCCAGAAATGCAAGTAAAGAGAGCCACCATTATACTTCTTGCAAAAGCCTGTTTATTATTAAATTAATGCTTAAATTCTGGGGCTTTAAATGTCAAGCGTGTGTGTGTGTATTTGTGTACAGATGCCTATTCATTTGTTTGATTAGTGTGTCTAGAATCAGCCTTTTCTAATTGCTTGGTCAAGTATGAATTAAAACCACATAAAAAATAATGAAAAGAATACTTACAATAGTGTCATTCCTTTGGATTATAATTCTCCTTCCCAGGATGACTGGTGTAACTCACTGAAAGAAAAAAATATAAAACATCCTTTTTTTCTGGTGAAACTGTTACCTCTTCTGCCTCAGTTTCTACATTTGTACAGTGGCAGTCACATCATGACTTATTCCAGCTGAATTGCTGAGATTTAAGAAATACCAAGGAAAATTTCTTATCATGTAAGAATACTACGCAGATAAAACCATGAAATGTCCAAAATGGTCATATGCTATAGAAACTAACAACACTGTGAAAGGTTTGCTGGAATTTAATGTTTCTATCTGTGCTTTTCCAAAGGGATCTGGGGTTAAGAACCAAAAACCAAAAAAGGTCAGGGGAGATGAATCAAATAATTCAAATTGGTTTCAAATGAGTCAGTTTATTGGGCTATTCCTTCGCATTCTGAACTGGTAACAACCAAAAAAGTGTTCTGTTGCATGCACAAGCAGTATTTTTGTAGACAGGGTTTTTTTTTTTTTTTTAATGTATATGATGGTTGTGTCTCCAAACGTCACTGAAAAATTATATGACTCCATTTTTAAAAAAGGTAACGAAATGGCACTGCTCTTCTGCTCTACTCAATTAATGGTGTTACTAGATTAAGCTGAAAGCTCTATTTGTATTAAGAAAAACAGAAATAGGTAAGTAGCTGTGCCAAAGTTTTTTCAGTTTGTAGTAAAAATAAAATTGCAATGTTAATTCTCCCCTGCTGTAGATTCTTCAATGGTCTTTCAAAAGAGAAAAGGAATGACCAACGTGAGAGTCAATGAGCGAACCTACAAACCACCTCTCATTTTCTCGGGAATAAATAAATGCACCTGAGGAGACCTGGCTGAGTGAGGTTATTACTGCTACGAGTGAGGCAAGATGGTAATATAGGCTTAGTTCCCCATTTCGGTCAAAGACAAGCTTCAAAATGACACGAGTCAACATGAGGCATTTTATTTTGCCAGAGTTCAGATGGTAAGTTAGGAAATGCTAACTGCATAGAGAAAGGTGCGCCCCTGGCCCCAACCACTTTTAATTGTCTCTTTATGACTGAAGACACATCTGAGACAACAGTCAAGAGTAATTACAAAGACAGCTGGACAACAGCAGAGAGGTGAGGGGGAAGGAAATGCCAAGATCTGTCCCAAGTTCAGAGATGTTCTTTTAATAAAGCTACTCAGAATACTGGAAACCTTAAAACTAAACTCTACATTATTTCCGCAAAACATTTTTCCTACAGTACTGATTATGACAATTACAAGTCAAAATCTGTGTGTAACTTGTAATATTGAAACCATGGAAAACAATTTATTGATGTCAAGAACTAATAAACTCTGCAACCTTACACAATGGTATACCTACCCCTTCCCTTTGTCCTGGAACTCTTACAAAGTTCAGATTTCACTAACACAGAGACCTAGCAAACCATAGGAAGGTCTCTGAAGCACATGGTAACCCACCCAGAAAAGTAAAATACTATGTATGTTTTTAGAAGTAGTTTTAGAACAGATCAATGTAGTATTCGGTCTTTTTGAAGTTGCTGAACATTACCTTTTAAATTTCCCTGTGGGATGAAAAAAAGCATTTTCAGATATAATAGATAAAAACTTTTGGGGGGATATCATGAAACATCGAGCATTTGATAATTTAACCAAGAATCAGGCATACTAACTCTTATAGGGTGGGTTACCAGGTACACACCATCCATTCTTCTGGCACTATGATGCTAATACAAAGAACACACATGTACTTGGATTTCTCAGTGACTGACAACAACACTGACAAGCGAGAAATCTACCCCAAAAGACACAGTGATGTGATACTCACCAGTGTACTGTAGTTATGATGTAGGTATACAATGTATTTATATAAAACAATTGTTAAAATATTGTATTTTGAATTGTACTACTTAAAACAGTAACTTACAAGAAGCCATTTTCCTCACCTTCACAGAAGAGGTGCAAAATAATATGCTCTGGACAACAGTGGCAAGACACTTTTGCTCAGAATTCTCTCAGTAGACGACTGACTGCTTACATCTGAATTCATGCTGTAAATAGTAATATTTAGAAGGGAATTTTTTCCAGGTGTATTATAATAAAAGAAAACAATTCTCAATTTAATCACACAGTGGTGAACTCCCTTTAAAGGAATTTAAGATACAGCCTTTGATAAATGTAGTCATCATTTAATCTTACAGTTTCTCCCTGATTTGGGGTGTTGAATCTGGAAAAAAAAAAAAATCAGAACAAGTAAATTCTTCAGGTTCCCTGAAAGCTTCTAAAATCAGAAAAGGCTAATAGTGAAGATATGGTATCATGACTCCACAAGGTGTCTACATGAAGTTTAAACTTTAGCAATTTAGGAATCCTACTAAACAGTAATGACCCCGCCCAATATGGTAGGGCACTGCTTTGAAGAGGCTTAAACAGAAGACAGAAGCAGCATATCAGTAAAATAAGCCAGATTTACTTTCAAAGGAAGGGCATATAGTCCAAGAGTATTATTTGAGATCTGCATTAGATGATACTAGGCTTAATTACATCCTTACCTTGAAGAAAAATGGCATATTTTAAAAATGCACTTTATATTTTAAAAAGTCCAATAGATGCCAGTTTAAATAAGACAACTTTAGAAAAATTTCAAAACTGATTCTTATTTATATTAGGAGCATTACTTTAAAAAATAAATTGGCTACTGGTGTTATACACAAATATAAATCATGTTGCAGAGAAACTTGGAGAAGTGAAAAACAAATATTCAAAATTCTATCAGAAATACACCACTATTAGCAGTGGATTTGCTTACAATCTTTTCCCCTCTGTAATTTTACTTAGATAAAATAATTTTTAATTACATTTAAATAGTTTCTATTTTTTAAAAAGGACTAAAATTAATCCAGGAAAAAGGAATTAAGGGAACAAGTTCAACCACTTTTTATAAATGGCTTTCAACCTCTCTTTAAGTCTATTTCCTCCAATAACATGACTGAGTATGAACTTAAAAGTATTTTGAAAAAAAAAGAGTAAAAGAACTAAAATCATGGGAAAACAAGAAATGAGAAATCTAGATTTGCATCACTTTTAAGAAAGGACTGAATCTCACTAGTCAAAATAGCCTATTTCTGATGATACCATTAAAGTTGGTATTTTTATTCTTTATTTTGAGTGAATTTTAACTAAAAGAATCTTCCACCAAACACTTATCTTGACCCTTGGTTTACTGAACATGGTTCAAAATTTTCAAAGACAGTTTATTCCTGAGATGAGGAGATCTGTCTGCCTTTTTTCTGATTTCATACCTTCACTACCTCCTCAGTATATTAAACAGCATCTAGAAATCTTTACCCTCTTTAAACCACAATGATTCCTAACCATTTTCCCTCATCCCTTTGCCAAGTTTTCATCTTTACAATTCTGCTTTTAAGTTTTCATGGAAAGCTCTTTAAAATGCATATTTTAACACCACATATTACTTACTGCTCTATAATTTTGTCTCTGTTATAAAATAGAAACAATGCAAAGTAGAAAAAAATGCATCTTTAGGATGAAGTCAGATAACCAAGATATATATTCCTTAAAACCAAAACAAAAAGCTATTACAAATCAAACCATTCTGGTCATTAGAAAAATTTATCAGTGTCATGACATAAACCATGGCTGACCTAACCTTTAAGTTGAGAAGTACTGACAACAAACTAAATTCTTTTTATCTGTCACCACTTTAAGATTAATGATTTTTTCAACAAGACTATTTCCTCTGAGGACAGAAGAATGGAAAATCATTGGAAATTTTAGTTCATCTCTTATTAAGATAAATGATAGTATAATATGTGTAAATTCAAAGCTGGATTCCAGACTTTCAGTTCAGTGCAATTTACCTGCTGGAAGTGCTAAGCACATTTTTAAAAAATTCCACTCTTTGGTAGAAATAAATCATACATTCCAACATAGTCATTCTCTATTAATGTTTAACACCCATTATGCATTAATGTTCACTTGATCTAATTTAGATACTTTTGAAAGGAAGAGGATTAGATTTACCAAATCTGGGTTCAACTGTCTGAAAAGATTTGGGGACCACAGTAAAAAGACAAAAATTTGGAGAAAATGTTTCATCTTTAACTGGAGACAGCTCTTTATAGATGCTTGAATAAGGAACTTAATTTTTTTGGTCTATGTTAAGGGTAATATTACATATTACAAATTAAATATATAAAAATAACATTATATACTTATCTTATTAGGAATATTATTTTTATATAACTAATCACTGGTTACACTGTTGATTTAATACTGTTGGATCTTAATTCAGCAAGTAGTTTAAAAACAGAATAATTCACTATATTTGTTCTAAAAAAGAAAAAAAATATACATATATTCAACAGTACAAATACAATACTACAAAAAAAAATCAATCACTTGTGTCTAGTGCTAAGGGTTATATTTCAAGATTACAAAAATATATAGTGTAAGTGTATTTGAACTATATGCCTACACCAAAAAACAAACAAAACCCAAACCATATGGTAATGAATTCAAATACATAAAATATTAGAAAATATTTTGTACATCAAATATAAATACAAAATGTAATCTTGCTTATTAACACAAAAGTACTAATTATCAAATTCCTCTGTGATAAAAAGCTAATCACTTGGATTTGTGATTGGAAAATGTCCTTTTAAAAATAATTTAATAGAATGTTCCCCCCGCCCCCAGCAATTCACGTAAATTCATGTCTCTAAGAAAGAAAGTTGCTTGGTACTTTCATAAACTGGGAAGCATGAATTAAAGTATAACATTTTGGATGTTCTCAAAGATTAGCATTTACTTAAGAGAGAAAACTTTTTTGACTGTCTAACAATAATGTTAAAACTATCTTGTTCGTTTCCTCTGAAAAGGTCTTCTTTTAGTGCGATTTGCAGTACTCTAAAAGATGTATGCTTAAAACCTAAAAAAACAATACCACAACCTTTTCTAATTAACTTATAGTCTAATAATCTCTGATTCTGTATCAGAGCAAATAACCACCAAAGTACATCATCCTACCATAATTCATCTTAACCTACAAGGTGAATTTTTTGATAACATAATTTGATTTATAAGAAATAGTTAACTATTCCATGTCTTCAGTTTTGACATCATCAGGCACAGCGTAATTCCAAAAATGCCATCACTGACCTTTCTAACTCAATCCACATTTGTTATAAAAACAATTATCATTCTGAATTTTGCAAGCTCCACGTCAGCAAGAGGTGCGACTGGTGTGGAAGCTACGTGATAAACGCCTGAGGGAAAGAGTGCCTCATGTCACTCAAAAATGACCCCTTTCTACTGATTAAGGGGCAACAGTGACAGGCTCTCATCAAGTTCATCACTTAACTGGAAAGGTGTGTAAATGCATATGGATTGCACATTCCATCAAAAATTTTCTCCTGTGAAGGTATTAACTTCCTATAACAGAATAAGCAAAAATGGCAAACATTTCCTAGTGTTTATATAAAGGATCCTAGCATTAATGCATTTGTGTTTATCTAGGAATGAGTACTGGGGTTCACTAAGATTGCAAAAGCACACACCACACTCTATTCACTCTAAAATTGCTAGTCACACTGATCAAATGATTAAACTATCAAACCCTTCACATTTAAAAAGAAACGAGAACACCAATTATTACTGTAAATTTAAGAAACACCCAAACTGAAATTAATTTTCTTCAACAGCCTATACAGAAGACAATAAAACTAGACTTACCTTCCTAGAACGTAAGCTCTTCCTCTTTTACTGTAGTCAGCCCCTGTCAAGCATACCACCTGGTACATAATAGGTGTTCAAGAAACGATGAATTCAAAACACTGATTAATTTAGCATTTAATTTATATGTTTTTCTGGTTATCTTGGACTTAGTGAAATGACAAAAATTGTATATACTTGGACCACTTTATTATGTGTAGGGAAATTAAGAACTAGTAAGCTCGAAAACTTCATAGAGACCCTTCCTAAAAAGCTGCCAGGAAACATTCTAAAATCTTTTATATTCCAAATATTTGTGGGGATTACGCATGGAGAAAGCTGAATCTTAACAGCTCAGAAATCTCCTTCCAAGCTTTATTTTCTATTGTAATAAGGGCTTTCATAGGCCTTTCTTTCTTTTTTTTTTAAAAAAAACAACTCCATTGAACTATGATATGAAATCTGGCAGAGTACAATGATAAATAGCATTACTCAGCCTTCGCTTCTCTTCAGTGGCTGCAACTTTGAGATGCCTACAGCTAAAATGCCAGGGGTCAGAAAGTCTATGAATTTTATCTATTAAAATTTCCCCTTTCTCTACATCTAAAATAAATTTGAGGCAGTTATTATGTTTTCTAAAATAAAACATAAGTAATATGGGAAATAAAGTTTCTTATTGCAGGTTTAAATTCATATATATTTATTGGTATTTTTAACTAGGCCACAAAGCAGTAATCTGTTTGCCAAGTTATACTTCTGAAGAAGTACAAACTGCAATGACACCTTCTTGAGGTAGAGACTTCAATGGCATTTGAGTGTTTAATATTTCATGTCAGCATGGCTTGTAGAAATTGGCAGACAGAACAGTTATGAATTATTAATACTAATTGCAACTAAATGAATATTTCTTGCGAACATTTAATTTAGAAAACTACTTTTTCTTAGCAGTTAATTATCTACTTTTTCTTAGCAGTTAATTATCTCATTAACTTAGAATTATTAGCAACTTAAGAAATTACTATCTAAATGATTCGTTGTAACTAAAGAGTTAAGAATGCAAAAGGAAGTAACATTTATTAAGTGCCATATAAGGTGAATGGCTAATAACTTAATTCTATCATGACCAAGATACCTGGTGTTATTTCCACTTGACAGGTAAGAAAACCAAAGCTAGAAAGAAACCTGCTTTGTAATTCAGTTAGTAAGAAATTACACAAGGATTTGAAACTATGTCTGTCTGATGTCAAAGTCTATGTTTTTGTTAGTTTACCAAGCAAATGTTACTCCACATGCCTTCACAAGTGACGTAAAGTGGCTACTCTTTGGAATAAAAATGTTCTTACACATCATCTGGGGAAGCGCTTTACTCTCTATGAGCATTATAATGTTCCTTAGTCATGTTTTCTCTGATATTTTGGCAAGTAACAATAAACATCAAAAGAGAGTTGTATGATGTCACATTTGAAGGCTAGCTAGAAACAACTAATACTTCTTACAGTATGTGTAAAAAATTACTGATTTTAAAATGTAGGAAAAAAACTTGACTTTTATAAAGTAATGTAGCAATTTTTAGTTTAGACTGTAAACCCAGTAATAAGACTCTCAGCATTTGTATCCTGCTAAAAGATCTACTTTCAAAATAAAACTAAAGTGTGCTTCTTTAGCAGATTAATTGCTGTGAGATCATCACTTAAGTTACATAAAATCGAAATGGAAGTTCTAATGTTTCTTTTCCAGCTGTATCACAATGTAACTTATTCCCACTAGTAAAGCAACTCCAGTTTCAAAAGTAATTATTATCCATATCCTTTCTTTTAGTTTTACTACAAATTACTATTAGGAAAAACTGCAAATTGAAATGTTACTACTCTGTAAATACATACTGTACATTAAGATTTTAGATAATCTCAAATCCTTTACTTTGTTGCCATTTATAATCTTAATAAAACATTATGAAGCAAAATGTTTTCACTTACAGAATAGTGGTTACATGGAGTAGAAATACACTTTCTATAGGAACTGCTAAAATAAAATAGATCAAGGGATCAAACTATTAGCACATTTACTAAATTTAAAAACCAAAAGAATATATTATTGTGAATTTTGAAATGTTTATTTTAGAAACACGTAAAACTGAGTATTTTATTCCAACAGCCTACAGAGAAGAAACAGGGAGCTACATGTTTATAGGTGCACATTTGCATGAATATTCTTGCCATGATGCTAAGACCCAGAACACCTACAAGAGAGGACATTACATTTTGATTTGAAAAAATATTTAAATTAAAAAATTTTACATGTACAATATAAATAAATAATACTTTTAGAACAAAAAATAATAAAGACTAATAAATGCAATGTGTATCAAACAAAACTATTTTTTACTTTTGAGTTAAATCCTACACACTGGAAAAAGAAGCCTATACTATAGCTTTGGATAAGTTCTTTAAGTGCTTTAAAGATTTAGCAAGGCTGCAAATTCTGTCAATAAATAAATGAAATTATTTATTGTTTATAAGCTATGAAGTCCATAATAAATGACAAAGCAAGCTGAGCAGGTTTAGAAAGCTGACCCATATTTTCTGTTATCATCATGAAAACTCAGTGACCGACCGACACATCATTTCCAATGTCACCAATAAGGCCTCAGTGTGTACTCCAGGACACGCTTTTAAATTCTCAGGGAGTTCCTTAAGAATATTTGGGAGTTTCTGCAATGTCTTTATATTTCTAGCATAAAGATCCAATAACCAGTCAGTACGAGCACTAGTGGTTTCCTTATAATTCTGACAAACTATAAGCAGGTCATTTAGATGAGTTAATCCTCTGAAAGCTAAGAAGAGCTCTGAAGACAAACCAAAAACTGAACAAAAATTTAGCAACATCCTACTAAGTAAAAATGAGCCAAATTCAAGTTGCTGGTGGTAAAAATGTTTCTCTGCTTGTGCATGAAAGTTCTCCACTGTATCTTCTATTTTTGTGATAGCAAATAGTTCTTCCTTGACTTGAGATGATACCACATAATCCAAGGGCAATTCCCCCTTAGAGTTCCTCTGCTGCAGAAGCACTGGGCCTGTGAAAAAGAACATGCAAAACGTTAAGAGTTAAACATTCTTATTTTGGCAGTGTAACAGCCATTTTCTCTCTCCTTTTTTCCCCAAAGCATCCAGGGCTCAGTTTACAGTCATATTTTGTAGTAATTCATATTGACATAATTAACTGGTTCTATATACTAACTGACTAATAAAGGTGCATTAGAAAAAGATAATCTAGTCAATTGCCTAATCAGGTTTGCCTAAAAGCACATGCCTTAGTTCAATAAATAACATATATGGTTTTAAATTTTAAAAAAAACTTTGATAAAACTTTATAAGTTGTCATCTTCAAATAAGAATATCAGTGTTCCTGGAGGAAATTTTAAAAAAATACATTTATCTTAAATTCTGTGTAAGAGCCTTAAAGGTATTTCATAATATCACCAAGCGGAAAAAGTACTGACCCCTTCCATTGCTAATAGGCAATGGTAGCAGTGCAGACTGCAAAACTTTGCCCAGACACAGAACACGTTTTTCATTATCCTTGCTTATGTTCAATTTTTAATATAGGTAACTGATTCACAAAAAGTAAATATTAACTGCTCTGGGAAAAACTCAGATTTCATCCATCTATGCTAGCTACACCCATCTAACCATCTACTAAGAAAGTTTTGAAGATACAGTTTATCCCTTGGGTAGTTAAGGATGATATGAGAGGGGCAAAATAACAATGACTCAGTATTTGGTCACACAGTACAGGAGTACTTCGCACCTCTGCCAGTCAAGTCCTATATTATTTATGTACTTTGCCATAAAAATGTTACAAGGGATATAAAAGTTTGAGTACTAGCAGACATAATCAGAAGATTCTACCATACAACACAGATCTTATTGTCAGAGATTACAGATCATAGCTGCTAAAACTCTTAATGATGAATCTGATGAGACACATGTAGTGGCCTAGATATAAAATGTACTTAATGCAAAAGATCAACCAGTAATGACATACGATTAATGTATCATTTACGGAAAACATCCTAAATCAAAATTAGATCTATTTTCATTATGTTGATATTTCAAAAAATACGTTTCAAGTTATTCCTGTTTAAAAGACAAAATACAACAAAATTATGAACACAAGATACCAAAAGTAAACAAAGGTTTTAGAAACATAATTTAAATTACTGCTCTCAATACTGAGCGACTCACAATGAAGAGATAATATAGTTTCTACAATGATGGTGTCAAACCATTTGACAGGTCCAAACTCAGATTATACCTAAGGCAAAGAGAAGTCTATGATTGCTGAAGGACCTTGATAAATGCAAATACAAGTAGATTTCCTCTCTTGGGACAAAGAACTCATCAGTTTACTATTCTTCACTAGAGGTCCTAAAACAATTCACATTGGTTACTATAATGCCTTCTTCTTCTGAAAAGTTGGACTTAATACCTTAATACAATAATGGCTTTTACATCACTTAGACCAACTGAAGCAAAGCCAAATATTGGCTTGGAATGTCACATACATAGTTAAGTAGAAAACTAAAACACTTAGGAGATATAACAGTATGGTTTTGTAAACATATAATACTAAAAAAAGTATAAGAACTGAAAAATACATCGATTATGAAATGGTATAAGTAAAACAGACACACTAAGGCCTTTAGGGGGCAGGAGAAGACTATAAATAACCAAACATGTTAAACTACCATGATATAGAGCCTTCCTCAGATAGATGACAGATAGATATAGATATATAGTAAAGAGATAGCTAAAGGAAATATGCTGTTTATTTTCATGCAGAATCAAATAGCTTTAATGACTGGATAAATAGTACAACAGTATTTTTAGTACAAATAAAAGTAATAGGAAATTTATACAAATCTTTGTGTATTATAAGCTAGTCATCACTTTTCCTTTATTTTTCCTTTTAAAATGCAAATTAGTTTTGAACACTTTGATATAAAATTTATATTATTCAGTTCAGATATAAGAAGAATATCACTGAGTTAGGGGGTGGAAAAAAGGGTTCTGAAAGCAGAGATCAGATAAGAAATCAGCAGAAAAAGCAGTAGATGAATATCAAGCTCAAGTTACTTCCATCACATACCCTCTGCACAACAGTTATTATCATTTGGAAGTCCTCCTACTTAACTTATTAATTGACTACAAAATGTGAATGAAGAAAAGATATTATTCTAGGATGTCTTTTTTGTAGTCTATAAAGAAAAGACTCATTAAAGAAAAGAATAATCGTTAGCAGTTATATATAGGAAATGAAACAAGAATGAAAAACCCAAGTACTCACAATTGAACATTTACATCCATTACACACTTTAAGTAAAAGGATTAATAGTAAAAACCAACACACTCAATTCAAAATACACTCTCGTAACAAAGGTAAAAAGGCTTAATAATACAGTAAATAAATACATTTTATGAAAAGGTTTTTATCCTCAGTAAATAAAAGGTGCTTACATTCTAGCAGAATTTTCATCTTTACTTTTTCATTAAAATGTAATAAAGGCATCGTTCCTTATAGAGCTTAAAATATAAAATACTTTCTACCTCTGAGGGATTCATCAAAAAACTGGATAATTTATCATAACCCATTTAGCATAAATGCACTCACCCCCATGCTGGAGTAGCAGCTTGCCAATTTCTACATGTCCGTTTGACAGTGCATCATGCAAAGGAGTCACCCCGTCCACTTGAGTGAGCAGATCTACCTCTGGACAACGTTGCAAAATTTCCTGGACACATACTGTGTTGCCATAGTTACAGGCTTCATGCAAAGGCGTCCAGCCAGCATTGTCTAAATTAGAAATCAAGGCAAATTTTAAAACGGCAAAAGTAGGACTTTTGGTAGTGAAGTATTGATATTCTACTTCCCTTCTCAGTGTGACTTTCTAAGTGCCTCATATACAAATAGAACTCTTTGATAAAAATGCCTAGGGTGTAATCATATTTCTAATTGTAAAAAATAAATTAAAAACTATTTTAAAATATTGATGTTGGGGTCTGATCAAAATATAGATGTCAAAAAATGGTTGTGCACTATTATACATCAATATGTGATGAATTTCTTGGTTTCGCTACTAGCAATACTTTAAAGATATGTTAGGTAAATATACTTAAATGATTTTTCTTAATGTTGAAATTAAACTATTTAATATCACAAATATTAAGACATTGAATTAGACAACAAAGATTTAGAACTTACCTTTAACATTGATGTCTATTCCTGGCATAGAGAGAAGAAGAATCAATTTCTCCACCTGGTTATTTATGCAAGCCCTATGGAGGGCTGTTTCTCCTGCCATAAAAAATTAATAGATTATTCCAGAGAAGACAAGATATCAACTAAAGAAAATAATCAAAGGGCATGAACTAGGAGATCTGGCCCCATGCCAGAAAATTATTTATTGAGTTTTCCTTTTGACTGGTTTAAACATCTCTCACATTAAAAAAAAAAAGAGGGGGGAGGGAACCCCACCAATCCATAGAGCCTCTCTGTTCTATCAGCAATTCAGCAATGAAATTCTACTAAAGGTTTAATATAGGCATTGTCTCCCCCTAGTTCAAGGTTTGAAGTTTCAATCCTGCTATAAAACCCTCAAATGATCAGAGAACACCAAATATACTGGGTTTTGCAGCAATAAAAGTTTAAAGTGCAATTGCCCTCTCTTAAATTTATTCATGAACCTACGTTAAATGTATGGCTCTTTTTTATACAGCATTTATAGCTTAATTCAAATGAATGTTTCTGGCTAAGCATGAGTGCCTCTACACACTCAAGTGTAATTCAGAACTTCAAATCCATTAACAGATGGTTTGCTGCTTCTCAATAGGCTGTCTGGCTTGGCTACAGCAGCACAGAGAAGGAGAAATGGGGGAATCTTAATATAAACACACACACACGCACACGCACATGCACACACACGAAAAAAATCCCTAGTACCATTTAAAGCTGAACAAGAATGACAAATAGAATGGCAAAGTCTTTTCTAGGAGGGGTGCAGTTAGTGCCTGCTGCCTAAAATTGACTACATCCCTCTCTGCTGTAAGCAAGATTAATAAGATATAAGTGACAATTTGATGTAAGGGGAATTTAAAAAAACATAATAACTGCTTTGAAAACAAATGAAATACATATTGAATCAAACTTTCTTGCTATAAAATACTAAGTAGCACATTTTTCCAGTGTTCAGTTTTACAGATTATCTCTGTAACTTCTACCAAAACATTTCTTTAACAAGCATTGAAAAGCTTTCGAAGTTTTTCTCTACTATTTCTCAATTCTCTTCCTCCCTCCAGTTCCTTCTGCTGTTCAGCTTAAAGCCATTCATATTCATTTTACTTTCTGACACAGTAAACAAGGAAAAAGGACACTGTTTTGTGAAGTTAATATCTGAGTTCACATTTAATACATTTTTCATATTTTGAGCCAAACGGGCAGTTATTCTGAATTTGTGATATGCTATTATGAACTCATCTCATGTTGAAAGATGATGAAAGCTTGTTGCCATAATGATAATATTTGTATGAAAAACACGATATAGCTCATAAACAAGAGACTTGGCAATTTACTTTGGCCAGATACAGACTCTTGGTAGTAATTTATAATTTTGAGTTAAGGGGTACCTAAGTAAAATAAGTGCCGGAGTGAATTATTACAACGCTATTCTTGTTACTCCATCCCTTTAGGTACTTAGGTTCCAGTATAGTTAGAACCAAAAGCCAAGCACATTTCATAGTCTGGGCTCAATGCCTGGAAGAAAAGAGTCCATATGCTTAACACAGCTATGTAACATAGCCTACTTCTCATTCTTTGTTCACAAAACGTCTAGGACTGAAAGAGATGAAGACTGAATTATACTTTCAAATCACAAGACACTGATCCTAAGCAGCACAGGTTGAGGTGGAATAGAAAAGTAAGGCAGGCAAGTCTGGAATGAGCTCAACATGAGCTACACAGTGTTTAATATTTGAAAAGGCAGGTGGAGAAAAGAAGGGAGGAATACTCTATTACACCAGGTATTAAACACTTTTTTTTTTTGTATAAATGCCTGTTCACAAAAATAATATGCTCTCCAGGAAGGTATTTCCTGGACCTAGTCCAATATTTAAGTTCAAGCATTCATCAGGGCCAGTGTGTAAAACTTGCAAATACTGACTATAACCACGAAAAGTTCCTAGCATAAATTAATTTAGATACTTGGAATACCTTTTAAATTAGTCTTGTGAAAATTTATCTTTGTAACCAAAGAGGGGCAATTCTCCTTGGAACACGACAATTCTCCTTCTGACTTCTTTTTCAATCTTTTTAATGATGAGGAACATTTAGCAAGATTCAGCTCTCTGAAAAGAAAGTAAGACATAATGAAAGCTTGTTTTTCACCAAGGCGTAGAAGCACAAATTATATGGTGAGTTAAAAAAAAATCTAGCCTTCTTTTAATTTAAACCCCCTTATTCATTCAAATCTTTACTGCTTTCTATTTTTATATTTATTTCAACTGTACAGAAACAAATTTTATGCATTAATTTTCATTTTATTACCCTTGCACCCCCCAACAGCCCACCGAAAAGTTTATGAATATTGAATGTCCAGTAAAGCAGACGAGACCAAGTAAACCATATTTGGCAGAGAGACTAAAGCAAACTGCTAAGATCAAAATGCAGGCCCCTACTCCCTATTCCTATGTTCATATACTAATCCTATCCTCTTCTTCCTAAAAAGATTTCAGGTTTTCTGAATTTTATATAGCATACTTTTAGAGGAGGTTTCTCATTTGGGGAAAGCTATTGTAACAACTCAGAGTATCTCACATGGCGATGCATTCTGAAATCCCATCTATATTATATACAAGTAGTACTTTAAAAATCACAAGGCAAAAATTGTGTGGAACAATAATTTGATGAAGAGTTTTATTTCTTTTGAAAAAGACTTAATAGAAAGTGTGTACCTTGAATTAAAGAAAGTGAAAATGTTGATCATGTGCATTTATAGGTATAAAACTGAGTTTTCTGCTATCAGTATAATTCAGACAACATCTCAGATAGATACAGTTCAAGAAATGCCTAAGAAGAAGAGCTGTACTCGAAAACAAAGCATAGCTGGTATATAAGCATCACTTACGGTAACTCTGGCAGCCCTTCAACTTGTTTCTGTTTAGCACCATTCAGCATAATTAAAGCCCTCTGAGATTCAAAGCAAGGCCGCTGTCCTATTTTCTTTGGTATCTGCATCTTTCCAGTCCCATGCACACCAGTTTTCCCCAAAGCTGGCAAATAGGAATATACCTGTTGCAAAATAATATTATATTGTTTTCTCAACTACAAAAACCTGGAAACAGTAAAAAGAAAATACTTGATTCATTTCACCATTAGATTTAGTTATAATTTCTTGGTTTCATCACTATGGTTGCCACCCTATCTCATATGAACATGCTAAAATATTACGAAAGCTGCTAGTTCCATGTCATTAAGTCAATATGACATACACAAGAAAAATGCCTTCTTCAAAATAATTGTTTTTTTGAATTCAAATTTGACACTCATTTAGGAAAGTTCTTTTGATGAGTCTTATGCCCAACTTGTTATAATTAGCCTATTTTTAGTATTTATGGTTTAAGTACAACTGGTATTTTGTCATTTCCATTTTGGTAATGTCTTCCTTCAACAGAAAAGAAGTCTGGAATAAACGGAATGAGGAGCGCAAAAGTCACTGAAGACAAGGATTGTTGCAAACAGTATTTGCCCAATCTGACCAATTATTAACAAGCATATTTCTCATTTGTTGAAGAAACTGCTGGAGATATTAGACATCAATAATAGCTAAAGATAGCCAAGATAAAACTGGAAAACCTTGGATCAAATCAAGTTTATATGTGTATATACATAGGATAACTGGAATAACCTTTGGCATCATTTGCAAATTTTGCTTTTTAAATACTATGTAGAATGTTTCTGGATCAAGGTCTTTCCAAAATAATAATCTTACATACTGTGGCAAGTGATATAAAGATTCTTGTATAATTTTTCTGTTACCAATTCTTCATTACTCTCAAGTAATTAAAATTTCTATTCACTAATTATTCCATTTTGAGGAAGAAAACTACCTGCTTTTATATATGTTTGAAAGATTTATGATTAATATGCTCTGTCCAATTATTAGAATAAGAATATTTAAAAATTGAATTTATAAACTTACTTCTTAAAAATTAAAAGGACTAAAATAGAGTGGTGCTTACCATTTTCTGAAGAGAGAGTGGCTCAGAAGAAATACTAATGGAACTCTGTAAACACAACTTTTTAAAGACTGCCTCTGCAACAAACATTTGAAGCCAGGAGGAGGAAAAGGAACAAATAAAAATCTCTAATTCCTGTGAAGAAAAGTCTGTAGAAAACAAGAGAAGTAAATATAGTTATTGCTACACCTTACAAAATTTCTTTCTACAGACAATTTCCTTCATGGACCTTATTCATTCAGATGATGATTCCTATACCAGTAAGATTCACCCACATAATTTTAAACCACAAAAAATAGATAATATTCCTATTCCTTGCCCTTCAAGAGAAATTCTTATGGCACATGTTCTCACATTTGAAACAATCATTACTTTTTATTATTTTAAATAAAAGGCTTGAAATTTTATATATACGTATACATACACACATGAATGGATAGATGATATATGAATAGATAGACATGGACTTTTATCACTATACTTTCCAATTAATGTTAAAGATCTCTTCCCACAATAGGGCTGTGTCTTTGGAAAACTGGTACTTGGTTTTTAAATGGGCACACATGTATTTAATTTGCACTGATTAGTCTTGAGCTGATAGGAAGACATTTTTCCCCAACAACATCCATGAATCCTATCACTGCAGAGAAGGAGGAAAGGTAAAGAAGAGGGATAAGGTAAGACAAGAGAATGCATAAGAATTTCCTTAGAAGTCTGCACCCACTGTACTATATCAAGTGTGGGAAAGGAGTATAATTTTAAATGACAAAACAAACAAACAACAAAAACACCAAGAGTCTCAAATCTCTTCATTCTAAAATCCTCAAGTTCTCCAATAATATGGAAATACATAAATATATACATGAATTGAAAGTGATAAAGGACTGAAGTGACTATTTCCCTTGTAAATTTAATGTTATGAATTGTCTATTAATACTCTCTACTTAAGTAACAGAATGGATAATACACTGGAATGGTAAAGAATAATCAATCAATAGGATACTAAAAAAGCTAAAATTAAGCAAAACAGGATGAAAAACGTTGATATACAATAAGGCAGATTAAAATTAACTACAAATAATGGAAGAATAAAGAATTAGAAAAAGTCAATAAAATCAGCAAAATAACATAACAGGTCAAAATACATTTTAAAAATTGGACAGAATAATAAACTTAATAGCAATATAAAGCTTAAAATTTGAAGTCTCTACTCAGGAGCTGAGTTCCCTTGGCTGAGCAGACTTCGCAGACACCCAGTGAAATCCTGTCGTTCTCAGATCCCTTCCCGAAAGGCTAGGGCCTCTGGTGTCCTTGCAGTCCTTGCCTGACTTTCAATGAGGGAAGGAGAGTTGGGGTGGGATGGGGGTGGGGTGTGGAGAAGAACAACAGTTTAAGGAGGAATTTTGCCCCTGGGAACATTTGGCAATTTGTGGTTGTCACAACTGGGGAGAGAAATATACTGGCAACGTAGTAGGCAAAGGCCAGGCATGCTACCAACTGTCCTACAATTCACAGGACAGCCCCTCACAATAAAGAATTATCTGGCCCCAAACATAAACAGTGGCCAGGCTCAGAAAGAAACTGCCTGGACTAAAGAGATCTGAGGTTCTTGCTTGTGGCAGACTGCCATATGGGCAAATGGCTCCAGTCAGATGTTAAATAGATCCACCTAGCCCCACACAGACATATGGTTGCTGAATTCAAACAATCCTGTCCAAATATGGCCTCAGAGATATAATTTATAAGAACTGGAAACAAGAAAGGAGTTATCTACAACTTTTTGTTACAACTGACTGCTTACAACCTACTAGGCTGCTAGTATTATCTGAAACTATGCAAGCAATAAACTGAAGGATGAGCAGCAAAAGATCTTTTCAATATTAAATCTCTAGTTATACACATTAAAAAAAAAGCACATCTATCATCACAGACTTTACTACAACCAACTGATCTTACGTATCAACTCTAAGCAGAGGCAAAAGCAAAGCAGAAATAACTTGTACTGTACAGTGCAAAAGCAACGATCCCACAGTGGGACTTCTAAATGGAGTTATTCACCTAGAAATAACATTTGGTAGCTTTAAAGATATAGCAAATACAAACTATAATGGATCCACATATGACCAGGTAACACACACTTGAAGGGAATGATCAATAAGAGATGAACAAGAGCACTTAAAGAAACTTAACCCCTGATTGACATGTACACACTGCTCTATTTAAAATGGATAACCAGCAAGGACCTAGCGTACAGCACAGGGAACTAGCTCAATATTATGTAAACCTAAATGGGAAGAGAATTTGAAAAAGAATAGATACATGTACATGTAAAACTGAATCACTTTGCTGTACACCTGAAACTAATACAACATTGTTACTCAACTGGACTCCAACATAAAGTAAAAAGTTAAACAAAAAAAAAAGAAGAAAGAAACTTAACCCCTGGACTTTAAGACCTTCAATGGCAGGATCACCTCACAGCTAGTAGGTTAGTAGCTTGCACAGAATAAACATTCAGTACTTAATAGATAAAATGAATGAAGACTGGCAGATAGCAATAACTGGAGAGCCAAGCCAAGATGATCTTTAAGAAAGTTACTTAATCATGCCACTCCCTTTTAAAAATGGTTTCTAACCCCTAAATAGGGCTTAGAAGTTCCTACTCAAACTCCACGATTACTTTTTTGGCTTTACTGTGGCCACTCTTCTCCTTTCTGCTTGTCATCAGCCAGGCATCAGAAGATTTCAAACAGGCCCAACTCTTTCCTATCTCTGAGTTTTAGTAAATGTTGTGTCTTCTGAATGGAATACACTTCCCTGACTCTGCCAAACTCCTACTTATCCTTCAGGTTTTGCTCTCCATGACCACTCTACATAAAATAAGTTCATAAAATAAGTTCATCCAACACCTAGTTTTTCTTATTTGGAGCACTTAGCATTTTAAAATGATGTATTTACATTATTAATTACAGTCTGCCTCTCCCACTGAAAGCTCCAAAAAGGCAAGGATCATGTTTTGTTTCCCTCTTCCACTGTATATGAAGTGTTTACCTCAATGCCTGGTAGAATGCCAATAAAAATTTGTTGAACAAATGAAGGCAACAGAAACATTTTGATTGAGATGATTAGTCAAATTATAAAAATGTATATTTTTGGAAAAGGTCTGAAGCATGGAGAGGGATTAAAATAGAGAGTAAAAAAAAAAAAAGCCAATAAAGGTTTGGAAAAACTCTCAGGAAAAGATAATGACGTAGCCTGAGAAAGGCAAAGGAAGCTTTATTAAAGTTCTCTAAAGATGTGAAAAATATTATAGTAAATTCTGATGACATGTTTTCTTCCCAGTTAAAACAGGAGAAGAAATAAACTGAAGTTAAGGATTGACAAACTATGTCTTGCTGCCTATTTTTATGAATAAAGTTTTACTGGAACACAGCCATGTTGATTTATGTACTGTGTATCACTGCTTTCTTAGTGCAGAGTTGAGTGGTTGGGACAGAGATGGTAGAGCTGAAAAGCCAAAAATATTTACTATCTTATATTTTATCAAAAACAGTTTGTCAACCCTAGTTTAAGCCAATACATCAGGAATTTCAATTAGGCACAAAAAAGAAATTTCAGATCTTGATGCTAAAATATAGAAAGGGATATAAGGAAACTCTTTCTGTTCAAAGTGCTTCGGAACAAGAGAGAATGGCATCTATGTGGGACTGCTGGACATGAGCTCTGATGGAAAGAAGAAAGAATTTTACTTATCTACTGAAATATCTTCTGCCATAATTTTCTACAAAACAATTAACAACTAACAACAATTTTACTAAACTAATTCAATAGATGTGAATCTGAGTAGTACCATAGTATGTATTTTATACTTTTGGACTAGAAAAAAAACAAAACATCGTTTGTCATAAATGAGAAAGATGGACCAGTATCTTCAGCTGGAAGCTATATAACAGCCAAATTATAAAATCTTTACTAATGACTTAGGAAAAGCAAATAATAGTTTAACTGAGCTGAAGAATAATGCAAAGACATGGTCAAACAAACAAACATACAAACTACGGAGTATCTACAGAGAAAAAGAAATGGTTCTCTATCAAAAGAGCAAAATATTGACCAAAAGGACATTATCAGAACACCTGGTTCACTTGTAGGGATGAATATAATACAAGCTCTGTATTATACAGTTTAACTTTGCATATTAGCTGTAGAAAAGCTACTGCTCTCTTAAGGATAAACTATTCACTTGATTTCTATCTCTTGACAAAGGCTAAAAATCAAGATGTACTAACAAAAATTTAGGAAGATTAATTTGAACCATTTTTAGATATGCATGTTAAATTTTTAAAACTGCCTACCTATGGCTTAATTGGAAGTCTAAGAAACCAATTGTGTGGTGCCTTGAGAAGAGAAAGGAAAGGCTTAAACACACAGTTCAAATGGGGATATAGTTTAAATCTCTTGTAGTTTTAAATATTAGTGATCAAACATATTGAGAGCAAAGTAATCAGTCTGTCGACAGGATTACAATGGTAACATTAAAGTCAGTCAGCTTAAGTCAGTCACAGGCTCAAATCTGTTGAGTTTAAACTTGTCTTCTGAAAACTGGGAGTAACAGTGGATAACAATGCCTTGCTTTAAAGTGAAGGGACATTCGATTATGAGCAAAGAAAGCATTAAAGCTGATGCATAACATGTAGTAGAACCTTGTTAACACAAGGCTCATTATTTCATGCATTTGGCTAAGATAAGTTATATTTTCCCTAGAGGTAACCAATACACACCGGAAACAACACATATAAATACACTGATAGTCTGTAAAGGCACTGCTAATTCTATCCTGGGGTCCCCAAACTCAAAGAAGTTTCATTATGGAATGAAAACAGGGAATCCTTTTAGCTGAATGTTTAGTTCCCATGCTAGCAAATAATGCCAGAATTCTGCTGTTTCTAAAATGGAAAAAAAGAAAGAAAAAAAAAAGATCTAGTAGGAATGGTGGGAAAGAAATGATAAGAAAGGGTTCTGAAGGAAGATTGAATTTGAGCTAAGAAATGTTAAAAAGTCATGCAACAAAGGACAGCTACTTCACAAAAGGAACAGTAATCACCCCTCAGCTCAATGAAAAAGAAAGAGGAAAAAAAGAAGATAAAATGCTTTAGATAAAAATCTTCTAACTTCAGTAGTATAAAAAGAGACCTCTCTTTGCAGAGGGCATCATCGAATAAATCCTGAACCCAGTTAGAGCCTGGATTTCTATTCTAGAATCTCTCTTCAAAGTATTAAAGTGATTGACAGCATATTCAAGAACTTTTTCTTTTATATAAAACCAAGATGCAATGAAACACGTGTGTAACAAAACAGAATACTTACTTAGCAGTCTAAAATATTTTTAAGTATATAAAAATCATCTTTTATATTTGTGAGGCACAAAAGTTCACTTACTTTAAAATATGTTCATTTTAGAAATTTAGAAAGGAAGGAAAGAAAAGAAGGGAGGGAAGAAGGAAATGGTTCATAGGGCCCTGAAATGGCTTTGAAGTGTAAGAATGAATATACACGTTAATACCACTGTAATAACTTTGTATGTGGACAGATGGTTACTAGACGTATGATGGTGATCATTTCCTAATGTATGCAAATGTCAAATCATGTAGTACACCTGAAACATAATATTGTACATCAACTATATTAAAAAAAAAAGAATGTACACATAAAATCTTATAGAAGCCTGGAGACCCAAAAGAGTTAGGTAGAACCTTTCATAAGGTAAGCATGTGAAGATGAGTTCTGTCATCATATTGCTTAAGTAATATTCCTATTACTTTAGAGGAAACTTTAAAATTAGACAATGCGGGGAGGAGGAAGAGTGAGAAAATTATACATATGTATTACTTTTATTTGCTTCATCCATGCTAGTTTGTTAGATCGCCAGACTCAATGGAAAAGAAATATGGCAGCTTTTTGTTATAATAAGAAAAATTACACAGCAACAGGTACATGGGGAAAATGTTTTAGCCAGTGATATAGCCCAAGTTAATCCAAGTGGCTTTATAACATAGTAAGTATTCTGATCCAAAGATTTTCACTTTTTAATACTGTTAAGTATTTATGCAGGAAGAGACCTGGAAACTGTTCATAGGGCGCAGACAACATTACAGATAATGCTTTCTAGGTGAACAATTAGAAGTATTAAAGGTACTGAAAATAGTTTCTACCATGTGAGATTCTAAAACACCAAACATTAAAAAGCAAATCTATCTCTTCAATGAAAAGAGAATAAACTGATTTTAAATTTGTCTAAATATTTACTTTCACAGAACAGCTTAATTTTAATATTTTGTTGTAGGATTAAGGAAAACATTAATAACATTATATATAATAATTTATTTCCATGTACTATTTTCCATGCTCTATTAAATTTTTATGAAAGCATCAAAATACTATTTTTGAATAATAAATGATATGTGCGGGGAAGAAGGCTCATGTAACATAGACACACTTACCATCACATGAAAGGGAAACGTAACTTCCTAAGTCATCAGACATGTGTCGCATCACGTTTCTACCCATCTTAAGACCAAGGACAATCCAATAATCTATTGCTGCTCCAAGAATTCCAGTCAATAAGTAAGCTAGTTCATGTTTGAAGACCTAACATTGAGATCGGAAAAATATTACTAAAACATACTGAAATGTATTATTTCTATTATTTTGAATACTTGCTGAGGCAAAACATAGCTATTTAAAAAAACAGGGTATGCTAATGCCAAAAGGTATTCTTAAGAAACCTAGCAAACTAATTCCCTCTTTCCATTCTCTCCATCTCCTTCCTTCCCTCCTTCCTCCCCTGATCTATATCTACATCTAAATCTGTATCTGTATGACAAAACAGTTAATAAAACAAATTTTCCAGGACTTATATATGGATAGTTTGTAACAATCTTTTAAGATAACTTTATCCAATGGTGTCAAGTGCTTTAGTCAGGCAATAATTCCATTAAAACAATGAGGAAGTACTTGGCTTCTGTGTATTTCTGTTAACAAGAATATATGACTATAAAAAAAAGAGATTTAGCCACTCCTACTGTTTATGTACAAAATTAACCTTTACATTTCCCTAAATGGCATTCGCCAGAAAAAGACATGAAAAACACAATGCATACAAGCTTTAACAAGCAAGACTGTACTTTGTTGTAAAAAACAAAAAAAATCGGCTCATCAAATTTTAATTATTAAATTATATACCATTACCTAACTTAGAGGTATAGATATCAGTTTTAAAAGTATACATATTCTTTTATATCATCATTTATATATTAACGATATTAAACTACTGTAAGAAATACAGCAAGGCACACAAACCTTACTTACAATAAGCATGCTTCACACTGTGTTTAAAAATATCTTTCTAATCCATAAACTATGAAGATGAAGAGGTGTGAAAATAATATTTTTAAACACCTTTCATTTAAACATAAACACTTTTCCACAATGACATTAAAACTAGTTGAAATTCCTGTATTTTTGGTATTTGTTGTCTAGGCGTGTTGGATGCGTGAAAAAAATCACTAAATTAACAGTTGGGGAGAAGCCATGTGAAAGGGTTTTAATAAATGTTATATCTAAATACATAACTGCTATGTTCTGCCCCATACTATACCTGATATGAGATTACTGACAGAGAAATCTCCAGCACTTTGAACCCTCAGTGACTATAGGATTTATTTCTTCTGCCCTCAGCAGACAAGGTTCTTACAGGTACGTACAGCATTTCATTAAGGCATCATTCCTAGCGCAAGAAGCTATTAAATGATTTCAGAACTGAAGTGCTGTTTTTGGGTTGTTGCACAAACAAGGACAAATGGTCAAGCAGCACATACATCAGGCCCGCTGAAACAGTGTTTATTGAGGGAAAACCCACAGAGACAGGATCTTCAGCAGGTGCCTAGGTCCCCTTTTGCCCTACCACACTGTTGGGTAGCAGACGGTATTCTGGCAAGGCTGGATATCAGAATGTGGGAGAGAGACTCTGAAGAATGGGACGAAGGGGATTTTAAGCTGCATGATTAGGGAAGCACTGCCCTTCTGATACGATCAGGCGCCAAGATAAGGAACTCTGAACACAGCCTGATCCTGTCAGGTCAGGATTCGTGAGTGGGCATCAGCAGGACCCCTTCTCCGGTCTTGATCAGAGGGCTGAGTTTAAGCCTTGCAGTTGTAGTTGTGTGCCATGGGAAGTGAGCAGCAGGACTGGCCATATCAGCAGGCTGGGGAAATACCCACACCTCCCTTGGGCCCTGACAGGTGTCAAGCCTTGCAGCTGACCAGAAATTTTAAGTATGGGTCTTAGCCAGTCTTCAACGAACTTTGCAGGAAGCCAACTCCATTCTTTGCAAAGCCAAAATGTAGATGATCACTCTGAGCGATTTTACCTCTCATGGTTCAACTTATCAAGAGAACATAAAACAGGACAATGAAAATCTCTGTTTAAACTAGCAAATGATCATGTCAATATCCATGCCACAGAATGTTCCTTCCAACATAATGTATATCTGAATATCAGCAATGACACTTCTCAGGAAGAAAGCAAGAGACTACTACATTTTGATTTCTCAAAGTATTCCCCCATCTCAATCAGGGTTACTTCAGCTCCCTGGTCCTAAGACTCTGGATAGGGAAGATGAGGTTAGCACATAGAGCTAAGCCTCATATAAACAACAATCTAGCACTCTATCAAGTAAAAATAACATAAAACCAACCAGGTAAGACTCTCTCTTTCCTGATGCAAATGTATGTACATGTGTACCTGACACCACAAATGAGTATCAATATTGCTTACTATTCAATTCACCTTGACATTATTGTTATTAAGCAGTTAGAGATAGGTACGTCTTACAGTACCTGCAAGGAAAGACTGTGGTTCCTTTACCATGGTAAGAAAAAATTTGCCAAAGTTATTCTACCTGTGTGTCATTGGCTAAACATACCTACCACATACCACATATACATCATAGAAAATTTTTATATAAAAAGATACTTTCAAATCAGGTTCTTGGATCCTTTTACACTACTTTCTTAACTGTGACACTCACTATAACCATAGGAACAAGACACTGTGCTATGGACTGTACTCACTGTAATGTAACAATGCTACTATTTCTAGCACCATGGATATATACGCTTTGGAAGTGGATTAGTGGGAAAATGGCAAAAAAAACATCAAAAGAGAAAAGCTTTCTTGGAATACCAAAATGTTTGCTAAAGCTGAAAGAACAGAACATAAATACCCTAAGTATTAACAAAGAAATGAAAGACAGATATGATTTGCACATATGACATATATTTACCTTAGATCTCCCTTCTAATAGGGAAAGGCTATTAGGAGACATTCTGTCAATACAGTACTCTATTATCTACCAGGACTAGTAATCTTTAGTTTACAAACTTGGCAATCTTCCAAAAATTGACCAGTATATAATGCAGAACAAACTTGATTCTTGGCCTCTGACTCTCAGGTTAGGGCTTTCCACAATATCCCACAGCAATAGATGACAAACTGCTCCTCTAGTACCTCTGGCAGAAAGATGCAAACATAATGTACATACTGTGCCTCTTCCTATTTTAAACAGTGATATGTGAAGTAAGAGAAAGTATGCTGCAGTGGAGACTTGGCCACTAGTCAAGGTTTTGCCCTAAGAAGCTGTGATACCTTGAATAAGTTACTTATATTCTTTAGCCTCAATTTCCTTATCTTTCAACAGAAACTAGCTTCCATTTCTACCAATAATTGTAGGGTTATGGTTAAATAGTATTTAAGGACATCCACAAAGAAAAGCAGAACTAACCACCAAGCTTAGGAAAATGTGTACCTCCTCCATAACCTTGACACATCCCACCTCTGCTCTTTGCCAAGGAAAGCCCAAAGCTTTCTCAGATTATGACAATGAAATTCATTGCCACTGTGTCACTCTGCAATACATTCTGATTGACATTATGACAAAACAATATTAGCATAAACTGAGGACTTCTGTTTAGCTAATGACTTAAATTGAATGCTTCAACTAAGCAAATCAAGATACAAATGCTTTACAGTGCAGAAAATGATGTCTGGGAACATGCATGGAATTCTTGAAATTGGAAACTGCCAAAAAGATTTAATTAAGTACAATAATGAATTCTAACACATAAAGTACCACAATAAAAAAACAGTTTATATGAATTTAAGCAATTCAAATGTTAAATAAAATATTAATTTGCAAAGTTTAAAACCAGTTCTCGTATTACAACTGATGGTACAATTTATGGTACATTGCTTCACAAATGTTACATTTATTTATAAATCTGAACAAAAATCTTCAAGTTAAATATGTATGAATTTGTTACTATTTACATTAGTATTTCCTAAGTAGATTCTTATCTGTGGTAGTCCTTTGGTGATTTAGTAAAACTGTGAAAACATCCGTTTTATTATTGTTTTCAATTATAAAAGAGCAATTTTATTTATATAATCAAATGGATAAAAAAGAAATGCTCCTTAAAGATGAAATATTTTCTATCCTTAATGATTCTATTGTCTAAACAGTAGAAAAAAGGCAGATGATAATCAGGATTTTATCAGTTTTAGCTTAGACATCTAGTTATACCCAGAAACAATCCTCCCTTTTTAATGCCAATTAAAAAAAAAAAAAAAAAAGCCCTGAAAAGAATGTTTTCTTTAAAGAATGCCTCATACACTCCCTAAATAGAATTTTTAAAAATCAGTAAGGGGTTCTAATAATGGAGGCCTAGGTAATTCAGATAAACCATCTTATAGAAGAAAACTTAAAATGTTGAATAAAATATGTAAAACATCTTCAGTAAAGTTAAAAGGAATTGCTCAGCCAAGATCTAGGAGAAGGTAAAAAACAAGTGAGGCATTCAAAGCTAGCTGACTTTGCCCTAAGGACATTTGCTGACCCCAGAGAAAGAGCTGATACACAGTTTGGAGCCTAGGGGAAAAAGGAGTATAAAAGTCATAGCTCAAGGCCTAATGCCCAATACTCTGACACCCTGCAGGGCTTCAGTCTCAAAGCAAGCATGAATCAGAAGCAAAACAACATGTATCTGTGGCCCTGTACTTTACTTTGACTATCCAGGAACCCTTGAACCACACAACAAAAATTTTCGCTAGAGGAAGATATTCTGTGTCTTTGCCACAAACTATTTCTACAAATAATTTTTCAAATGCAATTTACGGCACACAGTCAAACATAACTAGCTTGCAAGAGAATATAAAAGACATGAAAGAAGGAAACAGCAGAAACAACAAATACAAACTGACTCACAAAAACGTCAAATATGGAATAATCAGATGTAGACTGTAAAATAACTATTATCGCCATGTTCAAAGACAAAAGAAAACCTTGAAAACTTCGTAGGGAACCAGAAACCATAAAAATATATCATAGTAATTTGGAAGGAGAAAGTCTAAAACTGGGAAAAATACAAAAAATAAAAAATGCAATAGCCATGTTTATCATATTAGATACAGCTGAAAAGAGACTAGTGAACTAGAAATTGGACGAAAACACTATCCAGAATGCTCCAAGTACAGAAAAAAATGGAAAATATAGATGAGAGGGTAAAACACACAGAGGATACAAAGAGGTGTGACATAAATTCATTTGGAACTAAAAAGTAGAGGAGCGAAAAAGGATCAGAGGAAATAAATTAGAAGAGAAACTGTAAGAATTTTCCTTAAGCTAGAAGGGACTTCATGGCTATTTAACACCAGAGGTCTCCATGCCATCTACTATGTTTTCTATCCCCAAAGAAAATATTACCTAGCTAGCAATTATGAAGATATATCAGTCATGAATAACAAGAAGGCATCACTGTATATAAAGCAGACACTGTTTAAAAAAAAAAGAATAAATTCCCAAGGTAGAGTCAGAGGAGTTAAAACATTTAAGCTTGACCTAATAGGTGACAGAGAAAAATGTAGAATAACAGAGAAAACACATTTTGGCCTCTAATCTTATATGAGGTCAAAAAAAGTTGAGTTAATTTCAGAAAGTGGAAATCATATAGGGCTCATTTTTTAACTATAATTTACTATTAGATATTAATAACAAAAGAATAGACAAACAAAATCTGACAACTAAAAGCCATCCATTTAAAAGTTTTAAAACACTCTTTTAAAATATTTCTTGGATCAAAGGGGAATTTGTAATTGACAATAAAAAACACTTTGAAAAAAACAATAAGAGCACCCGAGATTAAAGTATCAAAACTTGAAGAATGAATCTCAAGTTCCACTCAAAAGGCAATTTATATTAAGTGTACATATTAGAAATAAAGACTAAATAGAAAAAAGATTCAAATATTCAAGATAGAAGAGAAAAAGAAAGGAATTAAAAAAAATGAGCAGAAATTAATGATATAAAAATGTTAATAATAAAGTCCCCAAAAGCTCATTTTGAAAGGAAAGGTGACTAACACTTATTATGCACCTAAAATGTGGGGCAGTATGTTGCTATGCACTTTACATATTTTCTGCATTTAATTTTCCCAGTTACCCTTCATATAGATAATATACTAAAATCACTGCATGCTGATTTTCTAACAACAAGCAAAACCTACTTATGAAGAAATGGTTCAGGAAATAACTCTTAACATCCAGAAAGGTGTTTTAAAAAACAAGTAGAACTTTTTTAGTACCAAAAAGTTGTATGGATTCACTCAATTTTTATAAACACAAGTTCCTTAAAAATTGAAATGTACAAAAATAAAAAAATCTAGAGTGATAAGTAACTATAGATTTCTTAACAGTAATGGTCAAATAACTGTCCAAATGTGGATGTAGCACTACAGCCAAGTGTGAGATGACAAAACCAGCCTCCAAGAATCTTTACCTTAAAATTAGATAAACGAAGTAGAAAACGATGTATTTGGGTGCATGTTAATTTGTCTCAAGTAATTCAAAGAATAAAGGGAAGAAAAAAGACACATACTTCAAAGAAGTACTTTTTTCCATAGGCCAATATTCATTTGTAAATTAATCCTACTTACATCACTAGACTTGCATTTTTCCTTGTGAGAATATATAGTCCACTCCAAAAGCATATTTATTGGTTTGGTTAAAAGCCCAGATGTCTCGCTTCCTGACCAAAAGATTTCAAGAAGAACTGCCTTTCCTGTTATTTTCAGACTCTGAGAATCTGACCAGTCATACAACCTAATAAAAATATGAATGAGAAGTATATCTTTATGCCAATTTGACCACTACAGTTATTAGGCATAATATCTGCTAATTTGACCATTATGGTTATTAGGCATAATATTGTCATAAAACAAAAAAATTCTAGCAATTTCTGAATATAGAAGTCTATTAATATATAAGAATTATAATATCTAGTTATAATAAACAAAATTTTTTAAATGGCTTCATTTCAACATAATCATCAACAAGTACACACTAATGCAACTGCAGGTTTTAGAACACAGGCAGAACTTACAGATATTATAGATTCAGTATTAAACCTGGTATAGCTTTTTACTTAAGCATTCAATTACGAAAGAATTCAAAAATATACAAATTCTGAAAAATAAAAAGTCTTACCTATCCAAATGTGTAAGTTAGTGAAAAGTAAAAATGTGAAGTAAGGAAACATGAAAAAAGCATACAAACCTTTATAGCTACTGAAGGACTGAATCTAGACATATGTTTTTAAAATAAACCTATATACTTGAAACTAGAAAACAAGGTGTTTTTTTAGAAATATGTAGATAAATAATTAGAAAAATGGTACATAAGACAATATATAGAAAAAATGTTTTTTGGTGATTAAAACTTACTTTTGACTCAGATGTCGGACTTCACTTTTAACTAAATTAAAGAAAAATTTGAGCAGTGTCAGGTGGAGCAACTTAGAGCCAATAATATTTTCTGAAATTTGATGACAAAAACTTTCACTGAAAAGGCAAGACCTGGAAAACATGAACCCAACAATCATATAACATGCAACAACTCATTGAGTAATTTGTGAGCAAAGTATTTCTTTCTTCAGAAAATCATTGGAATTTTAATAAAGCTTGCTCTAACAAAATATAAAGCAAATTCAACAAAATTTTATTAATAATATATTTTCTTCCTTTAAAAATTAAACCCTGTCAAATACCCCATGACAGTTAATTTTCTAATAATAGAGATCTAATTTCTCTATTTTTCAGTGATTGTTAATGGTTAACAACCATCTGGTACTCTCCCCTTGTATTCTTTATTTCACTGAAAAAGAAAAAAAACTATGAATTTCATTAAACCATTTTGATTCAGATGACCAGTTACACTTTCAATTTATAATACTCTCTATAATCCTCCTCTTACTCAAAATTATTTCATTTTTCATTATTTAGTAAAATGAAGGTCATATAGAGCTATTTTTTTTGAAGTTTTAAAAATTCAGGATTTATTTTCTTTCCATCTTCTGCAGCAGTCCTATCCAACAGAACTTTCCATGATGATGGATATGCTCTATTGAACACCTGAAATGTGGCTTGTGCAAAACTGAGGTGTTGAATTTTTAATTATTTAATCTTAATTAAATTTAAATATAGTCACATGTGGCTAGTGGCTATGGGGTTGGATGGCACAGTTCTACAGTATTTGTTTGTTTCTTTGTTTTTTTGCGGTATGCAGGCCTCTCACTGCCGTGGTCTCTCCCGTTGCAGAACACAGGCTCTGGACGCGGAGGCTCAGTGGCCATGGCTCACGGGCCTAACCGCTACGCGGCAGGTGGGATCTTCCCGGACCGGGGCACGAACCCATGTCCCCTGCATCAGCAGGCGGACTCTCAACCACTGCGCCACCAGGGAAGCCCTACAGTATTTTTTAAAAGAGAACATAAAATTACTCAGAACTCCAGGACTAAGAGAGATAGTGCAGGCAACAACATTTATTACAATTTTCTTCCAACTTCATTACCAATTATACCAACAATGTACTTATAACTCTGTACCTCTGTCTCCATCTTCCCCATCTATTTTGAATACCACACTCGCAGATTAGGAGGGCCCTTACAGCTATTAAATGTAACAATCCATTTAATACTCAAATCTGTTCTAAAAGATCCTCCTTGACCATATAGTTATTCAGTCTAACTGAAAACTGCCAGAGATGGATACCATAGCATCTTTCCTCTTTTTCTAAAAACACACATTATGAAATATTTCAAAAATACACTCAGGGACTTCCCTGGTGGTGCAGTGGTTAAGAATCCGCCTGCCCACGCAGGTCCGGGAAGATTCCACATGCTGCAGAGCAACTAAGCCCGTGTGCCACAACTACTGAGCCAGCGCTCTAGAGCCCACGAGCCAGAACTGCTGAGCTCATGTGCCACAACTCCTGAAGCCCGCATGCCTAGAGCCTGTGCTCTGCAACAAGAGAAGCCCCTGCTCGCTGCAACAAGAGAAAAAGCATGTGTGCAGCAACGAAGACCCACTGCAGCCAAAAATAAATAAATAAATTTATAAAAACAAAAATACGGGGCTTCCCTGGTGGCGCAGTGGTTGAGGGTCCGCCTGCCGATGCAGGGGACACGGGTTCGTGCCCTGGTCTGGGAGGATCCCACATGCCGTGGAGCGGCTGGGCCCGTGAGCCATGGCTGCTGGGCCTGCGCGTCTGGAGCCTGTGCTCTGCAACAGGAGAGGCCACAACAGTGAGGGGCCCGTGTACCGCAAGAACAAACAAAAACAAACCAACAAACAAAAAACAAAAATACACTCAGAAGTAGACGAGTATCACCCAGCTCATCTGTATTCCTACCACTTTCCTGGGAACCTTCCCTGAGACTCCCAACAGACCCAATTATTTTGTAATTAAACCTGGGTATCTGTTTATTAAAAAGTCTACTTTTAAGCTGCCTGAATTCCATTTCCTGTAGCATCAATTAATTCATCCAAGCATTTATAAGGCACTTATTATGTTCCAGACATTATAAGCACTGAGGAGGGAGATGTTTAACACTGAGCATCTACTCTTCTGAAAGTCAGAGGCTGCATACACTGCTGGTGGGAATGTAAACTGGTGTAGCCACTATGGAAAACAGTATGGAGATCCCTCAAAAAATTAAGAGCAGGACTACCATAAGATCCAGCTATCCCACTTCTGGGCATTTATCCAAGAATATGAAAACACTAATTTGAAAAGATATATGTACTCTTCTGTTTATTGCAGCATTATTTACACTAGCCAAAATATGGAAACAATCTTAAGTGCCCATCAACAGATGAATAAATCACAATGTGATACATACACACACACACACACACACACACACACACACACACACACACAAAAGAATACTATTCAGACATAAGAAAGAAAAAAATCTTGCCATTTGTGACAACATGGCTAGATCTTGAGAGTATTATGTTAAGTGAAACAAGTCAGACTGAGAAAGACATATACCCTACGATTTCACTCATGTGGTATATAAAAAACAAACAAATGACCAAAATAATTGAGCAAACCAGACCAAACCAAAACAAACACAGATATGAACAGAGTAGTGGTTACCAGAGGGGAAGGGGCAGGGGGGTGGGTGGAGAGAAGGGGATCAACTGTATGGTGACAAATGGAAACTCAATTTTTGCTGATGAGCACACTGTAGGTATACAGAAATAGACATATAATGTACACATGCAACAAATATATTACAAACCAATGTTACCACAATAAATTAAAAAAAAAAGTCAGAGGCTGATTTAAGTGAAAAACTTAACTCAAAGGAAAGGGCAAGAGATAGGAAGTGACATTTGACTTGCATTTTAAAGGACAATTAGGAGAGGCCAGGTATTTATAGGGTGGCAAGAATGGAGGTTTATATAGACAGATAAAACATAAGAGCAAAGGGATAAGAAATGAAAATAGTTCAGTCATTGGGCATGCCTGGGAAAATGATGAATAGGGCTAAATCATGAAGGGTCTTACATGTTTTGCTAAGGAATTTAAAATGTTTTCTACAGGTGATATGTGTGTTGAAGGACTTTTATCTGGGAAATGAAAAGACCACTTTGGAAAGAGCATACTGGTGTACTTTGGAAGATAAAGGGAAAAAGTAGGATCAAGATCAATAAAGTGGATATTGCAACAGTTTACATAAGAAGCAATGAAGGCTTTTTAAATAAAGGTGATGACAGCGAAGGAAGAAACAGATTTGTAAATTAGGAAGAATGGCAAATATGTAAACCATATATGCTCACATCCTACACCTATGTTAGAACAGTACTGTGTTAGAATTGTGTTTATACCTTCAAAAGTGTGGGAACTGTTCTTTTATCTTTTTACCCCTGAAACATAGCACAATGCCTGGCTCCCAGTAGCTATTCAATAACATTTTTTGAAAGAATAAGTAAATGCATGCTAGCTTGCTGATTAGCCTCCTTCAAATATAACACAACCAAGATGGTAGGTAAATCCCTATGATCTCCAAGAGGTAACCAAAGATCTAGCTTTTGCCTGGCTAGTCAAGTATCCTTTCTCTTACTACTATGGACCGCCCTAAAACTGAACATTTGGATAAAAATAAAGTACTTCCCTGACAAAGGAAGGCTATCAGATACAGAGAGCTATCAGAGAAGACATAGAAAAATGATTACTTCTGTTTGAGAGAAAGAAGCAGAAATAGGAGGGATTTCTGAAGAGATTAACATATGGAAAACAAAGGAAGGTTCTAGGCAGATGACAGCATGTGCAGAGGCATGAAAGAGATGACATATTTAGGAAACATTAAGTTCAGTTTCAAAATTCAAATTTCTAGCTGAAAAAATATAACAGAAACACTAAAACAGATATTGTATACAGTTACAAATGTTTATACTGTTGATAACCAAAATTTTATGATATTCATTATCCAATGAATTCATTTTCTTAATTTTTAAAATATGCAAACTTATTTTGTTAAAAAATAAATAATGATTTGGCATTCCTGTGAGCCATTTCATATATTTATTAAACATTTTTTAAAAATAAAATGATCGACAAACATGACCAACTTAGACTTGGCCTTTGCAATAAATACAACACACAAACATTACACACACAAAAAATTTTTTTCTAAAAAGAAATGTACTTCTTTTATCAGTATCTAAAAAATACATAGCAGAACACTAACTATATGAAATTTAACATCCTCACATGTGGAATTCCTTACCTGATAAGCACTTCTATTAGAGACCATGCCCCTTTCATACAAGTTGGACACTGAAACAATTCTAAGTAATATCTTGACATGGCTGGGGACTTCCAAGGAGGGTGAAGGTGAAGAAGAGCTGACAATATATGAAAGTATCGACCAGAAAACGTATCTATGTTATCCTATTATTTAAAAATAAACAAACAAATAAAACACAATAGCTAAAAGTACAGTTTTACCAGCTAATTTAGTTTAAAACTATAATAACCCAGACCTAACTTTCTTGGCAAAAATATGTGTTTGGACAAAGGAGAACAGATGGAAGCATGATGTTTAGCTAATTGAATACTGCAACTGAGAGAGAGGCACACTCTAAATATGTACCTACATATTAGATAATCCTAGCTATTGGGACTAATCTATATCATATGTCCATTTTACTTCTCATGATTATAGTGTGATAAAAAGAGTTCCCAAATGTGACCTGAAATGAACTGAAGAAACTTTACATGTAACATTCTGACTTATCACCAGCATTAGTCTGACATAGCTTAAACCTGTTGTTTCTTCAAATTGTCACCTTGATGAAGAATATGACTAGAAATCTACCTTTGAAAAGCTGTTCCTATTGGTTTTCACAATAGGAACAAGGAGTAAGTTCAGTGTCTACATATACTATGAATAAAAATCATTACCAGTGTACTAAATGAGTAATTTACTAAATGACATTCTAGATCCTTATAATTTGATTTTTACATTAGATACTTTACTGCCACAGAAAAAAATTCTGAGAAAATATTAAGTTAAAACACTCAGAGTAATACCTAGTATAGAGTTTAAAAACAGAAAAGAAATGGTAATAAATAGGTACTGCATTTATTATTAAAATGAGGAAAAGAAATAATGAAGAGAGAAAATAAACTATAAACTTAGAAAAACTGAGAAAGTGTTCATAGTTTAACATTCCTTGAAAGACTATAAAACCCGTAAGACTGCTCTTACCTGTAGAATGTTCTCTAGAAGAGCGTGAAGAAGGCAAACAGGAGGGATATAATGTGACTGCAAAGAGGAAAGTTCCTCAATTGCTTCTTTAAAAAACTGTCCTTCTATGAGGCTTTCAATTAAATTTAATACACCTCTGGGAAATTCAGCATTTTTAACCTAAGAAAGGAAAGATTCTATGACTCAAAGAAAAGAAGGGGAAAATTCTGAGATGAAATTTTGTATTAGCAAGGAGCCTGAATTTCCTCATCTGTAAAATGAACAATCCCTGCCCTCACTACTTCACTATGTTGTTATGTGGTTCCAAAAATATGATTTGTATGAATGTGTTTTACAACAATAAAATTGCACTGCAAAACATATACATTATTGTTTTATTTATTATTCTCTGTCACCTTGAATAGTAAGAGGAAACACTACCTCTAAAGGAAAACTTTAAAAGGCATTTGCAAAGTCTGGCTGATAATGAGACTTCAGTTGGAGGTACAACCACACATAGTTTTAATTTAGATGCAAAATTATTTTTTGGTGTTCTTTTAAACTTATAAGCAAACTATGCCTATTAAGATATGCTACATATATTAAGATGTCATCAAGCAGAATCAATATTTGCAAAAAGTGACAACTGCTACAGCATCATAAAATTACTCTGAACATGCACATTAATATAACTCTTAAGAGTTCCACAAAATACAGCCCCTTTGGTCAAAATATTTTTAACAATAAAAGTGACTCCTTTGACCTAGTTGAGAATCAAGAATACTCTGAAAGACTCATGGACTAAAACAATCAATTTTAAAGGAATGAATAATGATATAAAGAAAATAATATACTCATAAGTATTACACTGAAAATTTAATCTAGAAGTAGTAATTATGAAACCTATGAAATGTATGAATAGGGATACATAACTCACCTGTGATGAGTACAAGGTAAGTTTTTAATTCTTCTTATCAATTTTTATTATAGAATTTTTTTTGGAGCTTTGATAGAATACTATTTTTCTTTTTCACTTCTGATTAGAGAAACTACATTTCAAATTTGATAAGAAGCTTTGTCTTGCTGACAACACACACCTTTATATCAAAACAACTAATAATAAAACATAAAGCTTATTTTTGTTCCCATCAGCACCCTACTCCAAATTTCTTACCTCAACATTGTATACTGGTTGTTTATCTATTCTAATGCAGCTGTATCTTATAGCCTACAAAACAGAAACCATTAATTAAAATTAAACATTTTTAGGTCAAAAAATACAGTTCAGCTTACAAAGCATAAAACCTTGGCCAAACTTACAAATCAGATTCAGGAAGACATTAATAGATATAATTGATCTGATTCTCATGTTTAACTAGGGACCTCCATCATTTTAGGGTAATGGCACTCTCATGACTATGAACAGTCTCTATTTTCCCCTTCTAAATTAAAATAATGTAAAAGGTAAAGTCATGTTTACTTTGAAGACCTGAATAGGTCCACTGTCCTTAGTATTTTAATAATTAGAAATATAAATGGAGAGAGCATTTATAAAATGCTCCTCTGGACTTTTGTATAAAACTCCATAGGAGAAAAAATTTAGTCATGTTTTATATATAATCACATGTAAAATCTTCCTCTATTGTAAAATACCTGTAAGTTTGTATTTGTTTAAAAGATTATACTGGAGAAATATTTGCAAACATAACAAGAGATAATATCCTGATTATATAAAGAGTTCTAGAAGCAGTGGTATAAAACAACCTACTGAAAAAATAGAGAAAAGAGTACCAACAAGCAGTCGGCAGAGGAAGAAATACACAAATGGCAAGTGAAGGCATAAAATATGCTCAAACTTGCTACTAACAGAAGAAATACAAATTAAAACAATGATAGAGGCTTGGCTTCCACTTAGGATATAGAAAGCTGAAAAGAGAGGCCTTCCCACATTACGAACAATAAAAATGGAACATCTACGAAATGATAACTTCATCTGAACCCTTGGGACAGCAGAGGTCTTAGTGCAACAAACTAAACAGAGATATGAAGAAAGAGAGGAGCCTCCAAGGACATGGGACATGAGCACCGATTTATCTGAGAGAGTTTAGCAGGAATAGGAGGACTCCACTACAGTGGGTAAGATTTCAGCTTAAATTTTTCACCACTTACTATAGGCCAAGTGTGGGCCAGCATGAGAAAACGGAACCCCTGGGAATCAACAAAATGCAGGGAGTTTGCACTCAATGGTGTGATTTTCTCCACGGACCTCGCTGGGTGCTCATGCAAACGAAAAGAGACAGGGTGGGAGACCAAAGAAAGTCTCCCTAGTGGTGGAGGCTGAGACTTGAACAGCAGCTGCTGTGGGAAGGGTAGCAAATGTGGTTACCCTCAGGGCACACATGCAAACCCCATAACCTGCTGGATAAGGAAATAGGAAAAAAATCCTTTACCCCCAGAGAGAGGCAGGAAGAGATGGTGATCCCAGATCATCCCCTATTACTTGAGGCAGGGCAAGAATACTGAAAAAGCCCTTCCCCAAAACCCAGGGAGCCTCAAAGCCTTTCTCAGACTGAGGCTGAACGAGGACAACAGAAACGGGGATCCTCTAGCCCTCATTCTCCAATAGCAGGTTAACAAGCAACAAGTTACAGCAGTTTATAAAACACATAACTTACCCGTGATATCACTGAGGTATAAATGGCAGAGAATTCAGCAATTTACTAAATGTCCACAGACAATAATTACTATTAACAAAAATTAATGAATAAAATTATTTTAAGACATATTAAACATAATAATAAAATGACTCATTATTATTATTATACTTGGTTACACTACAGAATGAGAGAAAACTATACAAAATTTTTAGTATGTCAAGTTCTACCTGAGCTCTGTATATGTGTTTCCTTAAGGCATTTTTTATGTCAGCAATATCCACATCTGTCCTGATATCCTTGGTTTTTGATTCTTTGGCATGATCAGCAAAAACAGAATTCTTCATTTCTTTCTGTATACACAAAAAAGTACTTTACACAATGTACTAAAGAGTGTCAACACAAATGCTAAGTATCACAATAGACAACACAAGAACACATTCATGCAGTGTTAACTACAGCAAAGATCCTCACAATTATATTACATAAAGATTACAGATTGAAATTAAAAAAATTAAAAACCAAATGTTTTAATTGCAAAGTTTTACCTGATATTTACATGTGCACTTTCTTAAGTAATTTTTATTTTAACCTGTTCCAAACCTTTCTTGGAACCTCTCTCTCTCCCTTGTTTTGTTTTTTTGTTTTTTGGTTGCCATGTTCCCACAAAACATAATTATTTACCTTTATCATTCTTCTGAAGATCCTTCTGAATACATATAAACACGCTGTCTAGACTGTAAAATAAAGTTACACTCTAGAAAAATTAACACAAGAAGGATCCTGTTTAAAAGACAAGCTATTGGGCTCCCCTGGTGGTGCAATGGTTGAGAGTCGGCCTGCTGTTGCAGGGGACACGGGTTCGTGCCCTGGTCCGGGAGGATCCCACATGCCACGGAGCGGCTGGGCCCGTGAGCCATGGCCGCTGAGCCTGCGCGTCCGGAGCCTGTGTTCCGCAACGGGAGAGGCCATGGCGGTGAGAGGCCCGCGTACCGTGAAAAAAAAAAAGAAAAAAAAAAAAAAACAACCCCTAAAATTTAGATTATTTAGATTAGAATGTATTAGCCAAACTACATACACGTGTATTTTTCATTTTAAGAATTTTAGCCTCTTTTGTCAGAACCTTTCTTTTCTTTTTTGTTTTAGTCAGGCAAAATAAAATATATTTGAATATCCTGATTATTAACTCAAATTCTTTCTGTACACATGTAAAAATATTTTCATTGTGAACCAAAGCTAATTATAACATTAATTATGAATATTACACCAGATCAAATCAAGAAGATTCTTTTCATAAGATGTACAAGTTATATTTAACACAGCACGCAATCACAAAAAGCAGATTATATGTGTAGGTGATATTAGGGAAGAGCCAAAAGAAATTAAAACTGTTTTTTGTTTTTTTTCAGCTTAGCTTACAAAGTTTTACCTGATCTCTATAAATGTGCTTTCTTAAGGTACTTTTGTCATGTTCATTGTCCTTCCTGGAATCTCTTTCTTTCTCTCTTTTGTGTTTTTTCCTCAAAGTATAATTCCTTTGAATATCTTCATCCTTTTTCTTAATTCCCTTCTAAACATATTTAGACCACAATTAAACAAATGTAAACATGAATGATGTATGTTACAAAATCCATATAAATTCAAGACGAGTCTGAATTATGACACATTAAAAAAAAGTTATATACAATACAAAATCTCATTCACTGTTGGAGTGGGTATACATTAGTAAAATATTTTGGAAAACAGTTGTTCATTATCTAGTAGACTTGAACATGTACAGTCCTTATAACCCAGAATTCTCTTAGGGATATATCCTAAGCTAGAGGAACTCTTGAACATGTGCACCAAAAGTAATGTAAGAAAAGGTTCATACTATTCATGGCAGAAATGCTCACAGTTACAAAAACCAATCAATCCATCAAAAACAAACCAGTAAAAAGACACCAAAATATTTATCAATTGTAAAATGGATAAAAGGTATAACTGTGAAACAATGAAACACATACACCTGCAAAAAAGCAAGTCACAGAAGATTATAAATACCACAAACTAGAAAAGTTCATTAACAGGCAAAACTAAACAATGTATTGGTAGGGATACATATGTAGGTGGTAAAACTATAATGAAAAATAAGAAAATATTAAAACAAATTCCAAAACAGAGGTTACCTATCATGGGTAAGAGGAAGAAAAAGGGATGCAGTTTGGAAATGACACAGCAGAGTCTTAAAAAGCTGGTAATGCTCTATTTCTTAACCTAGCTGGTAGGTACATAGCACTCATTTTTGTACTCTTTCAAAAATTATACACAAATGCTTTATAAACACATATAACATATACATAATTCAGAAGAAACAACTTCATAACTGGCATTATTAGAAAAGAGTGTAAAATGTAAATAAATTACTTTTAATTTGGAAGGTCTTACCTGATTTCCATATGTGTGCCTTCCTAAGGCATTTCTCATTTTAACAAATTTCAAATCTTTACTAGAATCTCTGTATTTTTCTTTTCTGTGATGTTCAGTTAAAATAGAACTAATATTAACATCTTCATCATGATTTTTCACTTCTTTCTGCATGTTTATAAAAATACTTTAGTTAGACTACGGATTAGCCATAGCCTCAACACAACCAATGCAAGTCACAACAAAAAAACCCTAATGTAGGTTTTATGAAACATACACGAGATTAAATACAGTAAAGAGCATTATGAATTATATTACATTTTAGTTATACTAAGATGAAACAGAAAAATAAATATTTTTAGTTCTTAAAGTATATACTGTGTTTACAAACACATTTAATTTAGGTATTTTGTTAACTTACTCTTTCCTGGAATCTCTGCCTTTTACAAAATTTGTCGTATGTTTAGTCAAAACAGATTTGGTTATCTTCATTATTTTCTTTTATTTTTCCAAATGTTTGTGAAAACAATTTAGGCTCTACATCAAATAGAGTCTTGCCATTATTAGGCATATCAAATGAAACATCTCAGAAAATCTTTGTATAGGAAATAGGTATAATAACATTAAAATGGATAAGAAGTATTGCAAACCATATTGTTTATTCTTTACACTAAGAAATTAAAAAAAATAGAAATTGTGACCTGAATTTGATATACATTCTCCTGAGTTCTAAAAGGAACTCAAGATGTTTACAGATGTATTCTTTTTACTTTTTTTTAAAATTCAGATGTAGTTGATGTACAATACTATATAAATTACAGGTATACAATGTAATGATTCACAATTTTTCAAGGTTATACTCAACTTATAGTTATTATAAAATACTGGCTATATTTCCTGTGTTGTACAATATATCCTTGTAGCTTATTTTATGCCTAATAGTTTATACCTCTTAGTCCCCTACCCCTATATTGCCCCCTTCCAGCTATTCCCTCTCCCCACTGGTAACCACTAGTTTGTTCTCCATATGTGTAAGTCCATTTTAATTTTGTAATATTCAGTAGTTTGTTTTATTTTTTAGATTCCACATATAAATTATATCATACTGTATTTATCTTTCTCTTTTTGACTTATTCCACTTAGTATACCTCCAAGTCTATCCATGTTGTTGCAAATGGCAAAATTTCATTTTTTATGGCTGAGTAGTATTCCACTATAACTATATGTCTATACAGATCTCCCATCTTCTTTATCCATTCATTTGTTGATGGACACTTAGGTTGCTTCCATACCATGGTAATTGTAAATAATGCTGCTATAAACATTGGTATGCTTGGATATTTTGAAACTAGTGTTTTCCTTTTTTCTGATATGTACCCAGGAATGAAATTGCTGGGTCATATGGTAGTTCTACTTTTAGTTTCGTTTTTATTTTTTAGAAACTGCCATACCATTTTCCACAGTGGGTGCACCAATTTATACTCCCATCAACAAACAGTGTATGAGGGTTCCGTTTTCTCTACATCCTCACCAATATTTGTTATTTCTGGTTTTTTTCATGATAGCCATTCTGACAGATGTGAAGTGATATCACATTGTGGATTTAATTTGCATTTCTCTGATGATTAACGATGTTGAGCAGCTTTTCATGTACCTGCTGGCCATCTGTATGCCTTCTTTAGAAAAATGTCTTTTCAGGTCTTCTGCCCATTTTTTAATTGGGTTGTTTTTTTGGTGTTGAGATGTATGACCTGTTTATATATTTTGGCTATTAACCCCTTATTGGTCATATCATTAGCAAATATTTTCTCTCATTCAGTAGGCTGTCTTTTCATTTTGTCGATGGTTTACTTTGCTTTGTGAAGGCTTTTAAGTCTAATCAGGTATCATTTATTTATTTTTGCTTTTATTTTCTGTGCTTTAAGATACAGATTCAAAAACAATACTGTGACAATTTATGTCAAAGAGTGTTATACCTATATTCTCTTCTGTTTCCATATTGATTTTCTGTCTGATCTTTCTGTTGATGTAGGTGGGGTGTTAAAGTCCCCTACTATTATTGTATTGATATTACTGTCAAGTTCTCCCTTTTGTTTGTTAATATTTGCTTTATGTATTTAGGTGGTCCTATGTTGGGTGCATATACATTTACAATTGTTATATCTTCTTCTTGGATTGATCCCTTGATCATTATATAATGTCCTCCTTTGTCTCATAACAATCTTTAAAGTCTATTTCGTGTGATGTAACTGTTGCTACACTGGCTATCTTTTGATTTCAATTTGCATGGAATACCTTTTCCCATTCCCTCACTTTATCTGTGTATGTCATTAAATCTGAAGTGAGTCTCTTTTTGGCAGCATATATATGGGTTTTGTTTTTGTATGCCTTCAGCTACTCTGTTTTTTGATTGAAGCATTTTATATACAACCTCTTGAGTTCTAAAACTCAAGATGTTTACAGATGTATTTTAATAATTACCCTATCTTTCATAAAATCTCCATTTTTTTCATGTTAAATAAAACTAATTTAATAACTTCATTATTTTACATCCTTTATGTAAAAAATGTTATACTGTGGCTTATAATGCATTATTTCAACAGACATATGAACTCAAAAGCCTCTAATTAAGATCATGTACACATAATCATAGAAAATCATCTAAGTCACATAAATATCAACTGCATTTTGAAAAAGCTAGAGAAAATCACAAAAATATTTTAATCTCTTGGAAAGTTTTATTTACAGTCTCCATATATGATTTTGTAAGGTACTGCTCAGTTGAAGAAGTTCCAAATTGTTCCTAGAATTCTCTTTGTAAAATTTGACAGATGCAGTAAAAACAAATTTTAATTTCTTTCTACTCATATTTAAAAATATTTTAGTTTAGACTAAGTAATAATAATTACTAGGCTAATGATTTGGTAAACCAATTAGAGAGTCTCTTTTATAAAAAACAGTATGAAACTGAACATAACTGAACATTAGGTCTTCTAGGGTAGAACTAATAATGTCTTTTTTGGTTGCTCCTACTAACTGAAAAATTTTAGTTGAGAGCCACAAATATGCTTTCTTTTTTTTTTTTTTTGCGGTACGTGGGCCTCTCACTGTTGTGGCCTCTCCCATTGTTGGAGCACAGGCTCCAGATGCGCAGGCTCAGCGGCCATGACTCACGGGCCCAGCCACTCCGCGGCATGTGGGATCCTCCCGGACCGGGGCACAAACCCATGTCCCCTGCATCGGCAGGCGGACTCTCAACCACTGAGCCACCAGGGAAGCCCACAAATATGCTTTCTTAACGTACTTTTCATTGCTCTAAGTTCAGAGTCCTTCATGTTTTTTTTTGTTTTCCATATTTAATCATACTGGAATTCACTTGTGCCATTTAAAAAAACTTGATCTATATGCAGTAAAATACTTGACTTTAGACCATGAATATAAATACATATATTGATGAATCCTTTTTAAGACACACCTTACATTCAACATACCGAGTTGTTTTAAGTAATTACCATGTGTTGAGAACACACTATGTATTAGGAACTGTGAATTTCCATATGCACATATATATTATTTCAATAAGAGCCTCAAAATAGAGACATGGACAATATCCCAATATGTTCAAATTATAGACTGTAAATCAGAGCTGGGTTCAAATACCAGCTCTGTGATTCCAAAATCATTGTTATTTCCACCAAATAATGCCTCTCACAAATTTTGTAAGAAAAATCAGAAATGTAAGATTTTTTTAGAGTATAAAGTGTTACCTGGGTTCTGCACATGATCTCTTTTAAGGCACCTTTCATTTCAAGAAATCCCATATCTTTCCTGAAATCTTTGTTTTTTTCTTGATTGCTGTGGTTATTCCAAACAGAACTGGTTTGGGAATCTTCATCATTCTGAATTTCTTTCTGTATGTATGTAAAAATGGTTTAGGCAATCAATTAAGTATGAATTCAACATTATGTACTCTTTATGGTATCCAACTTTATAATTGCAAAATATTTTGGTAGTCAAACAAGTAGGTACAAGAATGCACTCTTCTAAAAAAAAATGCACTCTTCTAAATCAAAGGTTATTAAACAGTATTAAGTTCCTTGAAGGGAAAAAAAAAATCATTAAAACAAAGGTCCCAAATAATAAAATAATAATAATGTATCTCAAGGAAAGCTAATGCTCTGTTGGTCTAGTAACAAGCAGCCCTTTTTATGAATAATCATGAACAAAGCTATTTTATCTAGTCCCTTACCAAGTTAAAGTTACAATCTACTTCAACATTTTCTGATTATAGATTATTTCTCAGATTATTTTTCAGCTTTTTACTAGTAAGACTTCTTATTTGCACGTCTATCATACAGAGAAGAAAATAGGCTAATAGTTAAATTCACAGCTCTTATTTTACTTGAACATTAGTAAGCAATTATCTTCACCTAACTCTATCTCAAACACATTTATTTCTCTTGTTAAGGAATCCAAACTGAATTTTTAACTACCTACCAATAATAATTTAAAATATAGTTGCATATATACTTATACATAAAATTCTCGAAGTTTAGTAAGATAAAGAATTGAGAGTAAAGATGAATTCAAGTGCTTATTATGCAAGAGTATTCAAAGATTCACCATCTTTACACAAAGAGACTGGAGAATCATTGTCCTCCTAGGGAACAATCATGATATAGATGAAATGTGGTTAAGGCCTATGGTGTGATCTTTGGTTCCCTTTCACTTGTACTGGGCTTCCTATATGGATATGAGGGCCCTTTAGCAGCTTGCAATCTTGCAACCAGACAACAATCCCTGAGAGTAGCTCATTAAATTTCTTCAGTTACTCAGAAAAGTGAAATTGAAAGCCATGAAAAATGAAGACTTTTCTTCTGTCTTATTCCTGGAATCAAAGAAAGTATTACTCTTAATGTACAATTTCCATTAAGGACAACTTTAATGGGGATAAACTGAGTTTCTGGCTTCAAATTTCACATGGTTGACAAAGAGGATAAATCCTCAGGCTTAGATCATCAAGAAATGTCTAAAATACAGATGAATTAATCCCATATAGTTTCCAGTTACACAGAATACATATGCAAAAGAACATACCATTATCATTAGCAACTAGGGAAGAACATACTGTTTTCTAATTCTGACTATTAAGATGCTATATACTGATCTGTGAATTAGAATGTTCAAGTACCTATTTAAATAATTAAAAATCACAACGTGATAGACTATGACATTTGGAAAAAATTTTAAAATAATCTATGTTCTATAGCACTAAACAAATGATCAACATGTAATTGTCTCCAAGCCACACTCTCTCCAACCAGCTACTCTTATGAAAGATATGGGCATTATTTTTCTGTAAATATTCATTACTTATTCCTTATTTTATAAAATTTTAGTGCCAACAATACACTAGGCATTGTGTTAGGTGTTTGTCTCCTATATGATCTAGGAAAAGAGCGCCATGTCTAATCTCCCTTATATAGTATAATGCTATGTTACAAACAGATGACCAAAAGCCTATTAATTCAGTAAATTATTCTATTACCTAAGATAGGGCAGCACAGTGTGGAAATAATAGTTGCCCTGGCTTCTGATTCACATATTTGACTTTGTTTTCTGTCTTAAAATAGGTATGGATATGCTTTGGTCTCAGGTCTTATTCCTTGATTCAGCCATGGCATTTGCCACACAACTTGAATGAATTCACAAGACTGGATGGAGAGCCAGAGAGATAAAGTAATTAGAACAAGCATCTTTTGAGTACTCTACATGGTTCTTTTTTTTTGGAGGGGCCACACTGCGTGGCTTGTGGGATCTTAGTTCCCCAACCAGGGATCGAACCCGGGCCCCCTGCAGTGGAAGCGCCAAGTCCTAACCATTGGACCACTAGGAAATTCCCAGAGTGTTCTACATGGTTCTTAACTAGACTGACTACTAGCATATGGTAATCTCTACAGCATTAAGTATTTTTAACTACCCAGAAAGAGACCTTCCTATTATCAAGGAAACCTAATAATACTCAAAATGAGAAAAGTAAAGGGAGACTCGAGGAGAGCAGCCTTAAAATTTTTTGAGTGCTTGGTCTTCAATTTTTGGTCTGACATACGATAGCTGTGAGATCATGGGAAAATTATTAAATTCAATTATATGTCATTTCACTAACTGTAAAATGAGGCCATAGTGCATACCACACAGGAACATAAGGTTTAAAATAAGATTAAGTGTGTAAAATGCTTAGCATCATGCCTGGCACACAGTAATCACTCAATAAATAATGGCTTAGAGTAACAGTTGTATAACAACCAAAGTAAGGTAAGTATTACCTTCTACATGCAAAGAAAGATATTCGGTCACAGAATAAATGACTTCCCTATGGTTAAAGAAGTAATAAGTTACAAATCTAGGTCAACAATTAGTTGATCTGGAACAAAAAGTATATGTTTTTGCAATTACTAATATATTTCCTTAAGACTTTTCTGTGGATCATTTTATTTTATTTCTTGGACAGATAATCAAAAGAAGTTTGGAGTATTCCTAAGTATTCTCGCCTTTTTGTGACATCTTCCTTGGGCCAAACAATTTAGATACATTAGTCACTTGCTCTTCTGTATTTCTATACCTTGCACAATACATACTAAATTGTAATTAACAGTTTCCACATTCTGTTTATGCCACATTTTGTTTTTGAAGTCTGGCAGGTGGTCTTATTCATTTTCTATAGTGCATAGCATAATGACTGCTACAGCAGAAGTCTTCAGCAAGTACCTATAAACCTGAACTAAATAATTCCTGATTCTGTTACTAAGTGGCCTTCCAAAAAGTTAAGTAGGTTAAACACAACTATTTTTTAAACAATTGCTCAATTGTTACTTTTGACTCAGTCATTTTATATGGCAACTCTCCTTAAAGGACACTTCAGAATCCATCTAATGAGGAATGTATTATATTCTATGCCAAAGAGGTAGAAGAAAAGCAAGACATCAAAATGAAGTTAACTATCTTATCCTCAGAAGGGATCACAAAATGCCTCATTTGGAATGAATGGTTATGAACTCTTAGCTGTCTAATCTAGAGCTTATAAAACAATGTATTCTAAAAACAAATATAAGTTAGAGATTGTCTATTATTTTTGCTTGATATACTAATGCCCTCTAGTACTTCAGAAGCTGAATCTGATTGTGTCAGATTACTGCAAAATACGATTATGGAGAAAGCATAATACATATTACATTTTGTTCATTTCCTTCCATAGAGAAAGGGAAATTCAGATACTTTTTCTAATTTAGTTAAGAATGGCTTTCATTCTGTTGAGAGTTAATACTACCTTTAAACTGTTCAGTTAGGTAGATCAGATAGGATGCTTTAGGCTGCAAATAATAGAAAACCAACAAACTAACGTAAACAACATGGAAATTGCTACCTCACAGAATGGCAATATGGTCCATTGCTAAGTCAGGTTTCAGGGTTGATTAATCCAGCAACTCAAGTATCTCTACAAGAGTCTACATTCTGTCTCTACACTTTGCTGTCTACAGGATTGGTTTCAACCTAAGGCTACTTCTCCTCATGGTTAAAGAATGGCTGCCAGTAGTAATTACGGTTTCGTTTCATTTTTCCATGTTTACATTTAGCAGATGCCAGGCTGCCAGAGGCTCTTTTCAGAATGAGAAAGAAACTTCCCAGAAGCTCTTACATACCTATCTTCATGTCCCATGAATCAGAACTGGTTGACATGCCCATTCCTAGACCAATCACTGTCAAGGACAATGAGATTATCCATAGTCCAAGCAGATCCATCCTCTGAACTAAGGTCAAATTTCCAATCCACACTGCCGCTACTCAGTAGGGAAAGGTAATTATACAATGATATATTACATCTACTCTTGGAATACTCAAGGGTTGTTCATAATTTCTCTATTAATCTAACAAATATAAAATGAGAACCCATGTGCTAGGCTTTATGCAAGATGATTCAGATATAACTATGGAAAAGACAGACATCATCCTTGATGACACAGTGCTTTTGGTTTAGGTGGGGAAAAAGACATGAACCAAGTAATCAGCCAATTAATTACAACTGTGATGAGTACTATAAAGCAAAATAGTGATATCAGAACACATTAGAGGTGAACCTAACTATTTTAATAAGGGGCCAAGGAGGCTTCCTTGAAGAGGCAGCATTATAACTGCAAACTGAATAAGCAGGAAGTAGGCAGGCATAGGGAGTGAGAGAATAGTGGAAAGGACCTTTTTAGGAAGAGAAAATAGCTTTTCAGAAGACACTGAGGTAGGAAGTAGCCTAGCCTGTTTAAGAAACTAGAAGAAGGCAGTTGTGTTGTAGTATAGTGAGCATAGGAAAAAGTAGAGCAGGCTATAGTTGCAAAGGTAGGAGTGACAGGAACCCTGTGCTAACTTAAAGCTGTATTAGAGGTTTACAACTTTATCCTAAGGGCAATGGGAAGCCATTGGACAGTTTTAAGTAGGAGAGAGACAGCATCAGAACTATTTTAGAAAGAGCATTTTAGATGTTACTTCTAGATGAAGCTGAATGGACTAGAGAAAGAAAAGTAAGAGTTACTAGGAAATTAGCAAAAGTAAAGAAGTAGAACACTAGGGAGAATAATAAGGAGTTGATTCCAGGAGGACAGGGCAAAGAGGATGAACTCAATATGATGTTAGTACAGAAGAGAAGCAGTTTATTCAAGAAGTATTTGAAATAAAATCAATAGGACTTGGTAATTGACAAGATGTGGGGAATAAAGGAAAGGAAGGTTTCAAGGGTGATTCCCAGGCTTCTAACATAAATTATTAGACAAAAGGTTGTATAGTATCTATCAAGATGGGAAACACTGAAGAAGGTGCTAAGTTTTCCTAGAAGACCAAGGTTCAGTTTTTAGACATACTGCAGGTTCTCTTCCACCTTAAGTGATGCTTCTTAAAAATTCTTCTTTGCTTACCTTTAGAGCAATTCTTCTAGGGTTATTTCCATTCAAACTACTTAAGGAGTGGTATGTGCACCAAGTGAGGAGATGTAGGTGGAGGAAAAGGACAGGAAAATATTTCTAAATTCTTAGAAACAGCTCCCTCTTTTCCACTGGGAAAATAGCGAAGAATTCTCACATGGTACTATAGCCCACTGCTGTTTTATTTATACTCTGGTTTAAAATGCTTAAAATTATTTTGTAATAAACATCACCAAAGCACTGAAATCAGAAGTAGAGACTTAAAATAAGACAAATTTTAAATTTAATAAGTTCTTTTCAGATTTATCAGAAATACTCTCAAATATTTAAATAATTGAGAGCAACTGTCTTAAAAATTTCATTTTAATTCTAATCGCACTTTCAAAACTCAGAACATAATTTGATTTTTACATTTCACTGTATCAATATTTTATAAAATAAACATTTAAAAATGTTTACTAATTTTTTGTTTGTTTTTTACTTACCTCTAAAAGAAAATCTCCTAGATACTGAATTGGATAAAATGGAGCCTTAAAGTTATCTTTTTCTTGTTCAGCCTTGATTCTCGCATTACTGGCAATCACATGAGTTATTCCACTTGGCGAATTTTTTGGTAAAATAACATTTGCCTTTCCAGCCTCCAAAACTCTAAATGAAAATGTAGAAAGTATATTAAAAAGAAAGTATGGGGCTTCCCTGGTGGCCCAGTGGTTGAGAGTCCGCCTGCCGATGCAGGGGACACGGGTTTGTGCCCCGGTCCGGGAAGATCCCACATGCCGTGGAGCGTCTAGGCCCGTGAGCCAGGGCCGCTGAGCCTGCGCGTCCGGAGCCTGTGCTCCGCAACGGGAGAGGCCACGACAGTGAGAGGCCCACGTACCGCAAACAAACAAACAAACAAAAAAAAGAAAGTATGTTTAGTCAAATTATCTAAATCAATTACTTCCTAGGAGTAGAAGCAGATCTTTCTGAAAGGAATTAATTCCTTTGGTCTATTTGAGTGCCACGGAGAATAACTATTGCAATGATTTCCTAAATTTTAAGTTGTTCAGAACAGATGTGTTTGAGAAATCATGCTATTCCCTCTACTTATCCGTTTCTTGATATGGGAAAAGTTTTTAAGAATCAAGAATACTAAGTTTACAAGGGGGGAAAGCAGCAGGGAGTGGGGGTGGTGGTGTGATGAATAAAAAAAAAAATAGAACACTAAGTTTATTTCCTAAGGAAAAGTCACCTCAATAAGCCAAAAAAGAAAAAACAATGCAAGAGTTCTAAGAAAGTATTTACCTCAGAAGACAACATACCTCCAAGGAAATCATTCTGGACCACAAAAAAATAGAACTAAACTTGCCAAACTTCTTCTAAAAATTAGCTTTTGAAAAAGTTTAATAACTTTGATCTACATTAAGAAATACATTTTACATTTAGGCTCAGAAGACACACAGACACAGACACACAGGCACAAACACACCCAAAAGTTTCATGAAAATTCGTTACTGCAGAGGATTTAGAAAGCCAAGAGAACACTACCTACAACCTGACAGTAAGAAAAAAGCCAAATAATCCACAAAATGCCACGACAGTGTGAGAACTTTTCATGAGAACTTTTCATGAGAACTATCAGAGAACTGAGATAATAAGCCAACCAAGAAATTGAATTTCCAAAAGAGTGACAACCACCTTTGTGAAGAGACTGGATACCCAAACTATTTCACTTTTGCCAGGACACCAGAGAGAAGTAGCCACCATAAATGCAGGCAAGAATCAGGTAAAATCTTAATAAATTTAAAGGCCAAGTGTAGGCAGCATGAAAGTTTAGAATAACTGAGAGTCCCTGACACATGGAAGGGTCCCCCTCAGTTGCAAGCTCTTTGCCACCAGCATCTATTAAGTATTCACGAAAAAGATTAGGGGCAGGTAACAGCAGGAACCCCATTGTTAGCGAAGGTGGGCCAGTGGGGACTGCCTGCCAACAAGAGATAGATGGAAAACCAGGCTCACTTCCCTGGATCCATCTCTCATATGAAGCAAAAGCCTTAAGTTATTTGGGTAAGGTAAGAAAGTCTTCTATTTCAGAACCCAGGAAAAGATGCACTGCTTTTGTTGTAAGAGTGGAAGTAAAACTCACCTGCCTTTGGGAAAGGGGTAAGAAAACTTCCTGCTGTGCAGCCAAAAAAAGATGGGATAAAGGATAGAAGCAAAAGCCACCTGTCCCTAGAGAAGGGGCAGGAATGACACTTGGGCCTGGGTTCCTGCACTAATACAAAGCAGAGACCTGATGCTGGGGGAGATGCTAGAAAATCTCTTACCCAAGACCCTGCCCACAATACAAGGGAGAATTTGGCTGCCATGGGAAATTGAGACAGAAGCAATGGGTATATCCCAACCCCAGAGACCAAGAACATGAAGAATGCTTAAGACTAAAGCCTATTCAACAAAACGAAAACACACCAACCCTTACTCCCCAACCTAGAAATGAGTAGGAAGCAAGAGGGGAAGAATATGAAGAGCCCTTCTGTGAGGAAGTAGTAAAGGGACTACCGAAATCTGAGAATGAATAAAGAACACTGATTAAAAAACCTCCAGCATCACAGGCCCCATGCTAAGCACAAGGGAACTGTAAACCACTGCTGGAATAAAATGAAATGATGCGCTGAAGATGAAAACAGCACTAACAAAACCCAAAGCCAGCTCAACAATTGACAAGATTAACTCAACGACCCCATACTAACTGCCTTACAAGTAGGTCCATTTTTGGATATTAACATTATTCACCTCAGCCTCTACTGTTCTTCTATAGGGAATGTCTATGTATGCAAACAAAACAAAACAAAAACACAAGACATACACAAAAATGGGAAAAAAACCCAACAACCAAATCATTGTCAAGAGATAAAACAATAAAGAGCACAGAGAGATGATCCACATGTTGAAAGTTTAAAAAAGTGACTTTAAAATAACTGTGAATGATATGCTAAAGATATAATAGAATAGGTGGACAATGTGCATGAACATATGGGAAATTCAGAAGACAGTACAATCAAAAAGGTAGAATTAAGATACTATATCAAAGAAGAATTTCTTTGATAGGCTTATCAATAGACTGCACAAAACTGAGGAAGAAATCATTGAACCTGATAAGTCAATAGTAAGTATCCAACTGAAAAACACACACACACGAAGGGAAAAAAAAACAGAACAGAGAAAGCAAATACTGTGGAATGGAATCAAATGGTCTAAAATATGGGTAATGGATCTACAGAAGAAGAATACAATAGAACAAATATTGGGCTGGCCAAAAAGTTCATTCGGGGTTTTCCATAAGATCTCATGGAAATAGAATCAGTAAATAGAATCAGCAATTATTAAAAATGGATAATACACTACTATGAAGTAGAATTTCTCTCAGGAATACAAGTTTGTTTTAACATTTAAGAATTGATCAAAATAATTTACCATATTAACAGAATAAAGGAGAAAAGCCAATTATCTCAATAGGTGCAGACAAAAACTTTCAGAGCCGATATATTTATAATAGCATCCCCTTTTTCCATAAGGTATTATGGAAAGACCCAAACGAACTTTTTGGCCAATTCAATATTTATAAGATAATGGCCAAGAATTTCACAAAATTAAAAAAGACAAAAACTCCTGTTTCCCTAAAAAGCTAAGAGAACTCCAAGCAAGTAACATAAATAATAATAAACAATAAACAAAATGCACACACATATATGTGGATACATAATCAAATCACCAAAAACCAAGAGTTGTGTTGCTTTTTTAATTTCCAACTGCATCACTAGCATATAAAAACACAATTTTTATTTAGTCACTTATTATCCTGTGATCTTGATTAAAGTTATTAATTAGTTCTAATAGCTTTTTTTAGTAAATTATTTGGTATATGAACATGTTTTATGGAAATAAAACCAAGTATTCTTATTTCTTTATTTCCAACTCTATGCCTCTTATTTATTTTCTTTGCCTTATTGCACTGGCTAGTACCTCTAGTAAAATCCTGAATATTAACGGTCAGAGGGGGCATTCTTGTCTTGTTCCCAATTATGGTGGAAAAAAAAAATTCATGATATTGTTTAGATTTTTTCATAGATGTCATTTATCAGGTTGAGGATACAAAAATTCTCAACAAAATATTTATAAATAGAATCAGCAATTATTAAAAATGGATAATACACTACAGTGAAGTGGAATTTCTCTCAGGAATACAAGTTTCGTTTAACATTTAAGAATTGATCAAAATAATTTACCATATTAACAGAATAAAGGAGAAAAGTCAATTAATGGATATAAAACCTTACAGAGCAATCGATTTATAATAGCATACCAAAATATGAAGTACATAGAATTAAATTTAACAATATATGTGCAAAGTTTATACAACAAAAACTATATTAATGACAGAAATTAAAGAAGCCCTGGAGAGAAACAGAGTCTACTGATAGGATGACTCAATATTAAGATCTCAATTCTTCCCAATTTGATCTACAGATTCAACACAATTTCAATAAAAATCCCAGCTTGTTTTTTTGTAGAAGTTGACAAGCTGATTCTAAAATGCATACGGAAATATAAAGGATCCAGAATGACCAAAACAATTTTGAAAAAGACAAAGTTGGAAGACTCACAAGACCTGATTTCAAGACTCACTATAATACTATAGTAACCAAAACAGTGTGTTCTTGGTGTAAAGTAGATATAGATATCAATGGAACAGTAAGAAGTTCAGAAATAGACCACACAAATATGGTCACCTCATTTTTGGACAATAGTTCCAAAGTAATTACAGAACAATTGGAACTCTCATACATTGTTAGTGGGAATGTAAAATGGTACAACAAGTTGGAAAACAGTTTGGCATTTTCTCATAATGTTAAATGTACAACTGCCATCTGAGCAAGCAATTTCACTCCTGGATATTTACCCAAGAGAAATAAAAACACATCTACGTGAAGACTCATGCTCAAATGTTCATAGCCACTTCATTCATATTAGCAAAACCAAACCAAAACCAAAAAAACCCCATATGTCCATCCATGGGTGAATAAACAGACTGTGATATATACATAGAGTAGAATACTACTCAGTAACAAAAAGAAAGGAACTGCTGATACACACAACAACATGGATGAATCTCAAAAATAACAAGGCAGGCAAATGAAGCTACATCAAAGGAGTATATACAGTATGATCCCATTTATATGAACCTCTAAAGAAGACAAATCTAATGTACAGTGACAAAAAAGAAATTAGTGGTTGTTTGGTTTGGTGGTGCAGAATTAAATGTACAAAAACACAAGGGAATATTTTAGGATGATGTAAATGTTACACATCTTGATTGTAGTATGGGTAACATGGGTGCATAAATTTGTCCAAACTCATCAAAACGTACACTTAAAATCTGTGCATTTTATGGTCTATAAATTACACTTCAGTAAAGGTAACAAAAAGCCCTTAGACCATACTCTCCCGGCAAAAAGAGTCACAGCAGTCTAAGAATACAGTTTACCCAATAAGAAGTCGTCTTAAAATATGGTGTAAAAGATAAAAAGAAATGAAATTATGATGGAAACAGTATGAACCATGAAGACTGCACCACATAAACCTAGAAAAAAGCCTTTGTTTAATGTAATACTTCACTTACAAAAAACTGTAAGTGCTTCACAACTGAAAACAAATATCTTCCAATTTAAAATAAAGATTTTACTTGAGTTTGCAAAGAAATAACATGGAAAGTGGAACAGAGACCCTGAGAATAATGCAATACTTATAAAACAGATTTTGTTCCATCAGACACATACGCTTAAAAGTGCAGAATGGCTTAACTAGGAGATCAAAGAGTAAATCATCAAGGCTCATTTGGAATAAATGAATAATTGCAAAGAAATACAAAAAGGTATTTAAGCAACCCAAAATTGTTTTCACATTCACTGCTTTAGCTTCTATGAAATCTCACCTTACAAGAGAATCACTTCGTTTATCAGCTCTAACAAGGAGGACAACTTTCCATCTATGGAAGGCTCCTGGAGCACCAGTGCGTTTCAGTTCTTCACGCCATCTTTTAGGTGCAGACTGCATTTGAGGTGAATAATGGGAGTCTTTTTCAATTTTATATCCCCATTCGTAAGTTGTTTCATCAAGCCATTTGCCACTTTTGGCACTATGAATTATGTAGTCCTTAGTTAGTACCCACTTTCCTAGAAAGCAAATGAACTGTCAGTCACAAAAGAATTTTGGTTCTGATAAATGGTAAACAATAAAGACCAAATATCAAATAAAATTTGGCCTTTTTCAACACCTTTTTCTACATTGCCAATGTTATCTTTGAACTATGTTTTCCTAAATTTTTTGATAGTGAAAGGCTTACAACATCACTGAACATTGTATGTAAATTTTCCCATAATAAATAATTTTAACTGTTACTAAGTAAAATATAAACCAAAGGATTAATAAAACAAGGTATTACTTAAATTATGACTACTATTATTATTCACCATTTTGAGTGAGGTTTATATTCTTCCTTCTATACCAAAAACTTTTCCAATAATGTTTACAGCATTGTTACACTATATAAAACCAATTAACTGAGTTAGAGAATTTTCTAGGATATGTAACAACATTCTGATCTGGGCATCAATGATCTTTTTAAACAGCAGGGAAAATATATGTTTTCACTTGTGTAGGTAATAATGAATACAAATTTTTTTATGGTAAGTTATTCTAAAAAATGGTAAATTCACCTGAGTTAAATACTGCAAAAAAAAAAAGTAAAACAAGTGGACTAATGATGTGCCAAATCAATCACAGGAGAGAAAAGTATATGAAAAACATCAATAGTGACAAAGGCAGAAGACACTAAGCCCTAATTTAGGTTTGTGGAATTTAAAATCTTAGAAAAATAAAATAGAATGATTGCTTCATAGCATGGATGGCAGGGGAAACAGGAGCAAGAGAACAAAAGCAGTAACTCTTCCAATGATAGATCAAAGAAAAGAAACTTGACTGCAAATCGCTGAGGCTTCAACAAAAGCTTTTTTTTTTGGGGGGGTGGCATTTTGTGCCAAACCTTTTTATTAAAATATTTTTTCTTAGATGAAGCACTTACTAGGTGAAGTAAATATTTCTGCCTCTTTAATACGTTTTTCAAGTGTTACAAAGTTCTATTCAGAAAATCAAAGCAAAAATATTATATCAAACAAATCTTCAGGGACTTCCCTGGGGGCGCAGTGGATAAGACTCCGCACTCCCAATGCAGGGCGCCCAGGTTCGATCCCTGGTCAGGGAACTAGATCCCACATGTGTGCTGCAACTAAGAGTTCACATGCCACAACTAAGGAGCCCTGGAGCTGCAACTAAAGGAGACTTGGAGCCGCAACTAAGACTGGGTGCAACCAAATAAATATTTTCAGAAAAATATAAGAACCACATTTACATTTGATATAATAAACACACTATCTTCCCAGAGATTAAGGTACTTTTTCTTCACCATGAAGAGTTTTTTTTCAAAGGTGAGAGGAAGGTAATTAACTTACCTGCTGCACAAGCTGCTAAAAACTTCTCACTCTTACACAGGCGTTCAGCTATTAGATGTGTACAATTTTTGTATTTCTGGAAGGAAAAATCCACATGAAAAAATGTTACTTTGGAAGATTTCCTTTTTAAGGTATTTTTTCTATTCTTGCAATATCAAGGGTGCATTTTATCATTCTTAGGCCAACATTTTAATTGTAGTTATTTTTCAACTATATCTTGAACTTTTTAAGTTACTGTACTCACCTCACTCTTGATAAAAGTGCAATCTAGCTTTAAAAGCAATTTGCCTAGAGCTTCTTTTTCTTCCATCTTAAATCCTGTCATCTGGATAATATGCTTTGGGGCACCATCTTCCATCTAACATATACACATAAAGAAGACAACATATATTAAAGATAGTATTCACAGGGTTAACATTATTTTTTCTTAACTATGAATACTAAAAATAAAAACTAAAACTACTTAACATATAAGGCTTAATTGTAAATACCAATGTTCAAACTGCCTATGTGCAATAGAAATTAGTTTTAAAAGCGATCTTCTCAAAATGTGGCTGTATATAAAGTGAGATTTGTTCTCTGGTCTGAACAATGAAAGCTTGCATTACTACATTACTTGCCACTAAAACACAATGATGAATGTTAACTCTTCAGAAAAAGACCGATACTTATAAAATTTTAGCATAATATTAGCTTCATTTTAAAAGTATTGTTTTTGCTAAGAGCGTTGGAAACAAGGACACTTGTGGACAATGACACCCTCAGATCTCATACTAACTTTTAAAAGTGTCTGTGGACAGATATTGAAGAATATTTATAAATCAATGGAGAACTTGATAAACTTATGGTACCACAGCACTTACAACAAATAATTTAGTATAGTAGGTATATACTAAGTTATTCCCAATCTACATTTCTCAACTGTGCTATATATATGTTAATTTCATCACCTACAAAGTAGACTGAAAAAATCACGTGGGTTTCAAATATATTTTGATAGGGACATTAACTTATATTTCAATGGAGTTCACAAAGCACTTTGTATTTGAGGTGGTACATTTATTGGCCAACAAAAGGAAAATTCACAGCCTTTCTAATCAGAATACAGCTTTTTTTGTTTTTGTTTACATGAGGTTAGAACTTCAGACCTAGATCATCTTGGAGAAAATCTAGTTTCTCATTAAAGATGAGGAAAGCAGTGAGGAGAGAAATCAGGGTAATTTTTTCATTTCTCTAACAATTGTCACCATTAGCTCTGGATTAGTATTCACTTAATGCCACAGGCTGAGCAACAGCAGTTGGCTTCTTTCAAAACAATTAAAAGTAAACTTCAAAAATTATAACAAAAACTATTACCAGGACTTGTAATAGACAACTGGTGAAATTAAAAATGTTCTTTATAGGAACTCTATTTTCAAAGACTGCATATACATGTTATATGTATATTTATATTAAATACCTATAAACTATATACACATATGTAGTTATTTAAAGGTTGAGATTCATTTTAGAGTAGAAGTTGAAAGAAAGTCTCACTATAAACAATTTAAAGCATTACTCAGGGTTAAGAGTGAAACTTCTGCTAGGGTAATAGCACTCCTGGTTTCTCTCTCTAACCTGCATCACTCCTTGCTTTAGGAGGAGAAGCTACTTGAAAGAACTAACTGAATATGCTTTGCCAGACACATCTGTATATTTGCAAAGATGGTTCATATTAATGCACGTGGACATGGCAATAAGGAGCTGCCAGTAATAGTACTGCACTGCCTGGGTGGGTAAATCAATTCAGAAGTTATGTAATAAGAAACACACTGGAGTTGCATATCAAATCCACCTCCTCTAAACCAATTTTTATTCAGTAAAAAGGGTGATCTTTTGACCTCAACCTATCTGACTTTTATATTTCTCTGTTGGCTCCAAAGGAGGGAAAGGGATCTTACGTATTAACCCCTAAAAAACCCAAAATTCAAGATACAGAACATAAAGAAAGTGTCTTTAGGGATAGGGATCTTTGGGATTTCCCTGGTGGCATAGTGGTTAAGAATCCACCTGCCAACGCAGGGGACTCGGGTTCGATCCCTGGTCCAGGAAGATCCCACATGCTGCAGAGCAACTAAGCCCGTGCACCACAACTACTGAGTCTGCGCGCTTAGAGCCCGTGCTCCGCCAACGAGAAGCCACCGCAATGAAGAGTAGCCCCTGCTCACTGCAACTAGAGAAAGCCTGCGCGCAGCAACGAAAACCCAACGCAGCAAAAATAAAATTAAAAAAAAAAAAAAAATAAGGCTCTTTGATGAAACAATTTCTATAAGTTTGGCCAGTACAAAATTATAAGGTGTACACAGTACAGCTTGGTGTCTTATGAAATAATCAAACATGTAAAATACTATCATCAGTAATTAAAATGTAAGTAGCTTCTTGCATAAGGAACTCTACTGTATTAATCATCCAAATTTTTAAACCACTTACATGGGTTAAATAACATAGCTCGAGTGATAATATCCATTAATATAAAATAGTAATATATAAAAAATTTACAAAAATGTCCTGTTACTAGAAATAATAATGAATTAGTCTGATGCAGAACACATATTAACACACATACAATAAAGCCACATGGGAATTATAAGGCATATAACCAAAACTAGGCAGAAACACTGCTATCACTAATTCTAGGGAATGACAAAGACCTTAAGCAAATTTCCTTTAGAAAGTAACAGGTCCTTTCAGAAACACTAGACTAGTGAAATTCAACATATCTGTGAATACCACCTTGATATTCTAATGGAAAAGGCAATCTAATTGTTTTTATAGTTCTTGAAAGCCATTTTTAGCAGAGGAATACAAGTGTTTTAACTGTATATATTTTGCCTACTATTATACTTGTATTTTATTTATGTATTTAAGAGTTTGAAAAACAATTTAGTAGGTATTTCAAGAAATGCTGCCAAAGAAGGGAAGTCTGAGTAGTCTTAAAAACCTAAAATCTTGCCCATCTGGCTATTTTAAAATGCTGACATACAGAAACTACTGGTAAGTAATAAGAATATACAGAAAGGAATGAAAAAATCACTGTAATGTTACCACTCAAAAAGTCTTATTTAAAAATTGTCTTAAATTTTATTTTTCTACTTCCTGAGAACTAAATATGTTATACAGAACTATAAGGAAAAAAAAATCTACTACACTATGTTCCTCATTTAGATCAAGTTAGTAACAGCTATTTCACAATCTGAATGTTTATTATTAACAAGGTGCCATTTTAACATATTTTGGTTTGATGCATAAATTACTAAATAACTTGGACTTATTTGAGTCGTGTATAATGCAAAGTTTTCATCTTAAATCATACTGTCTTTATGATGGAGTAATTATAGCCACTTTACATATTTAACAGCATTTTTTGTGAAAGCAAGAGTCCTCAGTAAAATGAAAACAGGACCAGTGGTGCTTAATGGTAGAAATCAGGAAAGCCTTTTTAACAGCAACTTCTTTCCTTTGAAAAACAAGTAAAATGAAACTGATATTAAACAAGCAAAGAGGAAAGGCCAGTAAGAAACAGGTGAAAAAGCTGGTCTTCCTGATTCAAACAGCGTGAAAATATGAGTGTTAAAAAAACTTAGAATACATAACATTAACAAGTTTATCAGAAAAACTGGGCTATTAGCTAAACTTCCACAGAATTGTGAATCCCAGTGATGGCACACAATAACTAGCACAGCTTTTTTAAAGAACAAATTCCATTAATCTAATCTAATACAGTCCTATAATAAAATGATCTACTTGAAGTAACAGAATTTACAATACATTTATCAGTGCCTTTTAATACCACATCATATGACAAACTAATAACCACAGATCTAATTCATAGTTACATGGGAAAATAGTTCTATGTCTATATACAAGAATAGACATAGACATATATAGATAAGGATAGATTTATACTTATAAAATTAGTGGTTTAATGGCTCTTCCTATGACCCTGCAGGAGTAAGAAAACAATAAACAATAGCCTGATATACCAGTGAACCCAAAGAAAGTACTATACAACATTGGTGCAATACCTATCAATGACTCAGACAACTCAAAGTCAAGTTTTGTGCTGGTAATAGGTTCTGGGATATGGAAGATGAAAAGCTAACTGCTAGAAGTTTTGCAGCTCAAGAAATAAAGTAAATAAACTGCAATATAATGGTATGAGTAGTATTTCTAGAAATTAGATGTTTTTCTAGAAAATATAGGAGGTGATCCTTGAAGTATTCACACAGAAGATACTATCCTAACACAATTGGAAAAGAAACAAACAAAAAAAGCATTTATTTTTAACAGACATTTTATCTTTACTGTCAAAAAGTTAAAAAATACACGAGATTCTTAGTTACAAGGAAATGCTCTCATAATAATTTTTAAAAATTTTGTAGTAAATTAAAAAACAATCTACTTACCTTGAATCATATAATACACACAACTAAGGAGATAATGATTGTGAACAGAGCTGGCATTTATGTAGAACAAGCAACTGTCTCTGTGGTGTGGACTTTCCCAAAATATCTCCCACATGGGCCTATCCCTGATGCCTGAGATTCTTCTGCAGTTGGTGCCAGTTAGAAATGCAAATAAACCTATAGCAGTCATCATCATAATTAAGAACATTTTATTATATACTAGCTTTTAGATCTATGAATTCTTTATAATATGATACGTAGCTAGGAACACTTTTCAGGAATGTAACACATAGCTAAAATATGTTAAGAGAACTCAGAGAAACAGAGGCAGTAATAGACATATGAATAGAAAGGTCTGGTATGGAAAAGAGGATGAAAAAGCAGGGTGTAACAGTTGGGTGAAAGGGAAAAGTGCTGCAAAAGAGGTGCGAGATGCTTATAGAGGTCTGGGACAGAAAAATAAGGATAAACCTTTCCTACTTCGCATTATAATTTCTTTTATGATCAGCACAGGTTATTATAGAACTTTGAGAATATAATGCATCTTATAAATTGTATGCTGCTAACTAAGATAAATAAGGGATTTATTTTAAAAAGTTTTATTTATATATTTGCATTTAAGAACTAAAAACTTCCCCCAAAATAACTTTTACCAATTTGTGCTTTAATTTTAATTAACACAGGATATAAAATTTGAAAAATACTACAAAGTATATAGAAAGATTAAAATTGCTAATTCCTTTACTCGGTAATACCATCGTTAACATTTGGGAATGGGGGAGGGGTTTGTCTTGAAGGTTTTATGTTTGTATGTGAAAAAATATTAAAAAACAAAATTTAGATTATATAGTTCTGTATCTTAATTTTTATGTAAAATCACATCATGGTCTTTTTCCACACTACTGAGTATCTCATGGTTTTTAAGGCAACAGGTTGAAAACTAGTGGTTTCTTAATGTTTGTTATTCTAGTGAACTATTCTGATTTTAAACCTACTTCTACTTTGATTTTAAACCTACTAAGGAAAATCATTAAAACTTCCCGCTTCTGGAAAGGACATACCAATCCTTAAATTCAATCAATATTGCTGCTTTGAATTTAAGAGTTTAAAAGATTTTTATGATTTCTCTTATCTAAAGCATTGAATTGGGAAGTAAATAATGTTAAATGTGTTGGCTCTCTGTTTAACCAATACTACAAAAGGAACACACAAATCACACTACTCATACCGTGTGAGTAAAATCCTGTTTGGCTCTTAACGCTATAACATCAAGTGGAGTTTAGGAATTCTGCATCCTCTTGGCCTAGGAGCCAAATTAGGCCTTTGGCTTAATATAATTCAGCTGGGCTTTGGAAAGTTTTTTTTTTTAAAGACATAGTATCTGTTTCCTGTCCCATCCTTCAAAGATCAGAGATGTGTATGCATGTGTTTTTGTGCGTATATATATACAAATTATTTGACTAAGGTCACCAATGGTGAGACTTCAGGGATTTCTTACTTCGATGGCATTATTTCAGAAAGCAGCAGTCATAATTAGTCTCTTTGATGACTGACTTAGCAGTGGAAGGAGGAAGTGGAGAAGTAGCACCAAAATGAGTATGGTGGGGAAGAAATGAAAGGCTAAGAGGACTTAGGGAGAGGTCCAATCTATCTGGTACTGTACAAGGCACAGGCTGCACTGGAGATGCTAGTTTTAGGGATAAAGGGGCCTTAAGAGAAGCAAGATGAATGAGAGAGATGTTTAGGGATAAAAAAAAAAAAAAGGAAGGACAGAACATCTTTGTTAGCCATGGGGGATGAAAGTCAAACCTGCTTTAGTATCCTAGGAACTTTGTACTACTTAGTAGTAGCATAAGGTCTGAGATTGACCAAGCAGGATTTTGTGGCCTATATACTGCGTATATGCTCATTTCCTTCTTGAAAATGTAAGTGCTATTTGCTGTTCTTATCTAGATGAGAACAATGGGGAATCTGAGAGATTAAGAAACTAGCTCAAGGGTACAAAGTTAGTAAATGGTGAAACCAAGATTCAAAATCTAAGTCTGTTTCTGCAGAAACTGTATGTCCTTTCTACAATACACTTTGACTTTAATTTCAGAATTTAGTTGAATACTTTTAACCAAATTTTAATTTTACAAAGCAATCTACTTTCAAATAATAAGAGAAACATACATCATATGAAAAGGAATCTACTGTGAGGGTGGGGTGACATTTAGATAGCAATATTACTGAAAATATTTAAGCATAATTACAAATTAATTTCAGAAAAATAATACTGTCTAAAATTTCAAAGCATTTCTAGGAACAATCTAAAGAGGGCTGTTTTTTCTTTTGAAAAAGTTTATTATTTTCCTCTCAAAGTGGATTTGGTATTAATGACTCAGACTAATTCATATGGGCTTTTCTTCTTCTCCATCAATAATAACAAAAGTTTTTTATTTCAAAGTAAGTCTGATATCAAGAAAGTAAGAACTATGTGAATTTAAAAGTTTCAGGGATATTTTACTTTTAAGCAGTAAGATGTCTTTAGAAAGTAAGAAATAGAATATTACTTTTAATTGACTCTCCTTAAATATGCTAATAGGAAATAGGTGGAATAAAATGTACTATGTACTATTTTAGTTATTTTTGAGAAAGAGGGTGCTTCACTTTGTTTTTTCAGAGCCTATATAGAATTATTGATTTTATTTTTTAAATGTTTTGCTTAAACAGTGAAAAGATTATCTTAGAGGGAAATACTGTCTAGATAATAAAGTTATACTATTGGTTTTCTTAAAAACAGTGTTTTTGGACATTAGTGTAAATTGTGGATACCTATTATGAAATCTTAAGCATTTTGAATTTTATGAAAAAACCCACCTTTGACCACTTTTTCAAAGTCTGTTTAACATGATTTATGCTTTCTGCTTTAGGGAAGAAAATATTAAATCATATAATCGAACATAAGTCAATAAGGCAAAAGAAAATCTGTATTTAGAAAACATCTAATAGGAGCACATTTGCATTACTGAAGCCTAATTGTCTTCACAATAAAAATTTATACATTCAAGTATTTAAACATCCTAGTACATTTAACTCAACACTCTGAGTTAACTTAGACATAAGCAAATTAACTCCCTTATAAAAATCCACCTAAACACCAGTACTGGTTAGTCAAACTTGCCTAAAATGGGAACATCTTGTACATCAATAGGTACTTCTGAGAAATGAGGCATAAGGTAATAACACAAACCCAAAAGTTTATACAAGGTGCAGAGTCTGTCACACGTACACTGGAAATTCGGTTTAAATGTTCATTCCTAATGCCTCGACGGAATTTTTTTTTTTGGTATAGGATATTCATCAGTCAAAAATAGCTTGACACTTCCAAAATCAAGCTCCGTCCAAGTTCTGGGTCAAATCCTGATATAGAGTACTCAAAGCAGATCACGTTTTTGTCAATATTTAATCAGAGGTTTTGGGAGCGGAAGAAATCTCAGGATAACCACTTTGTCTTATTCCCTGCCTTCCAACAGCTGATATCATAATCCCCAGGAACACAGCACCCCTCCCCACTCCCGCTCCCTTTAGGGAAACGTGTGTGTGTGTGTGTGTGTGTGTGTGTGTGTGTGTGTGTGTGCGCGCGCGCGCGCGTTTCAAGGCCTACAGTAGCTGCAGAGATGTTCATTACCATTTGGATATGTTTAGAATTCTACTAGGGAGAAATGAATGATAGCATTTTCCTCTTCACAGGAAGGTGGGCCTGGGGGATTCCCACCACCTGCACTGACGCTAAGTTATGGAAAGCAGCCAAGAATCTGGGACTCAGGGAGAGGCGTCCCAGTCGGTTCTATGGAAACGAGAGACGCGAGTGGCCTAGCGCCTCCCTGGCAGGAGACCGAGCTGCGGAGCTGCGCAAACAGGAGGCGAGGGAAGCGGCTCAGCCCTGCACTGCAGAGGCGCTCGGGGCCGTCCCCGCTGCGGCACGGGCAGAGCGCGGCGGGGTCTGCGGCTGCAGCCCATCGACGCGCGCGCCGAGCGCGGCGGGTCGGGCGAGTGCGAACCAACGACGGCTGCGGAAAGCGTCAGAGGTAGGCACCGCCACCGCTCTACCCGGCCCCTTCCCAGCCTCATAGCCGGGAGCTGCAGAAACTTCGGGGGCACGGAGGACACAGTCAGGGTACACTGTGTCTTCCGAGCTGAGGCCCTTTACCTTCCTGGTTGGAGTTTCTGGGCTGCTTCCTTCGCGCGGCGCCGGTGACAGGGAAGAAGACTGCCGCAGCACTTGCTGCTTCACTAATCCGGGCTCTGGGAAATAATTTCCCGCCGCGCGCTCCGCGGCCCCGGAAGCTATTGTGCCATTTCCGGGTGGTTGTCAGTGACGCTTTCTAGCCGTCGTCAGGGTCGTCTGAGCGGGTTCAGGGCTTCCTTATGGCTGGCGCGCTAGGCTCCTGCTAGTTCTGCGCCGAAGGTGGGAGACTGGTGAGTGATTTTTCTGGGTTGCCTGGTTTTCCGTCCGCCCGAGGCTCCGTGTAGCATCTTATCCGGACCGAGTAATTAGCGGGAAAGGGTTGAACCAGAACCAGGAGGCCCCATCCAGCCCCGTGGCGCTTGACCCTGTGTGCTGCGGGACAAGGCCTTGAGATTCCAACTTACGGTCTTATCCACTCGCAATATCTATCTCCAACTTGGAGCTTTACCTCGGGTCCCCAAGTGCCCCTGCGCAAGGCCAAAGACACCTCTACCGCGACTCGGTTTAGTACAGTCTCTCTACCAATGATCAAGGAGTGTCCACACTCTCCCATTGGCAGGGTTTAGTCACCCTCGATTTTCGAGAGCTCCTTTACCATCCTTTTCCTGAGCACTGTTTCCATTATCCTGGGGTGCAATGCCTGGGAGACAGGCAGTCGGCTGAAGTGCGCACCTTTTATATTTTGGAAGTGGGATGAGGAGGTCGTTCCTGATTTAGAACTCAACGATACCGCCGCCGTTTGAATTGGGTGAGAATGGTCTTTGTTTTCCTGGCTGCTATGAGCTAATGAGATAGGAGAGCAAGCTTAAAATTTCACGCATGGGTTTTAGATACACGTTACCTTTTGGAAAGGAGTGGTCAGGAATAGATATACTTTCAGAAAGGAGTGCCTCTGCACTGTTCCAGGCTTCCTCGATAATGAAAGATTCAGGAGAATTTTAGATGGAGGTCTGAGTTAGAATAGCTTTAAAGAGAAATTGCTTACGATGAAGAGGTAATGTGAGGGAAGGTGCTCATTCCGTTGAAGATTTAAAAAATGTGATGTAGAGAACCTCTTTTTGGTGAATTCTCTTTCTTGAGTAATGCAGTTTTTCAGGTAAGTTTTCACTCACCACCTTATATTTAAATAATCACCTGTTCCATAAGAGACAGCAACTTGATTTTTTTTTTCCCTTCAAAACAGCCAGTTCCACAAAGAGTTCTAGGGATAACTCTACCATAAAGAAAAATGCAGTATTCAATTCAAGGACCTTAATGCATCAAGCAAATGCCTTGTTACCTTTTGAGAGTAACAAACACACTAATCTCCTTGTTGATTAACAATTCAAACTTTTATAATCTCATTTGGTCCCAATTTTGCCATTCTTATTAAATCTTGTAGTTTTTCCTTATTTCCCCAGTTGCAAGGATTATAAATATTGATAATTTAAGGGAGGTTATATGTTTCTATATAGCAACTAGTTTTTAGATAAGCAGTGTTGTTTTGTTTTGTTTTTAAATCAATGCTCTTGACTCGTGATCTCTTTAAATTAATATAGCCAACCACTAATACTAACCACAAATAGCTACTGTCTGCCAGCTATTATCTTATTTAAACTTACTATAGTTCTACAAGAAAAATCATATTAGCCCTATTTTGCAAACATTTTATACCAAGACTCAGATGTTCTTACAAATTACACAATTAAATGGTAATTGAGATTTGAACCCAGTCTACCTGACTCCAAACTTGGGCTCTTTTTACTGTGCTCTATACTTCCTTTCATAAATAACAAAATCATTCTTTTCACTCTCAGGTAAAATTGGTTAGTATATCACATTCCAAAGTCAAATGGATAGCAAAACTTGAATATAAAGAGATTTAAGGAATTTGTTAAGGAATTAATTCCTTTATGTGTTAAGGATTAAGGAATGTGTTAGGGATTTAAGGAATCACCATAAGGTAATTTTGACATATGAATAATCCAAATTCTTTTCTGTATTGATCCTTAGCTAGTTTTATCATCCTAACTCAAACAAATACAAGCAATCTAGAGACCATCAGTATATTAGTGACTCCAAAACCCAAGTATCAGCTATCGCTTTAGGCAGCTATCGCTTTAGGCAGTATGTAAAAAGAGAGAAAATTAGTGAATGAGCACAGATTCATAAAATTGAACTTTGTGATGCCCTGTAAGGAATTACTATGTACTGGCTGTTAGCAAAACTGTTCTATTCCAGTCTTGTAACCCTCAGACAGATGGTGATTAACATATTTCAGGAGAATATGCTTAACTAAACCTACCCCTTGCAATATTCTATTTTATGTAAAGAAATAGAAATAGCTTAATTATCAAGGAATTTACTAAAATCTAGTTGAAATGACCAGTACTAGAAATGACATAGAACTTAATTCTAAAGAATATCTTGTTTTACAAAAAGGCACAAGTATATATGTATAGCTCATTTCAAATACCAATATCCATTACATTGTATTGACTTCTGTGAAAGATATTTGGTTTGCATGTCCCACAGGTAGATCTCAGTGATATTTTTGTTTTCAATCAAACTTCAGTGCTTATCAAGGTTGAAATTAGATCTGTTTTGTTGATCTCATACTCAGCATCTAGCACTGCGCCTGACATGTGGTAGGGGCTCAATAGATATTTATTGAATGAACAATTCCTTCTAAAAGTGTTATTTATCCACAGAGAAATATTTGTACGTGTTTTTTTTAAAGGGACTTACCACATAAATGCACACTTCTTTATCTTTACTCACTTTGACCCTGAAATGTATTGTCCACTCCACAACTCATCCATAAAAGGCAATGTGGCGTCCTGCAAAGAAGAGCAGGCAGTGAGACAGGAGATAAGAGAATACCTAATATTTGTTATTGCTTACTCTCTGCTGTGCAGTGTTACGTTTAATCCTCACAGCACTATGGGGTAAGTATCATCCTTCTTTTAGGGATGAGAAGACAAAAGATAAGCTTTGTAAAGTTTCCGGGGCTACACACAGTCACTAAGTACCAGAGCTGTGATTTGAACCAAGGCTGACTCCAAAGGCCACAGTGTTAACCACTTTCCTATACTGCCTCCAACTGGATTTTAATCCTTCTCATCTACTGACTGGGTATATACACAGGGAAATTTATTTCTCTGAGGATCATATTTCTTATCTGTAACATAAGGGTTGGATTAAATGATCTATAAAGTCCCTTCTGGCTCAAAAATCCTCTGACTTTAGTTGGGTCCCAAGCATTATCTGAATGAAGCAGTTCTAATGTGCTAGAAAATCTTTATGAGTGGAGCTTTACATGTATTTATTGGTGTTTTCCACATTGGTAGATGTACAATTATGTTTTTGTAATGCAAAGAATAAGACCAGAGTTAAAAAATCTTAGCCATGTTTTTGCCAGTTTTTGACCCTGATAAGTCTCTGATTCTTTGTGAGCTTGTTTTCATATGTAAAATGGATACAGAAGAGTGCTGTGAGGGTTAAGTGAGATAGCTTCAAACACCCTGACACATAGTTGGCATTAAATAAATGTTGACTCTTCCCCCCCATCTCCCATCTTTTGAGGATAAAAGAAGATTGGTGAATGTAAAAATATTTTATAGGTTAGCCAAAGATAAAGAATCTTCACTTATAATCTACTAAGAAAGATCAAGTTATATACACAAATAGTTATTGTATGACCGACAATTGACGTAGAATCATTTAACAACAAAACGGTGGGAACACAGAGAAAAGAAATTTTGCTTCCAATAGGACACATGAAGCAAGATTTTATGAAGAAGGTAATGCTAAGTTTGGGCCTTGAAGGATGGTGAGGATTTTGGTAGGGGGGGACGAGGGAAGAATGTTCCACTGGAGGATGCAAAGGTATCCGAAAAGATTAGTGAATACATATTAGATATGTGGGATAGGTGAAGGCTAATGATAAAAGGTAAAAACGCTGAGTTCAGGGCAAGCTATGGGTAACTGGTCATCTTAAAGATGTTAGGCCTTGGGGCTTCCCTGGTGGCGCAGTGGTTGAGATTCCGCCTGCTGATGCAGGGCACACGGGTTCGTGCCCCGGTCCGGGAAAATCCCACATGCGGCGGAGCGGCTGGGCCCGTGAGCCATGGTCGCTGAGCCTGCGCGTCCGGAGCCTGTGCTCCGCAACGGGAGAAGCCACAACAGTGAGAGGCCCGCGTACCGCAAAGGAAAAAAAAAAGAAAAAAGACGTTAGGCCTTCCACAAGGAGCCATGATTTTTCTGTATAACTAGGATCGGGTGGAGGATGGGGTAGGCATTTGATTACTTTGTTATGGAATACCCATTTATTACAAAAAGAAGAAAAATGCACCTAATCCCACTCCAGACCCAGCCAAGCACCTACTCACTGAACCCCAACCCCGGGGAAGTCCCCTCCTGGCTTGGGAGTACCCCTCTCCATCCTAGTGAACAGTGAGCTGTGACTCGCTCCTCAGGCTGGGCCAGAGGTAGGAGGGGGCTCTGAGGGGTCACGGGGCCCAGTTTCTGGGCCTCCACCTTAAGAGGACTCACATGGGCACGGGTCCACAGGCACACGGTCCTGTCTACAAGCTCACTGCTCCAACGGGGTGGCTACTGGGAACTGGCACCCCGCTGTGATGGCAGTGGGCTTCTGGGAGTAGGGTGCGGGTGCTGTCTAGGGCTATGAGGTTTTCCCACCCCTTCTTCCTGTATCCTCCCTGGCTCCTGCCCCTTCCTGATGTCTGTGACGCTGGGCAACCACCTACCCATCTTTGAACCTCAGTTTCCCCATCTGAAGTGACAGGGTAGATTGGGGGTAGGGGACCTGTGGCTTTCCTCTCCCAGGAGTGGTGCCAGGACCACCCCCTACCCCAGTCCCACCCATGGTGTGGTCATATCTGGATCTGCCTAGATTTCCTGACCTGCCTGTGCCTGGGTCCCCTGAGATCACTCCCTTCTGCTCCATGTCCTCTCACAATGCCTTCTCTACAGAAAAACAAAGCAAACAAGCAAACCAACCATCTCCCTTCCAGGGCTTGGATACTGCTGAGTTGCTGCTCGGCTGCTCAACATCCAGCTCCGCCCAGTGCGGCTAGGCTGCGTCATTTTAAAGGCTGGTAAAACACCAGGGTTTGGTCATTAGAAGTGATGAGTCTGTAGACTGCTGACTCACCTCATCAGGTGACTCTGGTGAAGGGAAATTTTTGAAATGTGAACTCAAAGGCTGCAGTTGAGTCAGGAAGCAAAAGCAAAAATCAGCATAATTACATTAAATTATATTAAAAAGTCTCAGAAAGTGGGCAGAGGATACTGGCTTCCAGCCTCAATTGCTGATTTGTTGTTGGAGGCAGGTTTTTGAAACAGTGCTCCAGCTATTTCCCTGTAAATTTTGGTTAAAATACAAATAGACGGCAGCTCAAGAAATACCCTAAATTGCTAGTATTTTATCTATAACATATCGTATACACACACACACACACCCATAAAGAGAGAGAGAATGAACATATATAGCTGTTTAAATCACTTGGGGGATTCTTTGCTGAATAAAGTTCTCAGGACAAATTATCTAATACTAAAAAGTAAAAAGGGATACAATTGTCATTTGATTAATTAGGCAAATCAATATAATGTTAAACAGCTGAATTCAGAGACGACCTGAGTGAGCTCAAACTCATGAACTTATATAATATGATGTTGAGAAAGTTACTTAAATTATTCAAGCCCCAATTTCATCTGTAAAATGATAATATTAACTTCATGGATCTATTAGGATTAAATGTGATAATGTCTGAAAGCACACAGAGGCATCAGAAAAATTTTATTAGGGATCTATCTAGTTTTTGTTGTTATTTAATAACATTTAATTGTTTTAAAATAAGGTCTGCAGCTCCAACCATGAAATTAAACAGACTTGAGTTCAAATCTCATCTCTGTCAGTAGTTGCATCATGCTGAGAAAATTGCTTTTCTACTGTTTCCTCATTTATAAAGTGGGAATACTAATAATGTCTTCACAGGGCTTTTGTGAAGACTAAATGAAATAGTGATGCCTAGAGTCTAATACGGTGACTAGACATGTACTTTGTTTGCTCAAACTCCCAGAGAAGCACATACAAAGAAGGGAATAGATGTGCAAGAGATTTATTGGTGATACTCCCTGTGAAGGATAAAGGAGAGGGAGCTAGAGTAGGAGGGAAGTACCTTCAGGCCTCAGTGGAGGTCTGACAACCTGTGCAGGAGAGTCAGAGGGAAGGAAGAAGAGGAGGGTGAAAAGAATCTCAGACCTCTCAAAGAAAGCTTCAACCGGGTCATGGGGAATCCGAGAGCCAAAGACATATGTTAGAGGAATCCCATTATCACCACAGTACCCAGTATATGTTGGTTATTTGCAAAAATAATTAACAGCTGTCACATACTGTAATTTACAAGTGTGTTTAAATTTCAACTCTTGAATTTTATGGCCTATCCCCACCTCCCCTAAGAAAAGTACAGTCCCTGCTGCCAAACACTGACATTAACATTTGAGGCACATGTTCTTAGACTAACTTCTTATATTTTACAATACAGCTTTGTTAGCCAGAGAACAGTTGAGGAATCAAAAGATCTGTTCCAAATTACAGTTGAAAAATGTAAACATTACCTAAGCACTGATTTTTTGACATTAGGTGATTTAAACACAAACTGTCTAAATTTCTAAATTCAGATAGCCAATAAATGTAACAATCTTAAACAGCTGAGTAATGTTAATATCCATAGTGTGAATATTAACCTAAACTTGAATGTTCATTTCCTTTCTTACTAAAGGGAAGCAAAATATATGACCCCAAAATATGCCACTTTGGCATGTGGAGTGGCATGTGGAGCCATAGGCAATCAAGATCCAGCAGACTCAAGAGAAACTTTTACTTCTCCCTTAACTACCTAAAAATTTAAATACCGGGCCTGTACCAGGAAGGGAGCTATTACCAGAGAGAACTTTTACCTGAATGACTTATATGTATGGCAGGGCAAATGACTAAGTACCAAACTTCTGCTCTTCTTAGTGTCCTATGAATTACCCTCCTCCCCTTTGAAGCTCCAGGCCCTTATCCCATTCCTTGGCTCAGGATGGCCTATAAACCTCAACTGCCCACCTCGCCCTTGGGTCTCAGTTTTATGGAGCTCCCATATGTATGTAGTTAAATTTGTTTCTTCTGCTAATCTGCCTTATGTTAATTTAATTAATAGATCTGCCAAAAGAACCTAGAAAGGTAAAGGAAAATTTTTACTCCCCTATATTACCAAAGATATCTCTATGGTCAAACAGATCAAGGTATTATATTTTTGTCTGTCTCTACCCATCTACCCCCTCCCTCTTTTGTTGTTTTTAATGAGGAATTGTAGCCATCAATCAGTTCAGTACTCTGCAAATGGCAGGTCATGACCCATCAATTGGTGAATACTAGTCCGCACTTTTGTTTCAGTTATGTATGGCTTTAGGATTTGTGTATTAACTGTGTTTGTTACTGTGAATCAGAGGATTTAAATTTTAAAGCAAGGGATTTAGTCTAACTTCCTTATCTTACAGGAGGAAATGAGGACTAAAGAGGTGATTTAATTTGCCCAGATAACTCAGGAAACATGTGACTTGAACCAGAAGCTAGGTCTTAAGAATTCGAAATTTAGGGTTCTTTGTATCATGCTTCCAGGAAAAGGCTTCTTGTTTACAGTACTTAGGGCACATAATTACTCTGTTTTCCAGTGAGTTAATATGATAGTCCTTTTCTGTCACTTTCATTATTTCTTTGCTAAGATTTATTGAGAAGAGCTTTTCCCTGACTGTGGCCATTGAGTGTCAGGAAGGATGTATAGCTGCAGTTATTTTTTAGCCGTCAGCAGCCGTACCACATCACTGGAATTTACTGTTTATTTTCCCTATGCAAAACAGCTAATTTAACAGTTTAAATCTGGAGTTTACCTAATTTAAACTGAGCAGTGATGGGAGCTCTTTCTGAGGGGCATTTTAAAAAATATATATCATTCTTTATTTTTCTAGCAAATATTCATACTGAAGGGGAGCAGAATAGGCTGACCCAAAATCTGCCATTGTGGCATGTGGATTGTTTTGAGCTGAAGGTAATCAAGATTGAACAGACTCAAGAAAAACTTTTACCTCTTCCTTAACTACCTAAAAGTATTTAGATAGGGGGCCTATTCCAGGAGGGGAGCTACTACCAGAGATCACTTTTATCTAAATGACTTATCTGTATGGCAAGGCAAATGCTCTCCTTATCATCCTATGAATTACCCTCCTCCCCTTTGAAGCTCCAGGCCCCTATCCCATTCCTTAACTCAGGATGGCATATAAACTTCAACTGCCCGACTTGCCCTTCGGTCTCATTTTTATAGAGTTCCTGTACAATGTACAAAATGAAATTTGTTTTTCTGTTGTTACTCTGTCTTCAATTTAATTATCAGACCAGCCAAAGAATCTAAAGGGAAGAAGGGAAAATTTTTACACCTCTATAATATCTGCCCTCAAAAGTGCCCTATGAGCAATTTAGCTTCTCTGTGGTGAGTTCAGTCCTCTGCTATTTAGAGATTTGACTGGGAAAGAGTTCGGGAGTGGGGCTGTTCGTAAATAGAGTATTCCTTCTAGGCTGTTTCTCTGTTGCCTTATGTACCCTTTTATCATTGAGGCTCTCTGCGTTCATTCTTTTGATTAACTTTACCTGGTCATGATCTTTCTGTGGCTTTCTCATTTATCTGACTCAGCAGTTCTGAAACGTTTGTTTTCAGTAGTGCTTTACACTCTTAAAAATCACTGATGACCTGGGTGGGACTTCCCTGGTAGTACAGTGGTTAGGACTGTGCACTCCCAATGCAGGGGACCAGGTTCAACCCCTGGTCAGGGAACTACACCCTGCATGCCACAACTAAAGAGCCCACATGCCACAACGAAGATCCCGAGTGCCACAAGTAAGACTCGGTGCAGCCAAATAAATAAATAATAAAAAGAAAAATTACTGATGACCTTGAAGAGTTTCTACGTATGTAATTATATCTATTAATATTTATTATATTATAAATTAATATTGAGTATTTCAAGAAATAATTAATTCAATAATAAAGCCATTACATGTTAACATAAATAGCATTAAAAATAACTATTTTTCAAAACAAAAATTATAGTGGAAGTGTGGCAGTCTGTTCAATATCTGGCTTAATAGAATAGTACTGAATTCTCAGGTCAGCTTCTGCATTCATTTCTTGTGATTTCTTGTTTTGGTTGAAGTAAGTGAACAAAATCTAACCTAATACAGACATATAGTTGGAAAAGGAAGGAGTATTTAGGGCTTCCCTGGTGGCGCAGTGGTCAAAAATCTGCCTGCCAATGCAGGGGACACGGGTTCGAGCCCTAGTCTGGGAAGATCCCACATGCTGCAGAGCAACTAAGCCCATGTGCCACAATTACTGAGCCTGTGCTCTAGAGCCCACAAGCCACAACTACTGAGCCCGCCTGCCACAACTACTGAAGCCCACACGCATAGAGCCCATGCTCTGCAACAAGAGAAGCCACCGCAATGAAAAGCGCGCAGACCTCAACGAAGAGTAGCCCCCACTCACCGCAACTAGAGAAAGCCCGCACACAGCAATGAAGACCCAACACAGCCAAAAATAAATAAATAAAAAAAAAGGAAGCAGTATTTAATGGCCTTCTGAGATAATTGTGAATATTTTTCTTTGCTCTTATACCAAAACTTAACAAGTGGTAGTTTCTTAAGTTTAACTGCAATGTGGAATCCGCAATCAATCATATCAATGAACTTTTGTATTTTTCCTTTAAAGTCCCTTGGTCTTTCACTTTTTTTTTTTAACATCTTTATTGGAGTGTAATTGCTTTACAACGGTGTGTCAGTTTCTGCTTTATAACAAAGTGAATCAGTTATACATATACATATATCTCCATATATCTTCCCCCTTGCGTCTCCCTCCCTCCCACCCTCCCTATCCCACCCCTCTAGGTAGTCACAAAGCACTGAGCTGACTGATCTCCCTGTACTATGAGGCTGCTTCCCACTAGCTATCTATTTTACATTTCATAGTGTCCATGCCACTGTATATGTCCATGCTACTCTCTCACTTTGTCCCAGCTTACCCTTCCCCCTCCCTGTGTCCTCAATTCCATTCTGTAGTAGATCTGTGTCTTTATTCCCCTCTTGCCCCTAGGTTCTTCATGACCATTTTTTTTCTTTTTTTTTTTTTTTTGATGGACACTTAGGTTGCTTCCATGTCCTGGCTATTGTAAATAGAGCTGCAATGAACATTGGGGTACATGACTCTCTTTGAATTATGGTTTTCTCAGGGTATATGCCCAATAGTGGGGTTGCTGGGTCCTATGGTAGTTCTATTTTTACTTTTTTAAAGGAACTTCCAAAATGTTCTCCATAGTGGCTGTATCAATTTACATTCCCACCAAGAGGGCAAGAGTGTTCCCTTTGGTGGGTCAGAAAGGATCTTGCTCTGATTTATGTCATAGAGTGGTCTGCCTATGTTTTCCTCTAAGAGTTTGATAGTTTCTGGCCTTACATTTAGGTCTTGAATCCATTTTATGGTTATGTTTGTCTATGGTGTTAGAGAATGTCCTATTTTATTTCATTCTTTTACATGTAGCTGTCTGGTTTTCCCAGCATCACTTATTGAAGAGGCTGTCTTTTCTCCATTGTATATTCTTGCCTC
>NW_020173396.1:1456955-1468067 GCF_003031525.2 Neophocaena asiaeorientalis asiaeorientalis | reverse complement strand
AATTTCTTTCATCAGTGTCTTATAATTTTCTGCATACAGGTCTTTTGTCTCCTTAGGTAGGTTTGTTCCTAGGTATTTTATTCTTTTTGTTGCAGTGGTAAATGGGAGACTTTTCTTGATTTCACTTTCAGATTTTTCATCGTTAGTGTATAGGAATGCAAGAGATTTCTGTGCATTAATTTTGTGTCCTGCTACTTTACCAAATTCATTGATTAGCTCTAGTAGTTTTCTGGTAGCATCTTTAGGATTCTCTATGTATAGTATCATGTCATCTGCAAACAGTGATAGCTTTACTTCTTTTCTGTTTTGGATTCCTTTTATTTCTTTTTCTTCTCTGATTGCTGTGGCTAAAACTTCCAAAACTATGTTGAATAATAGTGGTGAGAGTGGACAACCTTGTCTTGTTCCCGATCTTAGAGGAAATGGTTTCAGTTTTTTACCATTGACAATGATGTTGGCTGTGGGTTTGTCATATATGGCCTTTATCATGTTTAGGTAAGATCCCTCTATGCCTACTTTCTGGAGGGTTTTTATCATAAACCAGTGTTGAATTTTCTCAGAAGCTTTGTCTGCACCTATTGAGATGATCATATGGTTTTTTTTGTTTAGCCTCCATGTGTTTGTATTTTTTACAGATCGTTTCTTGTAATTGATATGTAGTCTCATAGCATTGTGATCAGAAAAGATATTTGATATGGTTTCAATTTTCTTAAATTTACCAAGGCTTGATTTGTGACAGAAGATATGATCCATCCTGGAGAATGTTCCATGAGCACTTGAGAAGAAAGTGTATTCTCTTGTTTTTGGATGGAATGTCCTATAAATATCAATTAAGTCCATCTTGTTTAATGTATCATTTAAAGCTTGTGTTTCCTTATTTATTTTCATTTTGGATGATATGTCCATTGGTGAAAGTGGGGTGTTAGAGTCCCCTACTAAGATTGTGTTACTGTTGTTTCTGTCTTTTATGGCTGTTAGTATTTGCCTTATGTATTGAGGTGTTCCTATGTTGGGTTCATAAATATTTACAATTGTTACATCTTCTTCTGGGATTGATCCCTTGAACATTATGTAGTGTCCTTCTTTGTCTCTTGTAATACTTCTTGTTTTTAAGTCTATTTTGTCTGATATGAGAATTGCTACTCCAGCTTTCTTTTGATTTCCATTTACATGGAATATCTTTTTCCATCCCGTCACTTTCAGTCTGTATGTGTCCCTAGGTCTGAAGTGGGTCTCTTGTAGACAGCATATATACGGGTCTTGTTTTTGTATCTGTTCAGCCAGTCTATGTCTTATGGTTGGAGCATTTAACCCATGTACATTTAAGGTAATTATAGATATGTATGTTTCTGTTACCATTTTCTTAATTGTTTTGGGTTTATTATTGTAGGTCTTTTCCTTCTCTTGTGTTTCCTGCCTAGAGAAGGTCCTTTAGCATTTGTTGTAAAGATGATTTGGTGGTGCTGAATTCTCTTAGCTTTTGCTTGTCTGTGAAGCTTTTAATTTCTCTGTCGAATCTGAATGAGATCCTTGCTGGGTAGAGTAATCTTGGTTGTAGGTTTTTCTCCTTCATCACTTTAAATATGTCCTGCCACTCCCTTCTGACTTGCAGTTTCTGCTGGAAGATCAGCTGTTAACTTTATGGGGATTCCCTTATATGTTATTTGTCGTTCTTCCCTTGCTGCTGTTAATATTTTTTCTTTGTATTTAATTTTTGGTAGTTTGATTAATATGTGTCTTGTCGTGTTTCTCCTTAGATTTATCCTATATGGGACTCTCTGTGCTTCCTGGACTTGATTTCCTTTCCCATATTAAGGAAGTTTTCAACTATAATCTCTTCATATATTTTCTCAGTTCCTTTCTTTTTCTCTTCTTCTGGGACCCCTATAATTTGAATGCTGGTGCATTTAATGTTGTCCCAGAGGTCTCTGAGACTGTCCTCAATTCTTTTCATCCTTTTTTCTTTATTCTGCTCTTTGGCAGTTATTTCCACTATTTTATCTTCCAGGTCACTTATCCATTCTTCCTTAGTTATTCTGCTATTGATTTCTTCTAGAGAATTTTTAATTTCATTTATTGTGTTGTTCATCATTGCTTGCTCTTTAGTTCTTCTAGGTCCTTGTTAAACGTTTCTTGTATTTTCTCCATTCTATTTCCAAGATTTTGGATCATGTTTAGTATCATTTTTGTGAGTTGTTTTTCAGGTAGACTGCCTATTTCCTCTTCATTTGTTAGTTCTGGTGGGTTTTTACCTTGCTCCTTCATCTGCTGTGTGTTTCTCTGTCTTCTTTTTTTGCTTGGCTTACTGTGTTTGGCCTCTCCTTTTCGCAGCCTGCAGGTTCGTAGTTCCTGTTGTTTTTGGTGTCTGCTCCCAGTGGCTAAGGTTGGTTCTGTGGGTTGTGTACGCTTCCTGGTGGAGGGGACTAATGCCTGTGTTCTGGTGGATGAGGCTGCATCTTGTCTTTCTGGTGGGCAGGTCCACGTCTGGTGGTGTGTTTTGGGGTGTCTGTGACCTTATTATGATTTTAGGCAGCCTCTCTGCTAATGGGTGGGGTTGTGTTCCTGTGTTGCTAGTTGTTTGGCATAGGGTATCCAACACTGTATCTTGCTGGTCATTCAGTGGAGCTGGATCTTGGCATTGAGATTTAGATCTCTGGGAGATTTTCACCATTTGATATTATGTGGAGCTGGGAGGTCTCTGGTGGACCAATGTCCTGAACTTGGCTCTCCTACCTCAGAGGCACAGTCCTCATGCCTGGCTGGAGCACCAAGAGCTTGTCATCCACACGGCTTAGAGTAAAAGGGAGAAACAAAAGGAAATAAAATAAAATAAAGTTATTAAAATAAATAAATATTATTTAAAAAAATTTTAAACTAATACAAAAAAGGAAAGAGAAGAGAGCAACCATACCTAAAAATAAATCCACCAATGATAACAAGTGCTAAAAACTATACTAAAAAGAATAAAACACTGGACAGACAGAACCCTAGGACATATGGTAAAAGCAAAGCTATACAGACAAAATCACACACAAAAGCATACACATACACACTCAGAAAAAGAGAGAAGGGAAAAAATACATATATATCGTTGCTCCCAAAGTCCACCTCCTCAGTTTGGGATGATTTGTTGTTTATTCAGGTATTCCAGAGGTGCAGGGTACATCACGTTGATTTTGGAGATTTAATCCGCTGCTCCTGAGGCTGCTGGGAGAGATTTCCCTTTCTCTTTTTTCGCACAGCTCCCGGGGTTCAGCTTTGGATTTTTCCCCGCCTCTGCATATAGGTCATCTGAGGGCGTCTGTTCTTCACCCAGACAGGACGGGGTTAAAGGAGCATCTGATTAGGGGGCTCTGGCTCACTCAGGCCGGGGGGAGGGAGGGGTATGGAATGCGGGGCCAGCCTGCAGTGGCAGAGGCCGGCATGACGTTGCAACAGCCTGATGAGTGCCGTGTGTTCTGGGGAAGTTGTCCCTGGATCACGGGACCCTGGCGGTGGCGGGCTGCACAGGCTCCCCGGAGGAGAGGTGTGGATAGTGACCTGTGGTTGCACACAGGCTTCTTGGTGGCAGCAGCAACAGCCTTAGCATCTCATGCCCGTTTCTGGTGTCCGCGCTGATAGCTGCGGCTTGCGCCCGTCTCTGGAGCTCCTTTAAGCAGCGCTCTTAATCCCCTCTCCTGGCGCACCAGGAAACAAACAGGGAAGAAAAAGTCTCTTGCCTCTTCTGCAGGTCCAGACTTTTCCCCGTACTCCCTCCCGGCTAGCTGTGGTGCACTAACCCCCTGCAGACTGTGTTCAGGCTACCAACCCCAGTCCTCTCCCGGCACTCCGACCGAAGCCTGAGCCTCAACTCCCAGCCCCACCCGCCCCGGCGGGTGAGCAGACAAGCCTCTCGGGCTGGTGAGTGCCGGTCGGCCCTGATCCTCTGTGTGGGAATCTCTCTGCTTTGCCCTCCGCACCCCTGTTGCTGTGCTGTCCTCCGTGGCTCTGAAGGTCCCCCCTCTGCCACCCGCAGTCTCCACCCATGAAGCGGCTTCCTAGTGTGTGGAAACCTTTCCTCCTTCACAGCTCCCTCCCGTCCCTATTCTTTTGTCTCTGTTTTTTCTTTTTTCTTTTGCCCTACCCAGGTACATGGGGAGTTTCTTGCCTTTGACGCCTGGGACGTCTGAGGTCTTCTGCCAGCGTTCAGTAGGTGTTTTGTAGGAGCTGTTCCACATGTAGATGTATTCCTGATGTATTTGTGGGGAGGATGGTCATCTCCACGTCTTACTGTTCCGCCATCTTGAAGCCTGCCCCGAATCTTGCACTTTGAATGAATCTTTTACAAACACATACTTTTGTTATATAATGCATTGGCCATATGAAAATATTGATTCACTGAGGTATGCTTGACTTCCAAATCTTAATATACTTCATTATACAATATCAAAAAGTCCCATTTGTTAATATCACCAGGAATTTACTCAGGATAATCTTAAAATATTGCAAAACTGTCCATCTGCAAGTATATGAATTTTCCAAGATCTTTGTTTTTGCTTTAAAAGCTCTAATTTTATCATTGGCAACAAATACTAATATTTTCCTTGAAATGACAGCTCAATTTGATTAATTTTGAGAAAATGTGTGGTGTATTCAAAGGTTGAGTTAATAAAATTACTAATTTTTAGTGCCTCATTAAGGACATTATTAAGTGAACCTGCCACTATTTTTTATTTTAACTGTGTGATGGTGAAAAATGTGACTACAGGGGTAGGCAGGAGAATGGCCCCCAGAAACGCCTACATCATAATCCCTAGAACCTGTGACTATGTTATGTTATATAGCAAAGGGGACGTAAATTTGCTAGTCAGTTTCCTTTAAAATATTCAGATTATCCTGGATTATCTGAATGGGTGCAGTGTAATTACAGTGGTTCTCCAAAGTGGAAGAAGGAGGCAGAAGAGTAATTCAGAGTGATGAAATATGAAAAGGACTCACATAGCTAGCTAGAATATGGGGGAAGTGGGCCACCAGCTAAGGAATGAGAGCAGCCTCTAGAAGCTAAAAAATGCAAGGAAACAACGGATTGTCTTCAGAGCCTCCAGAAAGGAATGCAACTGCTGAGCATTTGGTTTTAGCCTAGTGAGACCCTGAAATGGTCTTTAACCAGGAGAACTGTAAGATAATAAATTTTTGTGGCTTTATGACAATAAATTTGTGGCAACTTATTACAGTAGCAATAGAAAACTAGTAAAACTAACACAGTTTGGAGATTATAATTTGTGCTAGGGCATTGTTGCTTTTGCATTTAGTACAAATGTCGACCTATTGAAATGGCTTGTAATGTCTTATTACTATGAAAATAGTTTTTACCTTGTGAACCTTCTGTAAGAATATTGGGTCTCCACCAGGGATCTGTGTACCATACTTTGGAATCTCTTATTTAATTTTTTCTTTTGTATTTCCTGTGTGTTAACTACTAGGCTAGGTACTAGGATGCAAAAATAAAGAAAGCACAGTTTCTCTCTTAAGAAGATTATAGTCTAGTGGTTGAGAGAGGTAAGCAAATCAGTGATTGCGGGTAGCACAGAATGACAGTTGCTCTAACTGATATACTCGAGTGAGGGAAAGAGACCTAGTCCTAGTCTCAAATGCTTCAGTGTAGTGGGAGAGATCACAAAAATAATTACAAAATGCAAAATGCAAATGAAATACCCCACTGAGCGGGGTCGGGGAGGGAGACCTTTACAATCCCACTAGCAATGTAAGATGGTTTCAGTTTTTTCACATCCTCCCCAAAACACGTTAGTGTCTGTCTTTTGATTATAGCCATTCTAGTGAGTTGTGAAGTGGTATCTTACGTGGTCTCAATTTGTATTTATCTGATAATTAATGATGCTCAACATCATTTCATGTACTTATTGGCCATTTGTCTATCTCCTTTGGACATATGTCTATTCAAATCTTTTGTTATTTTTTAAAACAATATTTATTTATTTATTATTTATTTAGCTGTGTGGGGTCTTTGTTGAGGCATGTGGGATTTTTCATTATGGTGCTTGTTGTGGCAGGCAGGCTCTTCCTTGCGGTGTGCGGGCTTCTCTCTAGTTGTAGAGTGCGGGTTTTCTCTTGTCTAGTTGTGACGTGGGCTCCAGAGAGCATGGGCTCTGTAGTTTGTGGCCTATGGACTCTCTAGTTGGGGCACATGAGCTCAGTAGTTGTGGTGCATGGGCTTTGTTGCCCCGCGGCACGTGGGATCTTAATTCCCCGACCAGGTATCACGCTCACGTCCCCTGCATTGGAAGGCAGATTCTTTACCACTGGACCATCAGGGAAGTCCCCCTTTGTCATTTTTAAATTGAATTACTTGTCATTGTATTGTTGAGCTGTAATAGTTCTGTATAGATTTTGGGATACTATCTCCTTATCAGATATTTGATTTGCAAATATTTTCTCCCACTCAGTAGGTTGTTTTTCACGTAGGTGGTTTTTTCACTTTATTGATATCATCCTTTCAAGCACAAATGTTCTTGATTTTACACCTGTGTTTTCTTCTAAAAATTGTATGTATTTTATCACTTGTGTTTAGGTCATTGATCGATTTTGAGTTAAATTTTGTATGTCTTTAGATGAAGGAGTTCGACTTCATTCTTTTGCATGTTGGTATACAGTTGTCTCAGCAACTTTGCTTGAAAAGACAATCTTTCCCTATTGAATATTCTTGAACCCCTTACCAAAAATCAATTGAACATTGTATGGGTTTATTTTTGCACTCTCCATTCTATTCCATTGATTACATGTCTATCTTTATGCCTATCCTATCACACAGTCTTGATTACTGCAGCTCTGTAGTAAGTTTTGAAAAGTAGGAAATGTGAGTTCTCTAACTCTATTCTTCTTTTTCAAGATTTTTTTGACTGTCTCTTGCATTTCCATATAAATTTTAAGATCAGTTTGTTAATAGGCAGCTGGGTTTTTGATAGAGATTGCATTGAATCTGTATATTAATTTGAGAAGTATTGCCACTTTAACAATATTAAATCTTTCAGTCCATAAACAATGGACTTTTCATGTATTTAGATCTTTCAGTGGATAGGTCTTGCACTTCTTTTGTTAAATGTTTTCCTAAATATTTTATTCTATTTGATGCTCTTGTAAATGGAATTTCTTTCCTAATTTCATTTTAAAATTGTTAATTGCTAGCATATTAAATATAATTTGTTTCTGTTTATTAATCTTATTTTCTGCAAACTTTGTTGAGTGTATTTATTAGCTCCAATAGTTTGAGTTTTTGGTTTGTTTTAGAATTCCTTAGGACTTTCTACATACAAGATCATGTCATCTATAAGAAGAGAGAGTTTTACTTCTTCTTTTCCAGTTTGGAATAGTTTTACTTCTTCCTTTCCAGTCTGGATGCCTTGTATTTACTTTTCTTGCCTAATTGTCCTGGCTAGAACTTCCAGTAGAGTATTGAACAGAAGGGTTAAAAACGGACACACTTGTCTTGTTCCTGATCTTAAGGGCAAAGCTTTCTGTCTTTCACCATTAAGTATGAAGTTAGTTGTGAGTTTTTTGTAAATGTCTTTTATCAAGTTGGTGAAATTCCCTTCTACTCCTGGTTTGTTGAGTTTTTTTAGTCATGAAAGGGTGTTGGATTTTCACACATTCTTCTCTGCATCTATTTAGATCGTCACATAGTTTTTGTCCTATATTCTATTAACGAGGTGTATTACATTGGTTCATTTTCCTGTGTTGATTCAATCTTACATTCCTGGGATAAATGCCACTTAGTCATGGTGTAAAATGCTTTTTATATGTTGCTGGATTCAATTTGTTAATAGTTTGTTGAGTATTTTAGCCTATATATTCATAAGGAATATTGGTCTATAGTTTTCTTTTCTTGTAATGTTTTTGTCTGGTTTTAGTATCAAGGTAATACTGGCCTTAGAGAATGAGTTGAGAAGTGTTCCCTCCGCTTCTGTTTTTGGGAGAGTTTGTGAAGGATTGGTGTTAATTTCTGGTAGAATTCACCAATGAAACCATCTGATCTGGGTTTGTCTTTGTGAGAAAGTTTTTGATCATTAATTCAATCTGCTTTTTTGTTATAGGTCTTTTCATATTTTTTAGTATCCAGTCATTTCAGTACTTTGTGTCTTTTTGGGAATTTGTCTGTTTCATCTAGGTTATAAAATTTAATGATGTACAACTGTACATTGTATCCCCTTCTAATCTCTTTTTTTCTGTAAGGTCAGTAATAGTGTTCCTCTTTCATTCCTAATTTTTGCAATTTCAATCTTACCTCTCTTTTGTGTGTGTGTGTGTGTGTGTGTGTGTGTGTGTGTGTGTGTGTGCGCGTGATGTTTTCTTCCTTCGGCTTGCTTTAGGTTTAGCTTGCTCTTCTTTTTCTAGTTTCTTAAGGTTGATGATTATGGTATTGATTTTAGATCTTTCCTTTTTAATATAGGCATTTAGTCTACAGTTTTGTTTTCTTCTAATGTGTTTGTTTGGCTTTGTTTTCAGGGTAATACTGTTGTCATAGAATGAGTTAGGAAGGTTTTTTTCCTCTGTTTTCTAAAAGAGTTTGTGAAATGTTGGTATTATTATTTTTTTTTTTATTTTATAGAATTCAGTGAACACCTTGGTCGTTGCTTTTCCTTGTGGGAAGATTTTGAATTACTAATTCAACTTCTTTACTTGTTTTAGGTCTGTTCAGTTTTTACAGTTTTTCTTGATTTGGTTTTGGTCATTTATGTCTTTCTAAAAATGTGTCCATCTCATCTGTGTGTCTACTTTCTGGCATAAAGTTGTTCATTGTGTTGTTTTATAATCTTTTCGATTTCTGTATGACCAGTAGTGATATATTTTTCATTCATTATTTTGGTAATTTATGCCCTTTTTCTTTTTCTCTTGATCGTCTAGCTAAGCGTTTGCAATTTTGTTAATATTTTCAAAAACCAACTTTTGTTTTTATTGTCTATTGCTTTTCTCTTTTCTGTATCATTTATTTCTGCTGTAATCCTTTATGTTGCCTTTCATCTCCTTGCTTTGCATGTGGTTTGCTTTTCTTTTTCTAGTGTCCTAAGATTGAATCTTGAGGTACTTATTCTACACCTTTCTTCTTTTTTGATATGTGTTTAAAGCTATAGATTTCCTTCTATAGCTTTTTATGTATGCCATAAAATGTGACAAATTGTGTTTCACTATCATTCAGTAAAAAATACTTTCTAATATCCCCTGTGATTCCTTTTTTGACTTGTTGTTGTTTAAAAGTATGTTCTTTAACTTCCAAATATTGGGAATTTTCCAAAAATTTTTAATGCTATTGATTTCTGATTTAATTTTGTTGTACTTACAGAACGTGATCTTATTACTTCCTATGATCTCATTACTTTTAAATTTATTGAGACTTGTTTTATGACCTAGAATATGATCTATTTTTGAAAAAATTTTTGGCATTTGAAAAAAAAGTATATTCTCCCATCATTGCGTGGAGTAGTCTGTATATGGGAGTTAGGTTGAATAGGTTGACAGCATTCAGATCTTCTGTACTCTTGCTGATTTTCTGTTTAATTCCATCAATTATTGAGTGCAGAGGATTGAAATATCTAATTATAATTCTCAAATAGTCAACTTCTTCTTTGAATTCTGTCAATTTTTGCTCCGTTGACTTTGAGGCCCTGTTTTAGGTGCATATATATTTGTAAATATTATATCGTTTTGATGTATTGACCCTTTTATATCTGTTTTTCTCAAATACTATTTCTTTTTTTTTAATTAATTAATTTATTTTGGCTGCACTGTATCTTAGTTGCGGCATGCTGGATCTTTAATTGCGTCATGCGAACTTCTTAGTTGTGGCACGCAAAATTCTTAGTTGCAGCATGTGGACTCTTAGTTGCGGCATGCATGCGGGATTTAGTTCCCCGACCAGGGATGGAGCTGGGGCCTCCTGCATTGGGAGCACAAATTTTTTGTTACTTTCTGATTTATAACAAAGTGAATCAGTTATACATATACATACGTTCCCATATCACTTCCCGCTTGCGTCTCCCTCCCTCCCACCCTCCCTATCCCACCCCTCTAGGTGGTCACAAAGCACTGAGTTGATCTACTTGTGCTATGCGGCTGCTTCTGACTAGCTATCTGTCTTACGTTTGGTAGTATATACATGTCCATGCAACTCTCTTTGTCCCAACTTACACTTCCCCCTCCCCATATCCTCAAGTCCATTCTCTAGTAGGTCTGTGTCTTTATTCCTGTCTTATCCCTAGGTTCTTCATGACATTTTTTTTTCTTAGATTCCATATATATGTGTTAGTATACGGTATTTGTCTTTCTCTTTCTGACTTACTTCACTCTGTATGACAGACTCTAGGTCCATCCACCTCACTACAGATAACTCAAATTTGTTTCTTTTTATGGCTGAGTAATATTCCATTGTATATATGTGCCACATCTTCTTTATCCATTCATCTGATGATGGACACTTAGGTTGTTTCCATCTCCTTGCTATTGTAAATAGAGCTGCAATGAACATTTTGGTACATGACTCTTTTTGAATTATGGTTTTCTCAGGGTATATGCCCAGCAATGGGATTGCTGGGTCATATGGTAGTTCAATTTGTAGTGTTTTAAGGAACCTTCATACTGTTCTCCATAGGGGCTGTACCAATTCACATTCCCACCAGCAGTGCAAGAGTGTTCCGTTTTCTCCACACCCTCTCCATTATTTATTGTTTCTAGAGTTTTTGTTGATGGCCATTCTGACCTGTGTGAGATGATGTCTCATTGTAGTTTTGATTTGCATTTATCTAATGATTAATGATGTTGAGCATTCCTTCATGTGTTTGTTGGCAGTCTGTATATCTTCTCTGGAAAAATGTCTATTTAGGTCTTCTGCCCATTTTTGAATTGGATTGTTTGTTTTTTTTGTTATTGAGCTGCATGAGCTCCTTGTAAATTTTGGAGATTAATCCTTTGTCAGTTGCTTCATTTGCAAATATTTTCTCCCATTCTGAGGACTGTCTTTTGGTCTTGTTTATGGTTTCCTTTGCTGTGTAAAAGCTTTGAAGTTTCATTGGGTCCCATTTGTTTATTTTTGTTTTTATTTCCATTACTCTAGGAGGTGGGTCA